>NC_138162.1:117137497-117487539 GCF_964165515.1 Mesoplodon bidens
TTATCTTAAATCCCTGTCAGGAAGGTGTCAAAATATACAGAACAACCAACGACTTATAATTTAAAAACAAGTAATAATCGTCGCTGATCTTATGTTGCAGTATGTTTTGCCTGGGAGGGAAACAAGTCAGCCTTAAACACCAAACAAATGGATCGGATATATGTTATTATCACACTTCATAATGTCACACGGAGGAGCTAGTGGCGTGTCCTTTGGGTGGAGGAGGGAGGAAGGCTTACTTTAGAAGGACGGATTGTACAGTTTATTATATTGTAGTCTGGTTATCCACTAAGCACTAAGGTTATGCTTTAGCTTAGCAATTTAGTATATGTGCTATACAAAGACTCAGGATCCCTCTAATAAAAAGCTATTGGAGGGCTTCCCTGGTGGCACAGTGGTTGAGAGTCTGCCTGCCGATGCAGGGGACATGGGTTCGTGCCCCGGTCCGGGAAGATCCCACATGCCGTGGAGCGGCTGGGCCCGTGAGCCATGGCCGCTGAGCCTGCGCATCTGGAGCCTGTGCTCCGCAACAGGAGAGGCCACAGCAGTGACAGGCCCGCGTACAAAAAAAAAAAAAAAAAGATATTGGAGTTGTAGAATGTAGATATTATGTGCATGATGAAACATAAAATTCATGGCAAATTTTAGGGAGGAAAAAATGAAGTGTTATGTCATCTTGGATTTAACAGCTATGCTCTTTTTAAAAATATTTGTTTATTCATTCCAGTTTCATTGAGATATAATACACATAGAGCACTGTATAAGTTTAAGGGGCACAGCATAATGATTTGACTTACATACATCATGAAATGATTATCACAGTAAGTTTAGTGAATGCCCATCTCATATAGATTAGACCAAAAGACAGTATGGTACTGGCACAAAAACAGAAAGATAGATCAATGGAACAGGATAGAAAGCCCAGAGATAAACCCACGGACATATGGTCACCTTATCTTTGATAAAGGATGCAGGAATGTACAGTGGAGAAAGGACAGTCTCTTCAATAAGTGGTGCTGGGAAAACTGGATAGGGACATGTAAAAGTATGAGATTAGCTCACTCCCTAACACCATACACAAAAATAAGCTCAAAATGGATTAAAGACCTAAATGTAAGGCCAGACACTATCAAACTCTTAGAGGAAAACATAGGCAGAACACTCTATGACATAAATCACAGCAAGATCCTTTTTGACCCACCTCCTAGAGAAATGGAAATAAAGACAAAAATAAACACATGGGACCTAATGAAACTTCAAAGCTTTTGCACAGCAAAGGAAACCATAAACAAGACCAAAAGACAACCCTCAGAATGGGAGAAAATATTTGTAAATGAAGCAACTGACAAAGGATTAATCTCCAAAATTTATAAGCAGCTCATGCAGCTCAATAACAAAAAAACAAACAACCCAATCCAAAAATGGGCAGAAGACCTAAATAGACATTTCTCCACAGAAGATATACAGACTGCCAACAAACACATGAAAGAATGCTCAACATCATTAATCATTAGAGAAATGCAAATCAAAACTACAATGAGATATCATCTCACACCAGTCAGAATGGCCATCATCAAGGAATCTAGAAACAATAAATGCTGGAGAGGGTGTGGAGAAAAGGGAACACTCTTGCACTGCTGGTGGGAATGTGAATTGGTACAGCCACTATGGAGAACGGTATGGAGGTTCCTTAAAAAACTACAAATAGAACTACCATATGACCCAGCAATCCCACTACTGGGCATATACCCTGAGAAAACCATAATTCAAAAAGAGACATGTACTAAAATGTTCATAGCAGCCCTATTTACAATAGCCCGGAGATGGAGGCAACCTAGGTGTCCATCATCGGATGAATGGGTAAAGAAGATGTGGCACATATATACAATGGAATATTACTCAGCCATAAAAAGAAATGAAATTGAGCTATTTGTAATGAGGTGGATGGACCTAGAGTCTGTCATACAGAGTGAAGTAAGTCAGAAAGAGAAAGACAAATACTCTATGCTGACACATATATATGGAATTTAAGAAAAAAAAATGTCATGAAGAACATAGGGGTAAGACAGGAATACAGACACAGACCTACTAGAGAATGGACTTGAGGATATGGGGAGGGGGAAGGGTAAGCTGTGACAAAGTGAAAGAGCGGCATGGACATATATACACTACCAAACGTAAGGTAGATAGCTAGTGGGAAGCAGCCGCATAGCACAGGGAGATCAGCTCGGTGCTTTGTGACCGCCTGGAGGGGTGGGATAAGGAGGGTGGGAGGGAGACGCAAAAGGGAGGGGATATGGGAACATATGTATATGTATAACTGATTAAATTTGTTATAAAGCAAAAAATAAAAAAATAAAAAAATAAAAATTTTTTTTGTCCTTTCTGTGAGAACTCTTAGGATTTACTTTCTTAACAACTTACATATAGAACATACAGCAGTGTTAATTATATGAATCCCGGGGTACATTACATCCCTAGTACTTCTTGTAACTGGAAGTTTATACCTTTTGACCACCTTCATCTAATTCCTCCCTCCCTCCACCTCCACCTCTGATAACAGCAAATCTGATCTCTTTTTCTGAGTTTGTTTATATGTTTTTGAAGTATAATTGACCTATAACACTATGTTAGTTCAAGGTATACAATACAGTAATTCAATATTTATGGGTATTTCAAAATGGTCACCGTGCTCAAACAGCTACATTCTGTTACTATAAAACATAATTGTAGATTGTGAGGTACATTACCAACAGTATAGTCTTTACAGGCTGAAATGAAGTGCTGCTGTGGAGGAGGCTTTAACCTACTGCATATATTTGACCAAATCTTCTTTTCCAATGTCAGCGTTTTCTAAATTTCCCCAGAACAGAGTTGTTAGTATAATGGATTATGGTAAAGCTTAAGTTATACATGATTTTTCTTTGATGGAGATCAAAACCAGCAATTTGGGCAGTTTCTGAGTTTTGTTTTTGTTTATGAAGCCTTAAAAGGGCTTCCACCGAGTCTGCAGGATAAGGACTCAGCTGGTTCACTCTTTATCGCACTTTGTTGAAAAGACTGATTTTTTTGTGTGTTTGGAGGCTTCTCAAAGTTCTGTTTATAAACATTGCCAGGAGCAGAGAGTTAGGAATCTTCCACTCGAAAGAAAAATGACAAAAGGAATAAAATCATGACTTGACTTGCCATGGTTTGGTGCCCCTTGTCTCATCCCTATGCCACTGGGGCCACTCCGGGTCCCCCGAGGCATGGAATGGGTGGTGTCAGCAAGTTGGAAGCTGTGTAAAGGGCAGCGTGTGCCTGTCATTTCTGATGAACTGCTCCGGGCCCTTTGGAATTACAGTTAAGTTGTGTTTAAACCATTTTGACACGTGACGTTCAAATTTAACTAAACTTTTAACTAAACCAGAATTGTCTGTCTGTTAAACTCCTGCCTTGAAGGCACATTTTACATGTGACTGACCTTCGATCTCATTCATTTTCACAATAATCAGAGCCTCTGCTGTGACTTCATTCTTGAACATGATGATACTGACCTCGTGAAGTGTGTGGATGGTAGACTCTTTCTCCAGTTGCGTTTTCACGGAAAGTCACGTTGCCTGTGTGCCACCCACCCCTACATGATAGGGGGCTGATAGCGTGGTCAGGCGGCTGTGCGTGACGGTGAGCTCGGAGCCGTGCGGTCAGCTGTCTGGCTGAGGAGTCCAGTGTCGTGGAAGCGACTCGCCCTGCAGCTGGGTGCCCAGGTGCCCAGACTGCTGGACGGTGGGCCAGACCTTGAGTTGCTAAAATCTCCAAAGGCCAGACAGTGGCCGCTCTTGAAGCCGAGCAAGTGTCCCCCGTTCCTCAAGCCACCGATGCTAAAATGTGCATTCCAGAAGGACTAGAAAAAGGAAATTTATCTTGTGGAAGAGAGGATCACACAGAAGTTCCCTTGGCTCATTCATTGCTGACCAAGGAAAGCTAGTATAAATGTTTACTCCGAGAGCTTGTCAAGTGACATGTATTCAGAATGAAGTGTATTCTTCACAGTCTTCCTGTGAAGAGGCAGCCAGTTCTGGGCGTTTCTCTTTCCGTTACAAGGAGTTCATAGTACAGACAGAAAATTGTGTCAATTTCAATCTCATTATTAAAACAGTCAAAAGTATGTGCAGTCTAGAACACAAACTATGTCCTGGCTTAGTTTTCTCTCGTTGTAGACCGGCAGTGAGGCAGACTGGCGATTTGCTTTGACTTGAAGTGACTTTGGTGTCTCTTTAATGTATTAATGAAAAGCTCCTCTTGTTTCTTCTTTCCTCCCTTCTGCTTTTCCCCTAATTTAGATTAGCAGAAGCTAATTTGAATTGATTGCACAGGTGTTGATTGTTTAAAAAAAAAGCAAAGCTATCCAAGTATCATTTTTGTCACTGAGACAAAATTAAAATCTTGGAATAAAAAGCATGACATTTAAGTGAACGGAATGCTTTTACACAGGGTGACAAGTAAATAATTGATTCCGGTGGTTGCTGGCTTGATAAGACAAAATAGAGGAACCCACATGCAGATATATTCCCACCTTCAACACTTATAAGCAAGCCCCTGGTTTCCGCAGCAGGAAACGCAGGGACCTGGCTCTGGGTCAGGGGGGCAGCTGTGTCCCGGGCCCCCACCCGCAGTGGCCGCAGGGAGCAGAAGACAGTGGACACAGGAGAGGGAACGCAAGCTGCCCTTGCTCACATCCTTCCAGTACTTGGCGAGGGCTGTCAGGGGAGAATATGTTCGTTTTTAGCAGGCAGTGTCTGATAGCCTTGAACTTAGGCAGTGGCTGCTTGGCTTGACATTGGTGGGAAAGAAGGTATCTTCATGGATGAGTATTTGTCGGACTTTTTGTTTATGAAGTCAGATAACAGAATCCTTTTTCTTTTTGTAATTTTTATGAAGTCTTTCCTTAAACGCATCATATGCTCCCTTCACTGGTTGGACAAAGACTGCACAGCATGGACGGCCCTCCCCTGAGGGTTTGGGACCCCGCCCTGTGCTCAGTGTGGCTCCAGGCCTCCACCCAACTTGACTCTTCACCTCTTCCACGTTATTATCCTTGCACCTGTCAGATACGCCTTCTAATCTTGTATGCGTTGAGAAATCAGGTAGCTGGGTTTACTGTGAGCTCTCTGCTGTGTAAGGAAGGCTATGAAGGAGTGTGGGTCTGGGGGCTTTGGGGTGCGTGGTCTTCAGGGGGAGGAATCACGCTTCTGTGCTCAGGGCTGTGTGTTACAGGGTGGATCTGTCCAAAGTCTGATTTCTAAATGCTCTAAGTTACTGTGTACTTTTTAAGGCACCTTGGAAAAACAGTTAACCCCTAATTAGCCTGAGCAAAATCTACTTCTAGATTACCTTTACTTACACTTTTTATTCTTACATAATTCCTCCCATTAATAAATTTATGTATTTATTAGGCACTCTACTATCTACTTTGCATGCCTACAAACACATCCCAGTACTGGCTTCAGCCAGCTATCATTAGGCAGTTAATGCTGCTCTAATTCCCAGATGACCAGTAAATGACCTTGGCTTTCTCTGCATTTTGATCGTGGGTGGTGGTGGTCCTTTCTGGTCCCTGCTCTTACCCTTCCCTGCCTGTGTCAGAGTGGCTGCAGCCACACCCGCAGGCTCTCAGTCCCAGCTCCAGGGAAATGGTGAGGGGTTTCCAGGTCAGGCTGGTGAATTTCATGGGGGGAGGAGGGGCAAGTGTCTTATTGAAATGTGTGTATGTATATTTATGACGTATACGTATATGTATGTATATGTATAAGTATGTACGTACACACACATTTGAAGTAAAGATGGCTTCATCAAACTTGATTCTGATGCAAATCCTGGCTACTGCTATTCTCCGTAGGGGTAAAGGCATTCATACGTGAATGAATTTCTTGTTGGAAGTCCAATCTGCAGACTATTCTTGCACTGCAGTGATTTGAGGGATCATAGGAATTTCCCAGGGTAATTGAAGAGACCCAGTATTTTTTTTTTAATTTATTTATTTATTGGCTACGTTGGGTCTTCATTGCTGTGGTCGGGCTTTTTCTTGTTGCGGCGAGCGGGGGCTACTCTTCGTTGCAGTGTGTGGGCTTCTCACTGCGGTGGCTTCTCTTGTTGTGGAGCACAGGCTCTAGGCTCGTGGGTTGTGACGTGCAGGCTCAGTAGTTGTGGCTCGCAGGCTCTAGAGCACAGGCTCAGTAGTTGTAGCACACGGGCTTAGTTGCTCTGCGGCATGTGGGATCTTCCTGGACCAGGGCTCGAACCCGTGTCCCCTGCATTGGCAGGCGGATTCTTAACCACTGCGCCACCAGGGGAGTCCCGAGACCCAGTATTTTTGACCAATGATGATAGAAAGCATTCTTTTCCCTCAGTTTTGAAACATTTCTTTTTATTGCAATAAAATATATGTAACATAAAATTCACCATTTTAAGTGTAGAGTTCTCACGCATTAAGTCCATTCACGGTGTTTTGTATCCGTCTGCAGAACTCCTCCTCTTCCCCGCACACAGTCACCCCCTGCCCCGCCCCCCCGCCCCCGCTACCAGGTCACCGTCAGTCACATCCGGTCTTACCCAGCCCAGCCCTGGTTAGTGCCCAGCCAGATGCCCTCCAGGTCTGGGGTCGCTTTCTGTCTCTGGTGCTGCTTTCCTTCCAGCCTCCCCTGAGCTCTGACTAGTGTCTAGGCCCCTTCGCCGATGACTTCCTGACTCGGGCAGCCACCACCTACCCTGCTCCTGTCTTTCCGATTCACCGCCTGATGACGCACACTCCTGTTGGTGCCGCTTTGTCGGGTCTTCTCTCTGTTGCCCAGCAGTTAGGGTTGGTGTTTGCCTCCAGCTTTGAGACTTCTCCCAGGCTGCTCTGTTCTTCCTACAGCTGCCTATACTGGCCTTGGTCCTGAACTGCCTGCCCAGCTCATGGTGGGTGACCAAGGCCTCCCGACCATGTAAGAAACAACATCAGGCAGATTTAAAATTCGACCCTGGGAGGTCTGCTGTTCAAGGCACTAAATGGCATATTACTGTGTTATAATATATAACATTGAAAAATGAAATACCAAATGTACTTCATTTACCAAAAATCTAAATAGCAGGAAAAGTACTGAAGACCATGAACTGCTTTTCTAAAAATTTTTGAGTTAGCAATTAATGGATAATACAAAAGCGATGGAAGAATAATTCCCATTAAGAAATTCGATGAGGTGCTGAAGAAATCTGTACTAACCCAGGTTATGAAGATACTTTCCTGTGTTGCTGTATTGCTGTTTATTGCTGTGTAACAAACGACCACTAAAGCTGATGTCTTAAAGCAAGAGTTTATCATTTCTCCTGGTTCTCGGGTTGGCTGGGCTCGGCTGGGTGGTTCTTTACCCCGTGTGCTGTCTACGGGCGTCACCCTGTAGGCTGCATTCAGCTGGGAGCCTGGCTGGGGCTGGAAGTCCACGATGACCCCCGCCTCCCGTCTGGCCCCTCAGCAGAGGCCACCTGGCCCCTCTCCACATGGCCTCCCAATCTGTTCCAGCTCCTTTACACTGTGACAGTACCCCAAGATGGTTTTTATTAACATTTCATTGTAAGATTTTAAAAACTTTGTTCCATACTTGGTTTAATTAGTTTACTGTTAAGTCTTTTAAAGAAATAGTTAACTACACGCAAATAATTGTTTAGTTGTTACATTTAGTTTACGTGTGTGTGTATGTGTGTATCTAGTAGATGAGAGAAAAGAATTTTTGCTTGGAATAACTAGGCAGTTACACTGTTTTGTACATGTAGATGTAATTTTCAGATGACTTGCCTTCAAGGCATATTCTTCATATACTAGAGTGTAACATGACTGATATGAAAACATGAGGAGAAAGCATTTCTTGTTTCTGAACAGATACGGTGGTCATTGCGTAGATCTTATTTACACTCAACAACAACAAAATGAGTAAGGACAGTTACAGAGAAATTTATATGAAAAAATACAATATTTCAAAAATGAGAGAAGGCAATTCAGGATAGCTAGATGTCTTTAATTCAGGAATTGTGGAGAGGAATGCTAAACTAACTTTTTTTTTTTTTTTTTTTTTTTTTTTTTTTGCGGTAGGCGGGCCTCTCACTGTTGTGGCCTCTCCCCTTGCGGAGCACAGGCTCCGGACGCACAGGCTCAGCGGCCATGGCTCACGGGCCCAGCCGCTCTGCGGCATGTGGGATCCTCCCAGACCGGGGCACGAACCCGTGTCCCCTGCATCGGCAGGCGGACTCTCAACCACTGCGCCACCAGGGAAGCCCCTAAACTAACTTTTTAAATGCTTAAACCTCTTAATTTTAAACAGTATAATTTCCAATTTTCCTAAACCTTATACAGAATATGGATTTTTAAAGGATTCTTTAGTTATTTGCCTGGCTTAGAAATAAAGATTTAGATACATAGCTAGCATACACTACATATACTACATTACTTGACTATTAGAAAACAAGTGATTATCCTGCATATTCAATAATAAATCTATGAATTTGGTGTTCCTGAGAGAAATAAAATGCAACTTCCATAACAAACAAAAATGATGTCACTGAATAGGCAGTCTGAATAGGGCTGTATCTATTTTTTTTTTTTTTTTTTTTTTTGCAGTACGCGGGCCTCTCACTGCTGTGGCCTCTCCCGTTGCGGAGCACAGGCTCCGGATGCGCAGGCTCAGTGGCCATGGCTCACAGGCCCAGCTGCTCCGCGGCATGTGGGCTCTTCCCGGACCGGGGCACGAACCTGTGTCCACTGCATCAGCAGGCGGACTCGCAACCACTGCGCCACCAGGGAAGCCCAGGGCTGTATCTATTAAAGAAATTTAATCAGTAATTAATAACATTCCAAAACAGAAAGCAGCATGCTCAGATGGGTTGACTGGCGAATTCTACCAAACATTTAAGGAAGAAATATCAACTCTCCACAGTCTCTTTTTTTTTTAACATCTTTATTGGAGTATAATTGCTTTACAATGGTGTGTTAGTTTCTGCTTTATAACAGAGTGAATCAGCTATACATATACGTATATCTGCATATCTCCTCCTTCTTGCGTCTCCCTCCCACCGTCCCTATCCCACCCCTCTAGGTGGTCACAAAGCACCGAGCTGATCTCTCCACAGTCTCTTTAAGAAGATAGAATATTTTCTAACTCATTCTACAAGGCCAGAACTACCCTAACATCCAAATCAGACAAAGACATTACAAGAAAACTACAGACCAATATTTCTCATGAACATAAATGTGTAAAAACCTTCAACGGAATATCAATATTAGCATATTGAATCCAACAGTGTATAGGATGAATTATACACCCTGATCAAGTGGGATTTATCCTAGGTATGCAAGTCTGGTTCAACATTCAAAAGTGAACTAATGTAATCCGTCGCATCAACAAGCTAAAGAAAAGAAAAATGCCATGATTATCAGTATATGCAGCAAAAACATTTGACAGAATTCAATACCCATTCGTGATAAAAACTCTTATTAAACTAGGAATAGGGAGAAACTTCTTCAACTGGATAAATGTCTACAAAACCCCTACAGCTAACATCATACTTAATGGTGAGAAACTCGAATCTTTCCCACTAAGATCAGGCACAAGGCAAGGATGTGCTCTTTCACCACTCCTTTTCAACATCATACTGGAAGTCCTTGCTAATGCAGTAAGACAAGAAAAGGAAATATGAGGTATACAGATTGGGAAGGAAGAAATAAAACTGTCTTGGTTTGCAGATGCCGTGATAGTTTATGTAGAAAATTCTAAAGAATTGGTGAAAAAACTCCTAGAACTAATAAGCAATTGTAATAAGATTGCAAATACAAAATTAATTTACAAAAGTCAGTTGCTTTCCTACATACGAGCAACAGAGAAGTGGAATTTGAAATTAAAAACACAGTACTGTTTACATTATCACCTCCAAAAATGAAATATGTATAAATCTAACAAAACATTTGCAAGATCCATTTGAAGAAAACTACAAAACTCTGATGAAAGAAATCAAAGAAGAACTTAAATGGAGAGATAGTCCATGTTCATGGATAGGAAAACTCAATTTGCCAAGATATCAGGTCTTCCCAACTTGATCTCTAAATTTAATGCAATCCCATTCAAACTCCCACCAAGTTATTTTGTGGGTATCAACAAACCGATTCCAAGGTATGCATGAAAGGCAAAAGAATCCAGAATAGGCAACACAATATAGAAGAACAAAAAAGTTGGAGGAATGATGCTACCTGACTTCAAGACTTAATATAAAGCTACAGTAACCAAATCAGGGTGGTATTCACAAAAGAACAGACAAATTGATCATTGGAACAGAATGGAAGGCTCAGAAATAGACCCACATAAATATAGTCAACTGATCTGTAACATAGGAGCAAGGACAATACAATGGAGACAAGATAGTCTTTTTGACAAAAGGTGCTAGAATAACTGGACAACAACAGGCAGTGAAATGAACCTAGACACAGACCTTACACTGTTCATAAAAATTAACTGAAAATGGATCATAGACCTAAATATAAAATGTAAAATTATAAAACTCCTAGAAGCTAACATAGGAGAAAATCTAGGTGACCTTGGATCTGATGATGAGTTTTTTAGATGCAAAACCAAAGGCATGACCCATGAAGGAAAAACTGATAAGCTGGACTTCACTAAAATTTAAAATTTGTTCTGCAAAAGACACTATCCAGAGAGTAAGAAGAAAAACCACAGGCTGGGAGCTAATATTTGCAAAGACGTATCTGATAAAGGACTGTTATCCAAAATTTGCAAGAACTCTTAAAACTCAACAATAAGAAAGCAAACAACAAGGGGTAAAGGGAGTTAAGTGTATAGTGACAGATGAAAACTGAACTTTTGGTGGTGAGCATGCTGTAGTGTACACAGAAGTTGAAATATAATGTATGTGATAGATACATAATGTTTTAAACCAATGATACCTCAATAAAAAAAGAAAAACAACCCTATTAAAACTGGGCAAAAGACCTGAACAGACACCTCACCAAAGAAGATACACAGATGGCAAATAAGCATATAAAAAATGCTCCACATCGTATGTCAGCAGGGAAATGCAAATTAAGACTATGAGACATCACTACACACCTATTAGAGTGGCCAGAATCTGGAACACTGACAACACCATACATAACCTATTGAGGATGTGGAGCAACAGGAACTCCCATTCAGTGCTGGGGGGATGCAGAATGGTGCAGCCATTGGAAGACAGTTTGGCAGTTGCTTACAAAACTAAACATACTCTTAGCAGGCGGTCCAGCACTTGTGCTCCAAGTGAGTCAAAACGTATTTTCACACAGATGTGTATAGCAGCTTTATTTATAATTACCAAAACTTGGAAGGAACCAAGGTGTCCTTCAGTAGGTGATTGGATAAATGGTGGTCCATCCAGACAGTGGAATATTATTCAGCACTAAAAAGAAATGAGCTATCAAGCTATAAAAAGACATGCAGGGGGCTTCCCTGGTGGCGCAGTGGTTGAGAGTCCACCTGCCGATGCAGGGGACACGGGTTTGTGCCCCGGTCCGGGAAGATCCCACATGCAGCGGAGCGGCTGGGCCTGTGAGCCATGGCCGCTGAGCTTGCGCGTCCGGAGCCTGTGCTCCGCGGCACGAGAGGCCACAGCAGTGAGAGGCCCGTGTACCGCAAAAAAAAAAAAAAAAAAAAAAAAAAAAGACATGCAGGAACCTTAAAATTCGTATTACTAAGGGAAAGAAGCCAATCTGAAAAAGCTGCATATTGTATCATTCCAACCATATGACATTCTGGAAAAGGCAAAACTATGGCGACAGTAAAAAGATCAGTGGTTGCCAGGAGTTATGGGGGAGGGGTGAGAGTTCTGGAGCAGTGAATCTATACTCTGCATGAGACTGTAACAGTGGGTGTCATTATATGTTTGTCAGAACCCACAGGACGCTCAACAAGGCAGAACCCTCACGCAGACTTTGGACTTCGGGTGATCTAGGTGTGTCACTGTAGGTTCGTTGATTGTAACAGGTGTGCGCCTCTGGTGAGGGTTGTTGGTAGTGGGCGCTATGCCTGTGGTGGGCAGGGTTATATGGGAACTCTCATACTTCGGCTTAACTGTTTCTGGGGACCTAAAACTGCTCTAAAAGGCAAAGTCTATTTAAAAGGAAAAAAATAGAAGGAAATGATGGAAAAAAATAAAGATATCTGCTTAAATATTAAAAAGTACTGAACTTACTGTGTCATTCTGTTGTTTCAGTCTGGAAATTTTTCCTTTTTCTTCAGTAATGATTAACCATTTCAGAGACTGTTTTAGAAACGAGATCATGAAGGTATCACAGAAACATTTATTTCTCTTCAGTGCTATTCGCAAAAGGCTACGTCGTGGTATGAAGAGTGGGAAGATTAATTAGCTACATTTGGGAAAAAGTATCTAAAACTGGATTTTTGCCATTTTTCTTGCATTTTCGGCATTAGGATGTAAAATGTAAGTTAATACCCCTTTGAAAAGCCCCATCTGTGAGTGGAGTCAGAGGGGTAGCCATCCAGATGGTGGCTTTGGGTGGCGTCAGCACGATTTTGTGCCCGTTTCCTCAGCATCTGACAGATTCTCTGACATACATGGAAATAAAACTTGTGAACGCCTTTGTCTACCAGCCACACAGATAGGTTTATACATCCGTCGTCCAGCCTATAATTGTCCATGGTGCTCTGTGGACGCACACAAGGCTGTCACTGAAATCGAGGTAACTTGCTAAGAAGGGTTTGACCCAGTTCCTCATCCGCCGCAGACCCGGCTGATGCGGTGCGCAGCCTGTCCTGATTCTCCAGTGAATGCTGGCAGCATGGCGACCTTGGACTTAGTTCCTTAGAGACTGGGTTGAAATACCAAACCTGGTCAATTATGGACAGTAGTAGAGACATTTTTTTAAGCAATGCATAGGTTTTAATATTTTTTCTTTGAAAAAATTATTATTTTAAATTGAAGTATAGTTGCTGTACAATATTATATAAGTTACAGGCGTACAATATAGTGATTCACAATTTTTAAAGGTTATACTCCACTTGTAGTTATTGTAAAGTATTGGCTATATTCCCCTTGTTGTACAGGATATCCTTGCAGCTTATTTTATACCTAATAGCTTGTATCTCATAACCCCCGCCCTTATTTGGCCCTCCCCCCACTCCGCACTGGTAACCACTGGTTTGTTCTGTGTATCTGTGAGTCTGCTGCTTTTTTGTTATATTCACTACTTGTGTTTTTTAGATTAGTGGAGACTTTTTATGGGGCTTAGGGATAAGGATGTGAGTGTTTTTGGTCTTCTGTTCTTATTTGCATTGACTTGTGAAAATAATTTTGTTTCGATGAACGTGGCAGTTTTTCTTTTTTTTTCTTTGAGAGCGTAACATTGAAGCAGCATAAAAAAATAAAATAATAATTATGCAAAGTTGTGCATGTTATTATGAAAAGAAATGTTTTTCACAAACTACTTAGGCCAATGCAATTTTATTTCAATAGGCTTAAAAAAATTTTTAAACACCCTATTAGGCTTACATCTTTTTTGGAAATAATACACTGAAATCTGCATAATGTTTCTTTATCATGTATAAAATTAGCATTGCTTCATTATTTGCCTCATATTATGCATACTCATAGGTTGAAAGGTATCTAGAGAATGAGGGAAGCGGCCACACAAAACATTTTGCCTTAGTGTGCATTAGAAGGTGAAGCTTGCAGTTTTCAGATGCAAATGATCCTCGGTGGTAAGAAGATGGAAATAAGCGGGAAGGCAAACACAGGAGGAGGAGCAGGAAGGGGAAGACGAGGGAGGTGAAGGGTCAAAAGGCAGAGAGGCTCCAGGGAAAGCCTGGAACCCTCGCGGATCCCGCCCGCCCGCCCGTGTGTTACGTACAATCTTATCTACCTTAGTGTCTCCATTTTGCAGGTAAGGACACTTGAGTACTTCACGTCACCGTGTGAGTCAGGGTTTGAACACCCCTGATTTCCTTTTTCTAGTAATAGTGGCTGACTCATCGTGGGCCAAGCTTGATATTGAAACCACTACAATTACAGGCGCCACATGGTCCCTGTCCTCACTCAGCTTGAATCCCAGTGGGGAGGGTGGACTAGTGACTGCACGGTGACCTGCGGGGCAATACGTGCTGTAGACAGGGGAGTGCGTGGGAGGATTCAGGATGGCAGGACCTCCAACAGACCTGGCATCAGGGAAACCTTCTTGGAGGAGGGGGCTTCTTTTTGAGAACCGAAGGGCTAAGGCAAAGACAGCTCTCCACTTCGGACTTCATTTTTATTTTGTTTAGTGTGGTTTTCATCTTTCCCCATTTCTTTTTCTTTTTTTTTTTTCCAACTCCTTCTTATTTTCCAGCCATAGAAACCAGAGCCTTGAGGAGGTTCTGAGACCATTATCCACGCCTAGGGGTTTGTGTCCGGTGGAGCTCACAGCCTACGTCTGGGCTCCGTCCCTGCAGCCACACGTGACTCACAACTAATGTCCGGGGCCCTCCAGGAGCTGGCTCGCAGCTGCAGGCCCTACGTGTGACACTGATTCAAGTCTGAGCGTCACCTCATTTTGTCCTTGGGTTGTCAGGACACAGTAGACTTGGTGTAGCTAAGATGGCTGATTGTCATTTACTGGGCCTTCAGGTGTGTGTATTCAATAGGAATGAAAAATAATTGTTTACTAAATCATTAGGAACGAAACATTTGACTTGATGGCATTTCCCAAGTTTTGTTAAAACTCACATGAAGTACGTTTTTTAGAAACCTTTGCGTCTGTCTTCCTAGAAAGAGCTAGAGCTTTATGCTGTTAAGATTGCTTTTTCGTCCTTTTTTTCTCTGGCCAGTGATAACTGTGTGCTTCCTTGGTAGAGAGTGTCTTGAGGAATACAGTAAAAGTGGGCAGAGAGTGAGGCCCAGTGGGCCCCATGGGCCCAAAGGGTGGATGGAATTCCGGGCCAAGCCAGGGTGGGTGGGAGGGCAAAGGTCATTTCAACTTTGGGCAGAAACTGCTAGTACTTGGGGTCAGACAGCGGGGCGTGGATGAAGGAGGGTTAGTGAAGGAAGGTGGTTTCCTTTTAGGAGAAAAGCCCAAACTGGACGCCTTGAATAAGCACGTCTGAGCTCGGTCTGGGCATTTCTAGACTTGCTTCCTCTGCTGGAGCAGGTGCCACTTGCTCTGTGGTGCAGGAGGGCCCGGCTGGCAGGCCAGAGGTGCCACTGGGCTTGGTTTGGGCCCTGCCGCGCCTGCCCGCTCCTCTCCGGTGCAGGGTCCCCCCCGTGGTGTGGGCACTAGGCCTGTGATCTGAGTCCAAGCCACACAGGCTGGGTGCTCCCGGGGGTCCCTTTGGAGGGTGGCGTGCGTGTCAGCAGCCCTCTCCTGCGTCCTCTGCTGCGTCCCCGTGGGTCCTGGCGGTAGAAGAGCAGTTAGAGAAGGGGGAGCTGTCTGAAGCGGCGTCCTCCACCGGGGCAGCTCATGGAGGAGCTCTGATGACCTCGTGGACAGAGCCTCAGCTTCTCAGCCTCCCTGGGCGCGTACTGGTTCTGAGGCCAGAGGTGATCCTGAAAGGTTGGAGTGTTTCGTGACGAGTTGGTTTAAAATGTAGGAACCCTGGTGTGATACCCAGAAGCCAGCAGATGCCGTGTCTGTTTCGGTTACTGCCCGTCCGCTTTGTCCCTGCCTTGTGTGTGTCTGCAGCTTGGCGTGTCTCCTGCTGCACACCCGGTGTCCTGAGAGCTTGGGATGGGGGTTTGCTGTATAACCTACCTTCACCGTGCGCCCAATTGCTTGGCCCAGGTGTGTTTTGACTTCATTTTATTTTATTTTTATTATTATTACTTTTTTACGGTACGCGGGCCTCTCACTGCTGTGGCCTCTCCCGTTGCGGAGCACAGGCTCTGGACGCGCAGGCTCAGCGGCCATGGCTCACGGGCCCAGCCGCTCCGCGGCATGTGGGATCTTCCCGGACCAGGGCACGAACCCGTGTCCCCTGCATCGGCAGGCGGACTCTCAGCCACTGCGCCACCAGGGAAGCCCTTGACTTCATTTTTTAAAATTTTTTTGAATCCTATGAGCAGTCTTTTTGGACATTAGGCTCTAGGACAGTGTTGATCGGGTCCTGGGTGAGGACTGGTCGCGAAATTATTGCAAGAGGTCATGAATCCAGTGGACCTTCCAGTGTCCCTTGTGGCCAGAATCATGTATGATGCAAAAGGGTATCATTTTCAGGTAACTGGAAGTGTGGTGTCACTTACATCAGTTAGTGTGTCCTAGGTTTGGTCACGTTTCCTCCACGTTCTCTTCAAGGGGGATATTCAGGGCCCTCTTCGGATCAGCTGTTGCAAATGCCTCGCTGGATTGATTGACCTGAGAGAGTTCGGGTGTGGTGCCTCTCAGGCTGCTGCAATGGCTGCGTTCCAGGTCCTGTCACTATTTATTCCATTTAGAAACATGAATTAAAAATTTATTTATTGTTCTTGTGTTGGTGGTGAGGGCAAGACCCAGTTGTAAAGGCCCCGGTGGGGCTGGAGTTGCTTTCTCAGGGGCTTTTTTGCCAAAGCGGATTTGAGAACTCCTGTGCCTGTGGTTTGCTTGTTTTCCCAAGTCGGGGGTGGGGGTGGGGGTGGGGGTGGTGTGTGTGTGTGTGTGTGTGTGTGTGTTTTGTTAAGAAATTCTTCACATATTCCTGGTGTTATCTTTCCTTTCGTTGAGTCAGAAAACTTTCACTGAGTGTCAGTGTGGTGTGTTGGCAAATTTCAAGAAGGAGGAAGAGTGAAATTTATGAGCCCAGTTAGGGATGCCGCCGGGCTCCTCCAAGAGTTCTTGGCTGTGTTACTAAGTGAAAAAATATGCTGGGAGATTTTTCTGACAGGTGAGTATTTGTCAACACTTTAACGAGGTCAGATGGTTTAACAACAACCCCAGGAGGATGTGCTCAGCGCCGCCCTGTGCGCCTCTGCGCAGGGCCGTGTATTTGACAGGCCTGGAAACTGGCCTGCATTTTTGGGTGATTTGATCTTAGTTTTGCAAAATCAGAGTTATTAATATAAAAGAGATAGCGCATGGGGGAGTTAGCCATGCGTATTACTGCCTTATCAGTGGGATTACAAAAATATCAATTAGTTTTTGTGATAGGACTCTGACAAGTCATTTCTTTTTCTCCAAGGTCACCCATGTGGTGTTAATTTTGACCTGATTCGTAGGTCCTCTGAAACCCTCCGCACAGAGTGTGTGTAAAACAGCCACACTTACTGGCACTCACTTGCAGCTCTTGCCAGCAAAGAAATACTGTGTACGAAATTTGAATCTGGTTTCAAAACAAATGTCAACATTTTCAAACGCTGGATTTACTGGAACGTAAATAGTGCATTTAATGAAGCAGTTTCTCCCAACTCCCCCTTGTTCTGCCTGCATATCAGGTAACTGCACGAATTTCCATTTTAATATGTGATTCCCATCTCTCCTTCGTTCCCTGATTCCTGATTGGCACAGAGAAAGGAAACCCAGCCCTGTTATAAAGGCTTTTCATCATCAAATCAACTTCTCAGTATTACAGATTACTTCGGATTTCAGAAACAAGATAAACTGGAGCCCAGACTCTTCAAAGGGGGAGGTTGATATCTGACAGCTTGGCAAGATATTTATTTGTTTGTTTGTTTGTTTGTTTATTTGGCTGTGCCGGGTCTCGGTTGCAGCAGCGTGTGGAATCTTAGTTCCCTGACCGGGGGTCGAACCCGGGCCCCCTGCGTTGGGAGCACGGGGTCTTTCCCACTGGACTGCCAGGGCGGTCCCCAGATGCAGTCTTATTTGTGTAAGTTAGGTGTGTGCTCGTTGCCCATCTTCAAACTCGAATTGTTAGCGTATGTGCAGTGCTAAACTTGGCTTATTTGGGGACATTTTTAGGTGTGGAGCTGTTGGAAGAAAGAGACTGTTTTATTGTGAAAACTGGCTGGTTTGATTTTGAAGTTGTGAAGCCTTCGACAGAGAATAGGGTGATTTAATGAGATGATACGCTGGGAGTTTTGCTGAATTAGTGTGATGAAAGAAGATGAGCACCTCAAGATGAAAAGATGCTCCAGCGCTCAAGACCTTTAGGAAGGCGAATGGGGACTAGTGTTACAGTCTTTGGAAGCGAATTCCTTCTTGTCTCATACTTGATGTGGGATTTATTTTGGCTTATTCCGCTCACTCAGCAGTCCCCCAGGACGTTTTACTTATCCTTTGAGTTGCTGTTTCCTCGGGGTTTAAATTAGGGAAAAGTCAGTCAGAACGAGGGAGGGAGAAGGGATTGGTATTTTTTGAATCCTTCTCTGTGCCAAGGTCATGCCAGGCCCTTTCTTCATAGTAGTCTGACGGGATAAAAACAGTTTTAATTCCTGTTTTGCAAAAAGTAAGTGCTCAAGGTCACACAGCCCTGTTTTGCACCAGGTCTGTGTTCTTTCTTCTGTCATGTGCTCCTAAGTGTGTGATTTCATAGCATCCCTGGTCCCTGCTTCCTCTTAGGGAGTTTGGAGGGCAAATCAGAAGAGCTATCTCTAGACTAGAATGAAGAAGAAGAAAGAGGATTATTCAGTCATTCATTCAACACGTATTTTTATATGCCAGATACTGTTCTAGGTGTATCCTCAACCAAACAGGCTTCTGTTCTTTTATATCATTTAGCTACGATTTACACATTTTTAGACCATAATTCTTATCTCTGGTGGAGGTTGTTAAACAACTAGAGAACAACACTAGGATGTGTTTATTTTGAGGTATCTAAGAAACGTAAACTGCTTCTCCACTTGTCATGAAGTTGCCTGGTAAAAGTATTATGTTATTTCTTTAGAAATAGGCACTTCCACAGGCCTGGAATTGACTGATACTTTGGTTTCTAAAGGTAGGTATTTACTTCCATTGTGTTTCCAGAGGTTCAGACAGTTGTCCCTGTGCCTCAAACCCAAATAATAATTATAAGCTGGCTGCAGGCTGAAGACTTTTATTCATTTTAAATTCCCCTCTGAAAAGAACCACATCCCCTCCTTCGGAGGAGATGGTAAATTGAAATAGTCCTGTCCACCCTGGACTCCATTCTCGTCCACACAGAGGCTCACTGTTTCAGTTATAAACCTGTGCTCTATTTGCCTGGATGTGTGGACACAGGAGAAGATGGGGCCCAGAACCAAGGTTGGTCTCATCCCAGGAGCCAGCCTCCTGCCTAAGAGGTGTGTGTTAAACTGAAGAAGTGGGGGGAGAAAAAGCCTTTGCTGTGGCCACAGCACATGCACGGCCCTCCCCGTTCCCGGCCCCTGGGCACTGGGTGGTGCAGACCAGGCACGCAACGGATATCTCCTGAGTGACTGAACCCATAGCTTCCTCTTTAATTCTGTATCTGGAGGTCAGAGATCACTGAAAGTTCTGGGGAGCTCAAGGTGGCCTCTGACTTAAGTGGACATTTGCCAGACGCTGTGCTGTGTCTCATTTATATCATCTCATTTAATTCTCAGAACAATCCAATGAGGTCCTTGGCCATTTTACAGATGGGTAAACGGAGGCTGGAGACCATTGGATACTGTGCCCGAGGCCCGTGTCTCAGAGTGGGGGAGCTCGGGTACAAATCCAGGAGCTGGCTTCTGCTGCTTACAACTTCACCAGGGTTCTGGGCTGCTGGGTTTCTTCTTGCTTCAGTGGGGATGGTAGGTGGGGTTTCGTGTTAAGACCTTCTCCCCAGAACTTTCAATAGTAACCCTCGTATTTACATTGGAAGGAGTAAAATCAACGTATGATTTGACGGGGGTGGGGTGGAGTCAGGGCTGCTGGAGGGACTCAGCTGTGTTTTCTCTGTGATGTCGCAGGAAGTTACCATGGCAACGATGATGGTGTTATGAATGCAGAACTATAACCTCGAGCGGGAAATTAGCAACCTAAGGAGACAGAGGCGGAGGAAAAGCAAACAAATTCAGCAACATGAGGTCTAAATGCCTGCTGCTTTCAGCTTTCCTGAAACACCCATGTGAAATGATTCTTCTTACTCTCCCTGGTTTTGTTACTACTTTCAGGACTTGATGAAAGTAAAATAATTCCCATGTGTGCGTATGTGTTTTTAGTTTAGCAGATACTCTAATCCCTTCTTGAAGATATTCCCAGTGGAGATAAACTGTTTCCTGGCATTTTTTTAAAAATTTTTTTAAAAATTAAATTTATTTTTTTTATACAGCAGGTTCTTATTGGTCATCCATTTTATACATCAGTGTATACATGTCAATCCCAGTCTCCCAATTCATCCTGGGTTTTGCATCACCAAATTCCCTATGGAGTAAGTTAGCATGGGTATTTGTTAATTGATAACGCTGATTCTGGCAGTTGGATGGAGGAGGTTCATTAAAAAAACATGCTTTTCCCAGTAGAAGCTTGAATTCCAAATTCCGAAGTTCCTGTCGCTGTTCAGTAAATGTAATCCTTTCCAGAAAATGCTTCTTTCGGAAACATTGGTCATACGCCGTAAATCTTGTCACAGAAAATTTTTTTAGGTCGCTGGGAATTGGAGGTGGCGAGAGTTCACCACCTACTTTGTGTGTATCTGGAATCGTTGGTTCTCTGTCTCGAACCGGCCCCGTGTCCGCCTGGCTCCAGGGCACCCTGGAGATGTGTGTTCTCTTCTGCTGCCCTTTTACTGTGACAGGAGCCTTACCGTGGTTCTGGCCCCTGAAGCTCTAGAAGCTTGTCAGCTGACTGACTTGAGTTAGTACCACAACTTCGTGTGGGATCAGAAGTATCTTTCTCCCTAGTCTGTTCTGGGATCTGAAGTGTTTTCCTAATCTGTGATTAGGAAGAGATTAGTGAGTAGAAGTGGAGCTTTCTTTTAAATAGAAGAGGATTTAAAATGACGAAAGGAGTCCGTAGAGAGTTGAATTGGTCACAGGTGTCACTGCCTGTTGTCAGATGATGGTAACACGTGATACCCAGGCGAGACCGTAAGGTGTATGTGCTATGAAACTTGCGTATCTGATGAACCTCCTCTGTTGAAGAGTCAGAGTGTGTGACCAGTACGAGTGAGAGGTGACGTGTGTTCTTTCACTGCCCCATTCCTCTACCAGGTCGTGTTTATTATTCACTCGTCTTGTAAAAATAGAGTTGTGCAAAAGTACACAATTTGGTAAAGACCAAATTAGTACAAGTAGTTTCAAAGAAATGGAAATACACTAGTCATAATGTGTTTTTTTCACTCAGGTTTGTGTTTCTTATTCATCCATGTTGTTGGGAGCTGTGGTTCATTCTCACTAATCTATAAATTTCCTTTCCAGTCTTTACTTTCACTTATGGGTTATTTAGAAATGGTAAAAATTTTTTCCAAGTATAGGTATTTCAAATTTATCCATGTATTACTGACTTTTAACTTAATTGGTTTGTGATTAGGGGACATGATCTGTATAATCACTAATCTTGAAATCATCTAACCTTGAAAGTTGTTCTGTGGCTTAGCACATACAAAGTTTTTGAAAACGTTTATGTGAAAATAATATGTACTCTTATTATTGAGTGTACTACCTGTGTTTACTACATTGAACATGTCTTGGGATCTCTTACCAAATGATGGGTTTATTAGTTTCTCCTGTGTTTTTATTAAATTTTATATCTACATAATTGAGGCAACTTTAATAAATATACAATATATAGATTGGTTATACCTTCCAGTTAATTTTTTGTCATTATGTAGAGGCTCTCTTTTTTTATTGAAGTATGATTGACTTACAATATTACATTAGTTTCAGATGTACAACATAGTGATTCATTATTTTTATACATTACAAAATGATCACCATGATAAGTCTAGTTACCATCTGTCACCACACAAAACTGCTACAATATTATTGACTGTATTCCCTATGCTGTATGTTACATCCCCATGACTTACTTATTTTATAACTGAAAGTTTGTACCTCTTTATGTTGCTCACCTATTTCCCTCATCCCCCCACCCATCCCATCTGGCAGCCACCAGTTTGTTCTCTGTATCTATGAGTCTGTTTCTGTTTTGTATGTTTGTTCATTTTTGTTTTTTAGTTTCCACCTGTAAGTGAAATCACACAGTATTTGTCCTTCTCTGTCTGACTTATTTCACTTAGTATAATGCCCTCCAAGTCCATCCATGTTGCTGCCTATAGCAAAATTTAATTCTCTTTTATGGCTGAGTAGTATTTCATGATATATTTGTATACACATAGATACATAGGTATATGTATATCTCTCCACATCTTCTTTATCCTTTCGTCTGTTGATGGACACTTGGGTTGTTTCCATATCTTGGCTATTGTAAATAGTGCTGCTATGAACATTGGGGTACGTGTATCTTTTCAAATTAGTGTTTTTGTTTTTTTCAGATCTATGCCAGGAGTGAAATTGCTGGCTCATATAGTAGTTCTGTTTTGAATTTCTTGAGGAGCCTCCATACTGTTTTCCACAGTGGCTGCACCAATTTACATCCCCACCAACAGTGCAGGAGGGTTCCCTTTTCTCCTCACCCTCTCCAGCATTTGTTTTTTTTGATGATAGCATTTTGACAGGTGTAATATCTCATTGTGGTTTTGATTTGCATTTTCCTGATGATTAGTGATGTGGAGCACCTTTTCATGTGTCTGTTGGCTGTTTGTCTTTTTTGGGGGAAGATGTATATTCAGGGTCTCAGCCAATTTTTTGATTGGGTTGTTTGTTTTTTGATGTTGAGTTGTATGAGTTTTGTACATTCTGGATATTAACCCCTCATCAGGTATATCAGTTGCAAATATCTTCTCCTATTTAGTAGGCAGCCTTGTTTTTTCCTGTTCATGGTTTCCTTTGCTGTGCAAAAACTTTTTAGGTTGATGTAGTCCCATTTGTTTATTTTTGCTTTTGTTTCCCTTGCCTGAGGAGACATATTCAAAAAAATATTGCTAAGACCAATGTCATAGAGAATGCTGCCTATGTTTTCTTCTAGGAGTTTCATGGTTTCAGGTCTTACATTTAAGTCTTTCATCCATATTCAGTTTATTTTTGTGTTTGGTGTGAGAAAGTAGTTCAGACTGATTCTTTTGTGTGTAGCTGTCCAGTTTTTCCAACACCATTTATTAAAGAGGTTGTCTTTTCCCCATTGTATATTCTCCCCTCCTTTTTCACAGACTAATTGACCATTTGTGTATGGATTTATTTCTGGGCGCTCTATTCTGTTCCATTGATCTGTGTGTCTGTTTTTGTGCCAATACCATACTGTTTTGATTACTGTACCTTTGTAGTATAATTTGAAATCAGGGAGTATGATACCTCCAGCCTTGTTCTTTTTTAAGATTGTTTTGGTTATTTGCAGTCTTTTGTGTTTCCATACACGTGTTAGAATTATTTGTTCTAGTTCTGTGCAAAATGCCATGGGTGTTTTGGTGGGGATGGCATTGAATCTGCAGATTGCATTGGGTAGTATGGATATTTTAACAATATTATTTCTTCCAATCCATGAACACTGTATATCGTTCTATCTGTTTGTGTCATCTTTGGTTTCTTTCAACAAAATCTTAAAGTTTTCTGAGTACAAGTTTTTTTCTTTTTACCTCCTTGCTTAGATTTATTCCTAGGTATTTTATTCTTTTTGATGCAGTTTTAAATGGATTGTTTTCTTAATTTCTCTCTGTTAATTTGTTGTTAGTACATAGAAACAACTGACTTCTGTATATTAATTTTGTGTCCTGCAACTTTACTGAACTCATTTATTCTAATGGTTTTTTTGGTGACATCTTGAGGACTTTCTATATATATAGTATCATGTCATCTAAAAAATGACAGTTTTACTTCTTGCTTTTCAATTTGGATTCCTTTTATTTTTTTATTTTGTTTTAGTTTTTGTCTGATTGCTGTGGCTAGGACCTCCAATACTATGTTAAATAGAAGTGGTGAGAGTGGGGCATCCTTGTCTTGTTCCCGATCTTAGAGGAAATACTTCCAGCTTTTCACCATTGAGTATGATGTAAGCTGTGGATTTGTCATATATGGCCTTTATTATGTTGAGGTATGTTCCCTCTACACCCACTTTGTTGAGAGTTTTTGTCATAAATGGATGTTGAATTTTGTCAAATGCTTTTTCCACATGTATTTACGTAATCATGCTTTTTATTCTTCACTTTGTTAATGTGGTGTATCACCTTGATTGATTTGCCAATACTGAACCAACCTTGCATCCCTGGGATAAATGACACTTAATTGTATGATCCTTTTAATGTTTTGTTGGATTCGGTTTGCTAGTAATTTTTTGAGGATTTTTGCATCTATATTCATCAGTGATATTGGCCTGTAATTTTCTTTTTTTGTGGGGACTTTGTCTGGATTTGTTATCATGGTGATGCTGGCCTTGTGAAATGATTTCAGAAGTGTTCCTTTCTCTGCAATTTTTTGGAACAGTTTCAGAAGGATAGAGTTAACTCTTCTTTAAATGTTTGGTAGAATTCACCTGTGAAGCTATCTGCACTTTTGTTTGTTGGGAGTTTTGTTTGTTTTATTTTGTTTTTTATACTAATTTAGTTTCATTACTGGTGGTTTGTTCATCTTTTCTATTTCTTCCTGATTCTTTCTTGGGAGATTATATGTTTCTAGGAATTCATCCTTTTCTTTTCTGTTATCCATTTTCTGGGGTGTATAATTGTTCTAATAGTCTTTTATGATACTCTGTATTTCTGTGGTATTAGTTGTAGCTTCTCCTTTTTCATTTCTGGTTTTATTGATTTGAGCCCTCTCTTTCTGATATACACTAAAGGTATATTATTTTCGTTTATCTTTTCAAAGAAGCAGCTCTTAGTTTCATCAATCTTTTCCTTTTTTTTAAATCTCCATTTTACTTATTTCTGCTCTGATCTTGATTTCTTTGCTTCCACTAACTTTGGTGGTTTATTGTTGTTGTTGGTCTCCTTCTGATTGCTTTAGTTGTAAGGTTAGATTGTTTACTTGAGATATTTCTTGTTTCCTGAGGTAGGCTTATGTCACCAGAAAGTTCCCTCTTAGAACTGTTTTCAGTGCAACCCACAGATTTTAGAACGTTGTGTTTCCAGGTTTTTGAAATTTTCCTCTTAGATTTCTTTGGTGACCAACTGGTTGTTTAGTAGGATGTTGTTTAGCCTCCAGGTGTTTGTGTTTTTTGCAGTTTTCTTCTTGCATTTGATTTCTAGTCTCATAACGTCTGTGGTGGGAAAAGATTCTTGATATGATTTTAATTTTCTTAAATTTTTTGAGGCTTATATTGTGGCCCAGCATTTGATCTATCCTGGAGATTGTTCCATGTGTGCTTGAAAAGAATGTGCATTCTCCTGCTTTTGGATGGAATGTTCTATATATATCCATTAAGCTGATCTGATGTAATATGTCATTTAAGGCCAGTCTTTCCTTATTGATTTTCTGTCTGGATGACTTATCCACTGATGTAAGTTGGGTGTTAAAATCCCCTACTATTATTGTGATTCTGTCAGTTTCTCCCTTTATGTTTGTTAATATTTGATTTGTGTATTTAGGTGCTCCTATGTTGGGTGCATATATATTTATAATTGCTATATGTTGTTGAACTGATCTCTTTATCATTATGTAATGTTCTTGTTTATATTTTTACAGTCTTTGGGGTTTTTTTTTTTGGTGTGGGGGTTTGGCCTCACCAAGTGGCATGTGGGATGGGATCTAAGTTCTCTGACCAGGATCAAACCTGTGCCCAGGGCTTCCCTGTTGGCACAGTGGTTGAGAGTCCTCCTGCCGATGCAGGCGACACGGGTTCGTGCCCCGGTCTGGGAGGATCCCACATGCCGCGGAGCGGCTAGGCCCGTGAGCCATGGCTGCTGAGCCTGCGCGTCCGGAGCCTGTGCTCCACAATGGGAGAGGCCACAACAGTGAGAGACCCACATACCGCAAAAAAAAAAAAAAAAAAAAAGCATGAAAACCTGTGCCCACTGCAGTGGAAGCGCAGAGTCTTAACCACTGGACCACCCGGGAAGTCCCTTTGCAGTCTTTGTTTTAAAGTCTATTTTGTCTGCTATAAGTAAGCTACCCCAGATTTCTTTTTGTTTCCATTTGCATGCAATACCTTTTTCCATCCCCTGACTTTTAGTCTGTGTTTGTCTTTAGCTCTGAAGTGAGTCTCTTGTAGGTTGCATATATGCTGTGTCTTTGGATTGCAACATTTAGTCCATTTACATTTAAAATAATTATTGATAGGTATGTACTTATTGCAATTTCATTGATTCTTTTCTGGTTGTTCTTATAATTCTTTTTTGTTCCTTTCTTATTTTGTTCTTTTCACTTATGTTTTGCAGACAATCATTAGTGTTATGTTTGGATTCCTTACTCTCTTTTGTACCTTTATCTATTATAGGTTTTTGGTTTGAGGTTACCATGAGATTCATATAAGACAACATATACATAAATTTAAGTTGATGATCTCTTATGTTCGAACACATTGTAACAACACTGCATTTTACTTCCCCTACCCATGTTTTTTTGTTTGTTTGTTTTTTTGTGGTACGTGGGCCTCTCACCGTTGTGGCCTCTCCCACTGCAGAGCACAGGCTCCAGACGCGCAGGCCCAGCGGCCATGGCCCACAGGCCCAGCCGCTCTGCGGCGTGCGGGGCCCTCCCAGACCGGGGCACGAACTCGCGTCCCCTGCATTGGCAGGCGGACTCTCAACCACTGCGCCACCAGGGAATCCCCCTACCCATGTTTTTGACATCAAATTTTACATCTTTTTGTTTTGTATATCCCTTTACTATTTGTTGTGGATATAGGTGATTTTACTGTTTTTGTCTTTAACCTTCCTACTAGCTTTATATTGGCTGAGCTATTACCTTTACTGTATGTCTGTCTTTACCAATAGATTTTTTTCCCTATTGTAATTCTTTCCTACTTAGAGAAGTTATGTTTGCAATTCTTTTCTACTTAGAGAAGTCCTTTTAACGTTTCTTGGAAAGCTGATTTAGTGGCACTGAACTCTTTTAGCTTTTGCTTGTCTGTAAAACTCCTTATCTCTCCTTCAAATCTGAATGATAGCCTTGCCAGATAGAACTGCAAACCTCTGGTCTGCAAAGTTTCTGCTGAAAAGTCAGCTGATGGTCTTATGGGAGTTTGCTTGTACATAACTAGTTGCTTTTCACTTGTTGCTTTTAAGATTCTGTGTTTAATTTTTGCAATTTTTATTACAGTGTGTCTTGGTGTGGTCCTCTTTGGATTCATCTTTTTGGGATTCTCTGTACTTCTTGGACCTGGATGTCTCTTTCCTTTCCCAGATTATGGAAGTTTTTAGCTATTATTTTTTCAAAAAAGTTCTCTGCCCTTTTCTGTCTGTCTTCTCTTTCTGGGACCACTATAATGCAGATGTTAGTATGAATGATGTTGTACTAGAGGTCTCTTAAACTATCATTGTTTAAAGAAAATCTTTTTTCTTTTTTCTCTTCAGCTTGGGTGATTTCCACTACTCTTGTCTTACAGTTTGCTGATCTGTTCCTCTGTATCGTCTAATCTACTGTTGATTCCTTCCAGTGTATTTTTTATTTCAGTTATTGTATTCTTCATCCCTGTTTGGTTCTTATTTATAGTTTTTAACTTTTTATTAAATTTCTCACTGTGTTCATCCATTCTCCTCTTGTGTTTGTTGAGCATTTTATGATCATTACCTTGAACTCTTTATAAGGTAGATTTCTTCTCTTTGTTTAGTTTTTTTTCATGGGTTTTGTCCTGTTCCTTTCTTTGGAAATACTCCTCTTTCTCCTCATTTTGCCTTTTCTTTGTTTATTTCTGTGCATTCAGTAGGTCAGTTATGTATCAAACTTGCTTTCTGGGAACATTTTCCTTCTTGAAGTGCCTCCTTTAGAAGCTCTAGTGGATAGAACTCTACTAGTAATAAATAATCTCACATTTTGTCGGTGTGACTATGTCTTTTTTTTCCTCTTATACTTTTAATTCTAGGTTTTAAGTGTGGGTTGACGGCTTTTTTTTTTTTTTCTTTCTTCCCTTTATTTATTTATTTATTTTTTAAGCACTTTAAAGATATTTCCACTAACTTTTGGTCTCCATTGTTTCTGTTCGGGTGGAAATTTGTTTTCAGCCTAATTGTTATTCCTTTGTTATATGTTCTACCTTTTTTTCACTTTTAAATCTTATCTTGTGTTTGATGTTCTCCAATTTCATTATAATGTGTCTAGGCGTGATTTCTTTTTATTTATCCTCTTCTTTTTTTTCAGTGAAAAGAAATAAAGAATTTTAAAAGGAAAAAATATATCTTTGTGATGAGAACTCATAGGACTCTCTTAACAACTTTCCTGTTTATCATCTGACAGTGATAGCTATAGTCATCACGTTGTACATTAATCTCTAGCAGTTATTTATGTTATAACTGGAAGTTTTTACCTTTTGGTGACCTTCCTCAAATTGCAGTCTTCCCCCCACCCCCACCCTGAAGTCTCCACCTTTGGTAACCACATGTCAGATATCTTTTTCTAGGAGTTTGGTTTTTGTTTTTGTTTTTAATTCCACATATAAGTGAGACCATGTAGTATTTGTCTTTGACTTATTTCACTTATATGAGCATAATGCCTTCAAGCTCCATCCATGTTGTAGCTTATGGTAGGATTTCCTCATTTTTTTATGGCTGAATAATATTACTCTGTGTGCGTGTGTGTGTATGTGTTCTCATAACTTCTTTTTTTTTTTTTTTGTGGTACGTGGGCCTCTCACTGTTGTGGCCTCTCCCGTTGCGGAGCACAGGCTCCGGACACGCAGGCTCAGCAGCCATGGCTCACGGGCCCAGCTGCTCCGCGGCATGTGGGATCTTCCCGCACCGGGGCACGAACCCGTGTCCTCTGCATCGGCAGGCGGACTCTCAACCACTGCGCCACCAGGGAAGCCCTCATAACTTCTTTATCTACTCATCCATCAAGGAACTCTTAGGTTGTTTCCATGTCTTGGCTATTGTAAACAATGCTGAAATGAACCTTAGGGTTCACCTATCTTTTAGAGTTAAGGTTTTTGTTTCCTTTGGGTTTATGTCCAGAAGTGGAATTTCTGGATCATACGATAATTCTATATTTAATTTTTGGAGGATCCTCTATACTGTTTTCCATAGCGGCTGTACCAGTTTACAATCCCACAAACAGTGCATAAGGATTCCCTTTTCTCCAAGCCCTCACCAGCATTTAAAATGATGACCATTTTAACAGGTTAGGTGATACCTCATTGTGGTTTTAATTTGCACTTCCCTGATTATCAGCGGCAGTGAGCATCTTTTCATGTAGCTATTGGCCTTTCGTATATCTTCTTTGGAGAAATGTCTGTTTCGGTCCTTTGCCCATTTTTAAATTGGGTTATTTGTTTTTGGCTATTGTTTTATGTTTTCTTTATATATTCTGGATATTAACTCCATATCAGATATATAGCTTGCAAGTATTTTCTTCCCATTCTATAGGTTGTTTTTTCACTTTGCTCATGGTTTCTTTTGCTATGCAGACGCTTTTTAGTTTGATATAGTTCCACTTGTTCATTCTTTATTTTGTTGCTTGTGCTTTAGGTGTTATATCCAAAAATTCACCAAGACCCATGTCAAGGAGCTTATGAGTTTCATGGTTACAGTCTTACATTTTCATCTTTAATCCATTTTGAGTTAATTTTTGTGAGTGGTGTAAGATAATGGGTCCAGCTTCATTCCTTTATATGTGAATATCTAATCATCCTAGCACCATTTGTTGGAGAGATTGTCTTTTCTCTGTTGAATGTTCTTGGCTCTTTTGTCAAATATCAGTTGACTGAGTATGATTAGGCTTATGTCTGGGCTCCTAATTCTGTTCCCTTGGTCTATTTCTCTGTTTTTATGCCAGTAACATGTTGTTTTGATGACTAGCTTAATACTATAACTTGAAATCAGGAAGTATGATGCTTCCTGGTCTGTTCTTCTTTCTCAGGGTTGCTTTGTCTTTGGGATCTTTTGTGATTCCATATAAACTTTAGGAATTTTTTTCTACTTCTGTAAAAAATGGCATTGGAATCTTGATAGAGATTGCACTGAATCTATAAGTGGCTTTTGGTAGTATTGACATTTTAACAGTATTAATTCTTCCAATCTTACTTATTCTCTTTAATATTCATTTTTGCATACTCTATATTTATTTATACATTTATAAAGATTTACACAAATTGGATGATCTAAAAAAGGTCAATTTAAAAATTTATTTCCATAGGGAATGCATTATTTCTAATAACACAAATTTCTTTCCAAATATTGTACAAATCAGGTTGCATGTGTTGGTATGTATATGTGTGTGTGTGTGTGTATATATATATATATATATATATATATATATATATATTACATTGAATATGACATTAAAAGAAAGTAGGGGCAAAAAACAAATGCATGTATTTTGGGGACATGTACAAAGGTATGTAATTTTAAATACACATTTATATTGACCAGCCCTATGGACAATTACAGCATATAAAGAGTTAAGAACTTGGTGTTTTAATACTCTGATATTTGTAGACATATATGCATTGCAGAAGGAGAACACTAATATTAATATAACTAAGGATGTTACATATGTATACAAGTATTCATTTGCTGGTGTTCTATAAATGAGGCCTTTCATTTGTGGTTTAAAGTGATGAAAACTACAGTAGCTTGACAGTCAGTTTTTGGTTATAGAGAGCACATGAAAGGGGGGCCAGAGGACCTTGTTTTTAACCTTTCCATCAGGTAATTTAACTTTTTCTCCAGTTCAAAAATAGTGCCAGAAAGAGTGGAAAATCTTATGTGATGCAGTAACTTTGGGCCATTTGATTTTTCTAAACCACTATTATGGAACATTTTTATTTTTCCTTCAAAGGAGAACTTTCTCATTTTGAGGTGTCAGTTTTTATGTAGCAGTTCCAGCAGGCAAGTCAACTCTAGTTTTCTTATACAGCAAAGAAAACTGTTGGAACTTTTTATATTTTTCTCTTCCTCAGTGTCCTATAGTCAGGAGTTAACTTTTATTCATATTTTAAAAGGATATAATACTATCCTAACCAAGAGGTGCTAGAAAAGTTTCATCATTTATTTGTGGAAAGAGTACCAAGTCTGTGATTTTAATATAAAATGTTAATAATTTCATTTATATTTAAAGGATTATTATGCCATTCCAAATTCAGTTTGTTTTATAAAACATAACATAAGCACAGTTATTCTGCAGTGGGCCTTTGTGTAATTAAAAGTAAAAGTTACAGAATTACAGACGATTTTTTCTTTTTCTTTTGTTGTTTTTCTTTTTTTGTTTTTTGCTTTCTTGCTTCTGGAGACTAAAAGTACCAGGTCAAGGTGTGGGCAGGGTTGGTTTCCTTTGAGAGCCTCTCTCCTTGGCTTGTGGGTGCCACCTTTCATGGCCTTCACTTGGTCTTCCCTCTGTGTCTTCTTTTACTTGACTTTTGTTTACTTTTGAGTGTTTCTTTTTCAGTATTTTTAGAATAAAATGGTCAAAACTATTTTAAGGACTTTAAATAGTTGATAATAACGTCTTGTTGAGTAAGACTAAAGTTGGATAAAACTAAAGTTGAGAATAAATATCTTGTTGGATAAAACTAAAGCAATCGTAGGCATATTCATGGGTGAATATATGGGTTGGCTTTGAGGAGATACAGTAAAGGATCAGTTTGTTAAAATAAAACACAGGCCTAGGGCAGTGGGCTAGGTAACTTGGGTTAACCCTCTTGCTAAGCAAGACTAGGAAAGCAAATTAAAATATAATTTGTTGTTGGAGCAACAAGATGTCTTTCAGTAGGTGCATGGAGAAATAAACTCTGGTACATGCAGGTGTTAGAATATTGTTCAGTGCTGAAAAGGAACAGGCTCTCAAGCCATGAAAAGACAGAGAGGAATCTTAAATGCATATAGCTACATGAAAGAAGCCAATCTGAAAAAGCTATTTACTGTATGATTGCAAGTCTATGACACTCTAGAAAAGGCAAAACTATGGAGAGAGTATAGAGATCATTGTTTGTCAGGGGGTGAGGGTGGGGAAAGAAGAATAGGTGGCGCACAGAGGATTTTTCAGGCAGTGAAAATACTCCGTATGACAGTATGATGGTGGATACATGTCATCGTACGTTTATCCAAACCCGTAGCATATGCAGCACCAAGACTGAACCGTAATGTAGACTGTGGACCTTGCATGATTATGACGTGTTCACATGGGTTCATCAGTTGTAACACGTATCACTGTGGTGTGGGATGTTGATAATGGGAGGACTACATACATGTGTCGGGGTGGAGGGCATTTGGGAATTCTCTGTACCTTCCTCTCAAGTTTGGTGTGAACCTAAAACTTCTCTTTTAAAAAATTGTCTTTAAATTAAAAAATATTCTACTTAGAGGCATTGGGGAGGTTATAAGATAGTGAAGAAGTATGGGGCCAGGATCAGGGAGGATGGAGGCCCAGCTTCAAATCATCTCTTTTCCTGAAATGAGATGGAGGTGATTCCAGAGTACTAGTCCCATAGGTGTCCAGCAGAAACAAGCTTACATCCCCTTTGGAAGAATAGAATATTACCCTAACCCTCAAATTCTTTCTACTAACAATTTGCCAAAAACAACATCTGACAATCAGAAATACACACTGGATGAGGAAGGACAACATTAGCACAACCCAGAAAAACAATAGCAGTGGAAGAATGCAGGGAAGCATCACAAATTGGTGTCATGAGAAACAGACTTCAAAATTATTATGTTCACTCTTTTTGAGGAAAGACTAGAATTCAAGAGAACTGGAAAGCATAAATAAGAACCAAGTGAAAACTCTAGAACTGCAAGTTACAGTAACCAAAGGAACAACTCAGAGGTTAGTTGTTTTTTTTTTTTTTTGTGGTACGCGGGCCTCTCACTGCTGCGGCCTCTCCTGCTGCGGAGCACGGGCTCTGGACACGCAGGATCAGCGGCCATGGCTCACGGGCCCAGCCGCTCCACAGCATGTGGGATCTTCCCAGACCGGGGCACGAACCCGTGTCCCCTGCATCGGCAGGCGGACTCTCAACCGCTGCACCACCAGGGAAGCCCCAGAGGTTAGTTTTAACAACAGAGTAGATAATAACCAAGGACAGATTTAGCAACCTGAAAAATAGGTGAAAGAAATATGCAAAATTAAACACAGGGAGTGAAAGGATGAAAAAATACACAAGAGAGGTTACAGGATGTGGTGAGAAGTTTTAAGTACTTATAATTGGAATCTTAAAAGGAGATGAGCGCTAGTACGGAACAGAAAGTTATTCAGAGCTTTCTAAACGATAACCTCTGTCTACCAACTCAGGAACTTCTGTGACCTCCAAGAAGGATAAATAACAAGCAGCTCCTTCCAAGTCCTATCCTTGTAAAACTGATAAAAGCAAAAACAGACAGAAGGTTATTAGAAACAACCAGAGAACAAAAGACAAATTACTTTCCAAGCTACACTGAAATCAACAACTGACATCTTAGCAGAAACAGTGGAAGCTAGAAGGTGATGGGATGGTATCTTTAAAGAGTGGAAAGAAAATACCTGCCAACCTAGAGTTCTCTGTCCAACAAAAATATCCTTCAAGTATGTGGGTGAAATAAAGACGTTTCGGATGAACAGAAATTGAAAGGTTCTGTTGTGAGCAGATTTTAAGGTTAGATGAGAAGGTGTTATTTAGGTAGGAGAAAAATTTTGCCAGCTGGTCAGAAATATAACTATAAATATGACTATGCAGAGAAATCGAGAAACTGTTCACTATATAAAATAGTAACAATGTCTTGTTGGATTAAAATATACAGAGAGTTAAAACACATGACACGTAGGTTTTGAAAATGCGCTCAACGTAATTTATTACAGGGAAATGGGAGGTACAACACCATGAGATGCTACCACACTCCTCCAAGCGTGGCGAGGAGGGGCAGCCGGCGCTTTCTGGCTCTGCTGGTGAGGAACGTGAATCGCTAACCACTTTAGGAAGTTGGGGTGATCTACAGATGTTTATACCCTGTGATCCAGCACTTTCACTCCAAGTATACACTTAACAGAGGTGCGTACAGAAGACACATTAAAGAATGTTCATGACAGCACATTCATAATGACTAAAACCTGGAAAGAATGCAAATGTCCCCCAAGATTAGACGGACAGATAATATATGCGTGCAGTGGACTTATGCATTGATGTAAAGGAATAAGCTGACGAGTTCATGTAACCACACTGATAAATTCCACACACCTAACGTGGAGCAGAAGCAGCCAGACACATAGGAATACAGACTGCATGATTCACTTAAGTAACATTTTTAAAAGCACCACAGAGCCATCGTGTTTAAGGATGCAGACTAAGGGAAGAGGCAGGATGGTGGATGCCTTTAGGAAAGGGGGGGCGCTGGTTGTTACCAGGATCGGGGGAGGCTTCCAGTCCTGACGGGTCTGTCTCTTGACCCGATGGTGCTATGTGAGTGGTTCCCTTTGTGGTAAATCTTTGAACTGCATCTCTTGTTCTGCACATGTGTCTGCGGATGATTTATTTCACAACAAAAAGGTTAAAACACACACTCAGTCATACTTGAATTATACAGAAAATATTTTAGATGGAGAAATGTCTTGATTTCATTTTCTCTGTGTGTGTCTGTCCCTGTCTGTCTGTCTTTCTTTTAATATTTTGGAGATTCTCTTGGGACAGGTTTTCAGGGGCTCTTGTGCTCGCTGCCAGGAGTTGGCCTGTCCCCTGGTCCCCTTTACAGCTCTGGCCTGAATATGAACAAAATCCACATCCCTTAGGTTGCCTTAGCACAGCGGATAAAGATTTTTAAAAAGAGGATTTTACCAACCATCCAGGGAGGAGAGGGCAGGAAGAATCCCCAGGAACATCAAAGGAACATAAGCCTGGAAAAGACTCGTTCATTCAGATTTCCAGTCCTGCAGCAGCTGATTTATTCCCAAGGCTCGTGGGCTGGCCTCTTCCATCACCGAGCGGGTGTCTGTTAACGTCTAAACAGAGACCTTGTCCTTGGTCCAGTCCCCAGGCCAGGAATCTTCTCTTCCGGTGATGGGCAGGCCGTGGGGAGGCCTTTCCACCTCCCCGTGTGCACGGCGGGATGTGCTCGCTGACAGGGCCCACGCTGCAATGATCACTCAGCCACACAGCAGGCGCAGCACCCTTAGTAGCGGGGCAAAATCTGTCTGTCCCAGAGGGAACAGTTCTGAATGACAGCTTTAACTTGCAGGCGTAATACTTTTATATACTGAAGCGGAACCTAGCTGCTCTGGAATAGCTACCGGCACTTCCTTATGTGAAAGGAAAAGATATCCCTCAGGTAACCCCGGGGGAGGAGTCCTCGTGCTTTGTCTGCTGGAGGCCGACACCGTGTTCCTGCTGAAGCTTAAACCTGCCTGTGGCTGGGGGAGCACAGCGGCATCCGCAGCCTCGGGTGATTTGCATGTTCGTCCTTCCTTCAGCCTGACAACACGAGCACAGAGAAGCTCAGAGAGGTTGAGCGGTTTGTCTGAGAGGAAACAGCTAACTAAGCTTGGTGGAGGGGGTCCACGGCTCGTTCTTCCCCTACGCGCCCCACTTTCTCTGAAGGCACAGGGAGATACTGGTTTTATTTTTAACCTGGGGTATTGTGCTGATGGCCCTTGAAACAGAAAATCTGTGACTCAAAAGATCCGTAGAAGAGAGGCCGGTAGGGGAGCCATAGTGTACGTGCCGTGACCGAGTCCTCCCCCTGCCCGGATGCTGCCTTGTCTGGCTTTGCAGCCGGAGCTGTGATGGGCGGGGAGCTCATGCTGGTCCCCCTGGTTCTGCCCGCTTGGCCCCATGTGGGGACCAGCTCTGTAAAGGAGGGGCTTTCATGGACTGAATACCAGCAGAGTATCAGCACCGGGTGCTGCAGGCCGCGCTGCTCCACCATGTACCTGATTGCAGAGAGCCTCTCCCGAGTTGATTTAAGTGGATTGTGGAGGGCGTTGCATTCATTGTTGTGATCAATGGTCACTTTGTTCTGAGGGCACTTGAATGTTGCATCAGTGGAAATAGAATTGAGAAAAGCACAGAGTGCTTAGACGCTTGGCAGAGCTTCTACTTGAACCGATAAGAGTCTCTTCAGAACTCCTTAAGCCAAAGCTATCTTTATGAGAATGAGACAGTTTAAATGTCTTCCCAGAAATTTTCATTTGTGTGTGTATGTGTAATTTTTTTCTTTTCCACAGTTTGTAATTTGTTGAAAATGTCAAGGTAGCTGCATAATTCCATTGAAGAAGTCAGTTACAAGTGATACATTGATAAACTATTTCCCTACTGATGCAGCCACCAAAATATTGGGAGGGGAGAAAAGAGCCTGTGTTTCACACTCCTTGCTGAAAGGTTGACGCACACACTAGTGTGTGTATAGGTCCATCCCAGTCTCCCAGTTTATTCCCACCCCTCCCCGCTGCCCGCTTTCCCCCCGGTAACCATAAGTTTGTCTTCTACATCTGTCACTCTGTTTTGTAAATAAGTTCATTTGTACCATTTTTTTTAGATTCCACATATAAGTGACACCATATGATCTTTATCTTTTTCTGTTTGACCTACTTGACTCAGCATGACCATCTCTAGGTCCATCCATGTTGCTGCAAATAGCATTATTTCATTTTTTATGGCTGAGTAATATTCCATTGTATATATGTATCACATCTTCTTTAGATGATTAGTTTTCAGTAAGATCTTGACTACTTTGTTACTGTTGGATACAGTATATGAAATGTATTCTCATGAAAAAGGAAATAAGCTTAAACATATTGCTTGTCAACCAGAAGAGAGAGTGAAAGAGATTGTCATAAAGAAAATAAAACTGTGAAACAAGCTAATTTAAACTTTAACCAGTGACCATAGGTTTGTGGGTTTATTTCTGGGCTTTCTATCCTGTTCCATTGATCTATGTGTCTGTTTTTGTGCCAGTACCATACTGTTTTGATTACTGTAGCTTTGTAGTATAGTCTGAAGTCAGGGAGTGTGATTCCTCCAGCTCCATTCTTCTTTCTCAAGATTGTTTTTGCTATTCGGGGTCTTCTGTGTTTCCATACAATTTTTTTTCTTTTTTTTTTTTTTGCGGTACGTAGGCCTCTCACTGTTGTGGCCTCTCCCGTTGAGGAGCACAGGCTCCGGACGTGCAGGCTCAGCGGCCATGGCTCACGGGCCTAACCGCTCCATGGCATGTGGGATCTTTCTGGACTGGGGCACAAACCCGTGTCCCCTGCATCGGCAGGCAGACTCTCAACAACTGTGCCACCAGGGAAGCCCTCCATACAAATTTTAAAATTATTTGTTCTAGTTCTGTGAAGAATGCCATTGGTAATTTGATAGGGATTGCATTGAATCTGTAGATTGCCTTGGATAGTTGGTCATTTTAACAATATTGATTCTTCCAATCCAAGAACACAGTGTATCTTTCCATCTTTTTGTGTGATCTTCAGTTTTGTTCATCAGCAACTTACAGTTTTTGGAGTACGGGTCTTTTGCCTCTGCAGGAAACCATAAACAAAATGAAAAGACAACCCACAGAATGGGAGGAATATTTGCAAATGATACGACCAACAAGGAATTAATTTCCAAAATATACAAACATCTCATACAACTCAAAAACAAAAAAACAAACAAACCAATCAAAAATGGACAGAAGACCTAAATAGATACTTCTCCGAAGAAGACATATAGATGGCCAACAAGCACATAGAAAGGTGTTCAACATCACTAATTATTAGAGAAATGCAAATCAAAACTACAATGAGGTATCACCTCACACTGGTCAGAATGGCCATCAGTAAAAAGTCTACAAATGACAAATGCTGGAGAGGGTGTGGGGAAAAGGGAATCCTCTTGCACTGTTGGTGGGAATGTCAGTTGGTACAGTCACTAATGGAGAACAGTATGGAGGTTCCTTAAAAACTAAAATAAAGTTACCATATTACCCAGCCATCCCACTCCTGGGCATATATCTGGAGAAAACCATAATTCGAAAAGTTACATGCACCCCAGTGTTCATTGCAGCAGTACTTATAGTAGCTAGGACATGGAAGCAACCTAAATGTCCATCGACAGAGGAATGGATAAAGAAGGTGTGGTACATATATACAATGGAATATTACTCAGCCATAAAAAACAATGAAATGCCATTTGCGGCAACATACATGGATGTAGAGGTTATCATACTAAGTGAAGTCAGACAGAGAAAGACAAATGTCGTATGATTTCACTTATATGTGGAATCTAAAAGAAAATGATACAAATGAACTTATTTGCAAAACAGAAATAGACTCACAGATATAAACAGACTTATGGTTACCAAAGGAAAAGGGGGGGAGGGCTAAATTAGGATTTTGGCATTAACATATACACACTTACTATACATAAAATAGATAACCAACAAGGACCTACTGCATAGCACAGGGAACTATATTCAATATCTTGTAATAACCTATAATGGGAAAAGAACCTGAAAAAAGAATATATACATGTGTATAACTGAATCACTTTGCTGTATACCTGAAACTAACACAACATTGCAAATCAACTATACTTCCAAAAAAATTTTTAAAAAGGATATGTAGTGTAAATGTGGCAAATATTTGGATTTTCTGGAATAGTCTCCGTTTCAAATATTCTATTTCATTCTCCCACAAAAGCCACAAAAACTCCATTTATTCATTCAACAAAAATGATTTGAATATTTGCATCATGCCAGGCACAGGTCTGGGCTGGGGCTACAGCGATAGATAAAACAAATATGGTCCCGCTCCTCCTTCTTTTAATAGGCGAGACACAGTAGACAGCAAAAATAGATACGTCAGAGAGTATCATAGGTGTATAGACAGACACGCAGTGGACTGTGAGTACCGTAAAGAAAATTGAAGCCCAGTAAGAGGATGTGGAGAGTGGTGGGGATGTAAATATCAGACCAATTTTGTCAGACTGTGGAGCTTAATTTTGAGTTTGAAAAACTTGGTCAGGAAGATGGCTGGAGAGCTGAATGGAGAGATGGCCTCACTCAGGCCCCAAGGCCACTTGCAGGAAGGACCGACCAGCTGGGTGACCTTGAGGTCCCCGGGGTCGTGGTCTCGTGCTGGTCTGCATCCCCTCTTCTTCAGCACCACAGTCATAGAAGAATGGGAGTGAGTGGACCACAGCCGCAGAGCTAGGAAAGGACCGAGTGGGCAAGGGCGTGGGTCTAAGGGCGCACGGTTTCAGTGATGCAGGAAGGGTGATGGTTCTGGAGCTGCTGAACAGGCTGTGCCCTTTGTTACCAGGACGGCAGTGTGTGCTTGAAAGTGTGTTAACAGGGTAGGTCTCACGTGAAGTCCTACCGCGATACAATGAAATTAAGAAAAACATTGGGGGAGTTCCCTGGTGGTCCAGGGGTTAGGATTCGGTGCTCTCACTTCCAGGACTGGGGTTCGATCCCTGGTCAGGGAACCAAGATCCCGCAGGCTGTGCGGCACGGCCAACAAAAAAAAATAAAAAAATAAAATAAAATGAAAATCATCAACTTGAGACCTCTGTGTAAAACAAAGAATAAAACTTGAATGACGTACGTAGTTAAATTTACGAGAGTATGATAGATAGTTGTCCACATGCTGTAGATGGAAGAGAGCTGGGGCGAGGACCCTTGCACACTCAGACGTCGTCAGGGTGCCTCAGAGTTCACCATTAGTTTAACTTCTTTGGTACCTAAGAGATCTCATTAATCTTGATTAATGAGTTCTCTATTAAAAGGTTTGTCTAAAGGGAACGCTTGTGAAAAGAATTGTGGATGTGGGACACAGGTAGGGAGCAGGGAGAAGACGGGGTGCCGGGCAAATCAGGGAGGGAAGAAACAGGATGAATTTCCCCGAAAGGCCATTATTTTCCGTGTGGCTCCCAGGGTGGAGCCGGGGCCACAGCGCTCTTTCTTCCCTTACCTGGAGCAACTCAGGAGGGTCTGGCCCAGCATGGAAGGCTCCAAGTAGTAGGGGTTTGTGGCTGAATTGCAGCACGGTAGGAAAGACACTGCACTTGTGTTTCTTCTGTAAAACAAGGGGAGTAGAAGGGGTGCTCTCTGAGCCCCCTCCCACATAGGAGAGGTACGGGCCCGTGGCCCAGACAGTTGTAAAGAAGCACCCCGCGTCCCAGTGGGAGGCCTGAGCCCTCCCGCACAGGGTGTGCTTTCCCTGAGCACCTTGCGTGGGCACCTCTCCGATTTGGTGTACTTCACCCAGGGAAGAGTGCAGCTTCCTCTGTTCCCTGGAGCGAGCGTGTGATTAAAGGCAGAGGCAGGGTCGTGGGCCGGTGAGACTCCTGAGCTGGAGAGGAGAACGCCCGTGGGTGCCCGAGTCACTGGAAGAGTTGTGTAAATTGTTTGCTTGTTGAGATTAGAGATTAAGAAATTGAGGAATAAAAGTGTCTGGAAGCATTGGGTTTCAGCTGTTTTGCGGGAGGGGGCAGTGGTTATGTTAAAATTTACTGAGGGGAAGAGTCACGTGTCTGAGTTTGCTTTGAATGCGCACGAATCTGATGTAAATTAGTGTTTTTCACGATCGCACGGTGTATTTGAGGTGCTTTTGCTGAATCTTATTCACTTGAGTAGGCGACAACCAAAGGCTGAACCAAGTAAATAAAAACAAAACAAATGGGGTCGGGGAGAGGCTGGGGGCTGGACCCTGTGGGTCAAAAGAACCCCAAGCCACCTGGCGCCCTCTGGCTCTGCTTGGAGGCTCTGACCTGGGCAGTGGTTGGTAGCATCCCTAGTTGTGTGGTGTGTGGAGTGCCCTGTTACCACGGTTGCTGGCTGGTTGGGCGATGCCCACAGCTCAGAGGCGGAGACTCAGTATTTACACGAGCGGGATTTGGGACTCAGGCCTTTGGAGGTCTGGTCGGCATGCTTTTCTCCTCAGCAGGTGTTCAGTTTGATTCTTTTCCTCTCACTGCTTTATTGTTCGTGGACAGCCCCGTCCCAGACCGAGCTGCACTGGGTGGGATGTTGAAAGGAAGGGACCACTTCTGGCCGCCTGGAAGTTCTGCTCGGCCCGCCGTGCAGGGGCTGTGGCCGAGGGGTGTGCAGGCTGTCTCTGTGTGCAGGTGACGTGTCTTCTGGAGCCGCGCCTTCCTCTGAGACACCGATTGCAGGCTGGAATCGAAGGGCTTTGCATTCAAGAGGTGATCTGTAGTCACCACCAAGGCTTCTGGTGTGACTCAGTGGGAGGAATATGTTTTAGGAAAAAATACAGAGTTCTGACAAGATGCTTTTTGGAAAGTCCAACCAGCTGTTTCAAGTAGAACACTGTAAAATCTATTCAGAGTAAATTGTATTTCACTTGGAAGCAAATGTCGTTCCAAGAATGAGCTCAAGTAAACAGGGAGTGGCCTTGCCCAGCGTCTGTGCGGGGCTGTCTTTGGCCTGGGCCCCCGGCGGCCCGCTCTCCCGGCCCCGGCCGGGCAGCGCTGCCCCGTTATCCTCGTGTGACCTGAGCACAGACGGGAAGTTCCGCACAGACGGACGTTATGTGAGGCCAGGCCTGTCCCCTGTGGCCTTGGACCTTGGACTGGCCCGGGGATGCGAGTGGTGGCTACAGATTCGCATGGTGAGTTAGTCTCCTAGGGCTCCTATAACAAATCACCACAAACCTAGTGGCTTAAAGCAACCCAGATGTATGTTCTTACAATGTGGTAGGTCCAAGGCCCCGTGAGTGTCCCTGGGCCGACACTGCAGCAGCAGCAAGGCTGAGCGCTCTCCGGATGCTCCCAGAGAGTTTCCTGCTGCTTCCACTGTCTGGAGGCCACGTGGGCCTGGACCGGCACCCTCCTGCACCTTCCCAGCTCGTGATGGGGCAGCCTGTGCATCGGCGTCCACAGCGGCGGGGCTCACCCTGAGCACAGCCGCCTCTGACTCCCATCGCAGCCGGGGTGCTTCTGATTCTAATTACCCTGTGATTACATTCAGCCCGCTTGCTCCGGGATTAAACACCCCCTCTGAAGGCTCTTAACTGCACCACACTTGCCAAGTGTCTTTGGCCCCATAAAATCACATCTTCTCGGGTTTTAGGGTCCTGGCTTTGGCACTGATCAGCTGCGTGATGTTGAGATAAGTGTCAGCTTTTTTGTCTTGACGTGCCGGAGTTGGGCTAAATAATCTTGCAGGTTCCTTCCAGCCCCAGCACCCTGTGATTCTGTGTCTCAAAACAGGTGTCAGGCTCAGTGTTTCTAAAATTTGTTTAACTCTCAAGGACCCCGTCTGTGAGAACCAAGGCTTTAGCACCTTTACGCATCAAATTAGTGAGTATCTGTCTGGATGTGTGTTCAGCCCATACGTACACACGGAATGCTTTCTATTCAGTCATGCAGGGAACTGTATCAGTGAACTATATGTTCAGGGTTTTTCCTCTGTCTTCTCACCCCTTACCTCTGTGGAAGCTGGTCTCCATATATGTAAGCAACTTGAAAATACAGTTATTTTAAAACATTTGAGGGCTTCCCTGGTGGCGCAGTGGTTGAGAGTCCGCCTGCCGATGCAGGCAACGTGGGTTCGTGCCCCGGTCTGGGAGGATCCCACATGCCGCGGAGCGGCTGGGCCCGTGAGCCATGGCCACTGAGCCTGCGTGTCCAGAGCCTGTGCTCCGCAACGGGAGAGGCCACGACAGTGAGAGGCGCGCGTACCGCAAAAAAAAAAAAAAAAAAAACTCGACCATTTGATGCAACAGAGCAATATTAGGGGGCCCAGCCGCTCCGGGGCATGTGGGATCCTCCCGGACCGGGGCACGAACCCACGTCACCTGCATCGGCAGGCGGACTCTCAACCACTGCGCCACCAGGGAAGCCCTTCTATAGTGCTTTTGCTGGTTACCTTTACAACCTCAAATAGTGTTTCCATTTCTTGATTGCTTAGCCTTAGTATCAATTCCAGATACCCAGTGATAAAATTTAGATTTCTTCTTCCAACTCCCACCTCCTCTTCCCGAACTCCTGGTTTTTGTTCAGCATATGACTTTTATATTATCAGAGTTTATAACATTCCCTTCTGTAGCTATAATTAATTCTTCTTTGCTGTGTGTGGAGATGGATTACAAAAAAACAGCATTTGTGGTATGGCGATTATATAACCATTCGTCACTGCAGTGGGTCTGAATCCATGAGGGAGGACATGTAACCTGTGTCAGGGGTCCTGCCCCACCGTGGAGGGATGGGTCCAGCTCCTACGTCCTGTGGGTCCTCTTTACATTTGTTTTCCATCTTCGATCATACGGGCCCATCACGTTTCTTGCATCACATGTCATCTCTCTAGGAGTCTTCTGTTGGAGGGTGGATCCGAGGGGTCGGATGGGAGGTACGTCCTCCAGTAATTTTTTTTTTTCATTTGAAATGCACAGAGCATAAACCTTCTGAGATGTCGTGTGTTCAAAGATGTCTCTGTTTTGTCCACACATACAAGTAACAGGTTAGCTCGCTAAGATTTTCGAAATCATGTTCCCTTAGAAGTTTAAAGGCATTGCTCTGCTGGCCTCGTTTATCCAGTACAGCTGCCAGGAAGTCAGGCTTTACAGTTCTGCCATGATGAACTCTTTTGCCCTAAGTCTTTTAGAATCTTTTCTGTATCTTTGAAGTCCTGAAGTGCGATAAGCTGTGTCTGAGTATGAATCTTTTTTTTTTTTTTTACGGTACGCGGGCCTCTCACTGTTGTGGCCTCTCCCATTGCGGAGCACAGGCTCTGGACGCTCAGGCTCAGCGGCCATGGCTCACGGGCCCAGCCGCTCCGCGGCATGTGGGATCCTCCCAGACCGGGGCACGAACCCACGTTGCTTGCATCGGCAGGCGGACTCTCAACCACTGCGCCACCAGGGAAGCCCTGAGTATGAATCTTTTTTACCCTTACTAATCCTGCTCGGTACTTCGTGAAACTGTTGTAGCTGAGATCTTGGGTGTCTTCAGTGCATGAAAAAAGTTTTTTCCATTCCTGTATTTCTTTCATGATGCTCCTTCCCCTTATTGCCTGTCTTCCTTCTTTGTGGATACGGGGCTTTGTAGAGCTCTCTTTCATCTCTCCTAGCCCCCCTCCCTTTGTTTGGGGACATACCCTTGACTCCACAAGGAGGGCCATCATCTTATCTGTTAGCCCTGCCTTATACATTTTTCACTCCAGCCAGTGAAACTTTTCTGATATCACTTGCTTTCATTCTTCTCGAAGTTCCTAAAATTTTCTGGTATGCTAATGGATGTTTTCCCTCGTTTTTAGAACTGCTATAGTTTATTTAAAGAAAAACAACTCTTAGTAAATTCAGTATGACCTTGGTGGGAGGCCACTCAGGCAACTAAACGCATGTGTTTAACCACCACTGCACACCACTGATTTACGACCTGTCTTTCTTTGATTTCCTTGCCTGGATCAGGTAAAATAAGCACGAATACAAGCAGGCGTCCGTCTCGGTGCCCTGACCTTTTGTTTGGTTGGTACGTATCGGCAGATACCACCCAGGCTGTCCCACTAACTTCCACTGCAGAGTTCCTGGTTGTAGGACACCAGACGCACGCTGCCGCCTTGGACACAGGGTGCGGGGTGGCGGCAGGTGAGGGAACGTCCTCTTCTCTCCTAGGTTTGTGTGGCAGGTGGGAAGGGGTGCCTGGAGGAGGAAGGGACCTAGTCATTTCGGTAAGTGTGCTTACTGTGAATAAGGCCCAGCGCTGGACCCTGCAGGTGACTCAGGACGGCATCAGCGACCATCCCTGCCCTCAAGGCGCTTTCAGTCTTGTACTATTATCAGTTAAGATCTCAAATGCATATTTTAAAGGTGCAGTAAAGCCATCTGGGAACTATAGGCAAAACCCTGTGGGGTCCAGATGGAGAATATACGTCTGTATTAAGGAATAAGGAAGAGGTTGCCCAGTGCGGTATTTGACTTGTGTGTTGCGAGGTGCATAGGCTTCGGACAGGTGGTCTGTGGAAGAGAGCTCTTCAGGTGGAGAGAGTGTCGGAGAAAAGTCCCAGGGCTTGGGAAAGAGAGACCGTATTCGGGGAACTAGGGGGGCTCTAGTTTGGTTAGAATACTGGATACTTGTTGAGAAGGAGGGTGAGGTATTTGAGGTAATCGTTCGGGGTCTCAAGTGCCAATGAGAGGGGTTTGAACTGAGTTTGCTAGAAAGGGAATTAGAAAAAGGCTGATCAGGCAGGTAATCTGATAAAAGCTATTTTTCAAGACGATTATTCTGGTGCATCTCTGTAGGATGGAGTGAAATCTAACGGGTTGATTTTGGGCAGCCCCGTGGGCTGTCAGGATGTGAAGGTGAGACCTGGCCCCGACCTCAAGGGGCTCATGGCCTGGTGGACGTGAAAACCTGGTTGCTTTGCCCAAAGAAACATTTAGTTAAACAATTTTTGAAAAGGCATATAGATTTATGAAAAAGATGGTATATATATATATATACAATATATATACAGTATATATATAGAAGTTAATCACTCTGCTATACAGTAAGAATCAGCTATTTGTCAATAAGATAAATTAAAAAAACATATAGATGTAGTATATTACATTAATAGATTTTTAACTATAATTAATCTGTTGCCATAGCCATCTCTAATGATCAGTTTTCCATTATCTCAAATTATCTATTTTTATGAATGCAGTTAGAATGATCTGTTAACTTTTTATGCCATATATTTTAAATGCTTATTACAAGTAGTCTTGCTTAATTTTATATTCACTGCTAGATGTTTAATCATCTAGAAATATAAAAAATTATATATCTATTGATTAATGGTTCATTTTGGTTAAAAATACCTGCAGTTCACATCCTGCTGTTTAGTTATGTAGAAAAAGAAGACTTAGATTCGGGCTTGTCAGGAGTGGCTTAGTTAGTAAATCTTTCCCCTTAAGTTTCTCTTATTTCTTATTTTTGGAGATCAATGTACTTGAATTGGATTACTGTTTTTTTTTTTTCTTTTTTTGAGGGAGCGTCGGTAAAATTGCTTGTTTCAAAATAATTATCTAATGGTATAATTATTCATTGCAAATGGATATTTCTTTTCCTCTTACATAGTCAAATATTTGGAGAAAGTAGGGAATAAAGGCAGTTACTGTTTTTCAGTAACACTCATTTTACTCACAGAATATTCTCAAGTGCTTTTCAAGCATCTTTTTACAACAGACTTAGTCAAAGGTGAAAGAGCTTAGCTGAAAGGGCCGTAAGATTGCACTTTTAGTGCTTTTTGAAAGCCAAAATCCCAAAGCGTATGCGCCTAGGTAGGGTTTGTTTGTTTGCTTTTTAAAGACCTTGACTGCACCCTCTGGGTTCACAGGGTCAGCTCTCTGTCCTTATAATAGATTATTTCCTAGCGAGAGGGTGTCCGTGCTCTGTGATTACACGCCGTCTTTATGCTCCATCGACCATCAGAGCGGTCCTTTGGAGATCAGTGACAGTGACACACAGGTTACGTGTTACTTTTTCACGGAAAGCGAAGGCTGTGAGAGGAAGGGCTGAGTGCTGTGCGGCTCACGGCCGAGCTGCCTCTGCTCTCCTGTGACCTGGACCCTGGGGCGTTGAGGCCTCTGCACTTGGGTCCTGCAGCTCCTTCACATTCCCAGATGTCTTCTTCCCAAACGTGTCCTCGGTGTCCCCCTCCTGCACCTCATCCCCCTCCTCATCCTGGAGATTCTGCCCCTAAAAAACAAACAGAGACAGAAACATCAGGCATAAAAGCAGCCTTTCGAATGGTCTGGTGGCTCAGAAGTCATAGAGATCCTAAGTCATCATCTCTTCCGTTGCCTTTGGGCAGAGCCCACCTCGTGAGAAGGTTGGAGTTTTCAGAGGCTCCAGTGACAGAGGTGTCATAACCCGTTGCAGTATTTAACAGCTCGCTGTCAGGACACTCTTTCATCCCACTTAAATAATGCACGCATCCGTGTTAGCCCGTGTGTTTTCTTCAGTGAATACGGAGCTGACTTACTCTCCCTGTGTGAGACTTTTCTGTTGTATTGGAAGACCGACTGCCCCACGGATACATCTCAGCTTCTGCAACTCGTCTGTCGTAGTATTTTCAAATATTATGTATAGAGAAGAGTTGAGGGACTTCCCTGGTGGCGCAGTGGTTAAGAATCCTCCTGCCAATGCAGGGAACACAGGTTCGATCCCTGGTCCGGGAAGATCCCACATGCTGTGGAGCAACTAAGCCCATGTGCCACAACTACTGAGCCTCTACTCTAGAGCCTGTGCGCCACAACTACTGAGCCCTCATTGTCACAACTACTGAGCCTGTGCTCTAGAGCCCGTGAGCCACAACTCCTGAGCCTGTATGCCACAACTACTGAGCCCACGCACCTAGAGCCCGTGCTCCACAACAAGAGAAGCCGCCGTAATGAGAAGCCCGCGCACTGCAACGAAGAGTAGCCCCCACTCGCCGCAACTAGAGAAAGCCCACGCGCAGCAATGAAGACCCAACGCAGCCACAAATAAATAAATAAAATAAATTTATAGAAAAAAAGAAGAATAGTTGAGATGTAGGCAAAATCATCTGTACCTCTCTCTCCCCACAGAGAACCCTGCAGTTGTGTGTTCCTTTTGCTTGTGGAATTCAGGGTGGATCCCTAGTTGATGGATTCCTAGCCATCTGGTGAGAGGCCCCCAGTGCTGGCTTGGGATCAGATGACAGTGGACACTTACTTCTGTGCCTCGGTGATGGGTTTCCTTCCCGCTGGGCCCCGATCTCTGTTTCTGAACTGGGTTTCTTGTTTTCCCAGTTTTGCCATTCTCTTGATGGCCGGTGTGGCTTGTTCTCACTGTGATGCTAGTGTGGCTTTTCCTCCACGTGCGTACATAGCCATGTATCTGGCATATGTGGTCATTTCTAACGTTTTCCCTCAGTGCCACCACTGGTTATTTTTTAAACATTTTAATATTGAGGTAAATTTTACATTGTGTGAATTACAGTGTGGAAATCCTTAAGTGTGGAATTACTGAGGTGTCACACATGTCCACGCCTGGATAACCAACATCCCTGTCAAGGTAGATAGAATACATCTGTAATCTCAGGAATTTCCTCATGCCCTGTGAGGATTTATTTCCAGTAGATTAGCTTTACCTATTGTGGACGTCAGGTAGATGTAATTTGTATATATTTATCCTGATACGTGTTTATTCTGATTTCCCACTTGTACGCACCAGTAAGCTGTTCTTTATTTATCTATTTTAAATAGCTGAGGAGTCCAGTGCTCATCTCCCGCAGATGGACGTTTGGGTTTTTGGTGTGGGGTGTTGTGAATAGTTCTGCAGGGAGCGTGTCTGTGTAGCTCTTTATGTGGACATGTCTTCATTTCTTGGATTAACACCCAGGACTGGAATTGTTGGGTTGTGAGTAGGTGTGTTTGTAACTTTATAAGAAGCTGTCGAGCAGTTTTCCAGAATGTACCATTTTAGACTCAACCTGTGTGAGTTGTTCATTCTGTGATATTGACAACATTTTCTGTTGTCAGGCTTTTTAATTTTAATCACTCTGATGGGTGTGAAATAATATCTCATTGTAGTTTTATTTTATATTTCCCTGATGACTAAGGATGTTGAGTACCTGTATACTTCCTTTTCGAAGTGTCTGTTCAAATCTTTTGCCTGTTTTTCAGTTGGGTTTGTTGGTTGTTGCTTATTTGCAGTTCTTTATATTTCTGAATTCAGGTCCTTTGTCATGTATATGTATTATAAGTATTTTCCCCTCTATGTAGCATGCATTTTTATTTTCTACATGGTCTTTTCTGATGAACAGAATTTTTCAGTTTTGATGAAGTTCAATTTATAAAGTTTCATGGCTAGTTAAGATTTGGTGGGGGAGGTGAGGGAGGTCTGCCTCATCACTAAGATAGTATCCTGTGTGTTCTAGAAAACTTACACACTTTTAGATTTTACATTCGATTCTGGGATCCATCTCAAGTTATTTTTTGTATATGGTGTGAGGTAGGGGTCAGGATGCCTTTTTCCTCCACGGGCTGCTAAGTGTTCCAGATCCATTGTTGAAAAGACGTTCTTTTCCCCAGTTGAATTGCCTTGACAGTTTGGTCTAATTGTCCATATATGTGTGGGTCTATTCCAGTGTTGTTTCAGTTCTGAAACTGTGAACTGTCTTTCACATTTAATGTCATGTTTAAAGTATGTGAGCATCTCTCTCCACTGCACCGATGGAATCACTGGACACAAACGTCTAAACCAGGCACTTGAACTAGAGGTCTCACCTGACCTTCCCGTTTAGTATGAAAACCTGCTCCTACCCCCGCCCCTGCCACGTTTCTGGCTCTCCCTACCTCCCTGGGTTTCTGTGAGGGTTGGATGGCGGCTGTGCAGAGCCCCCTCATGCAGGGCCGTTCTTCCCCACGACTCCAGTGGCAGGTGGGAGGTTTAGGCAGGGCTGGGGCAGGGGCCTTGCCAGGAATCCAGCCGTCTTCCAAATAGAAAGCTGACTTTTTACCAGGAAGTGTCCCTCATCCTGGCATGAATCCTCAAGACGGCAGCTCAAGTTACTGCAGCAAATTTTCCCAGTAAGTTTTCCTGCTCTCTGCAAAATATTATCATAATTATTAAATGTGATGAAACAGAGAAACTAATATCCAGGGCAATGAGCGACATGAATTTCCTGCATTTTAGTTCAGTGACTGCATTCTCAAGAGCTCTCTGCCCTTGGAAACATCCGTAAGATTTGTTTCCTTTAATGGTTTGTCAGTTGTACACTCCTGGTTTAACTATCAGCTGTGTGACTGTTTGCTTATAACCACCAAAAGAGTCTGTAAGGAAGATGCTTGTTTGCTGTGGTGTGCTGCAGACTTTGCTTCGCATTTTTCAAATGCCAACAATTCACTCCGTCCAAAGCCCTCAGCTGCCCTCTTCCAGGGCATATCGCGTTTTTAACTATGTTTCTAGCACACGCTGAAGTGGACACCGGTGAGCGGTAGTGGCTCATGCTTCTCCAGGTTTTCCTCGTGCAGTTCGGTGTGCCAGGCTCCCCGGCAGCCCCAGGGGACGGGGAGTGACAAGTCTCCTTCCTCCTGCTGTTCCCCTGTATCTACCTCGCACTGTGCCCCAGAGGAGGTGCTAAGGACAGTCCACAAGGGTGGGTAGCTGTCCCCAGGCAACACGACACGCGTGGAGGTGTGTGGTCAGTGTGTTCACAGCTGGTGAGCCTGACCCACTGTAGAATCGCCTTTTAAGCGGCTTTTCCTTTGGCTGTGGTTTTTCCCACTTTGCCGTCCACACTTCAGTGCTCAGCCCCCAGCGATGACGTTCATTTTTTCATGTATTCGTCTAGCAGGGATGTAATCGCAGGCACTGAGGTGGGGGCTCATGATGAGAGATGGCCCTGCGGCTCAGGTGCACGGGCGTTGCAGTCTCGTGGGGACCAGGCTGTGAGCCGAGTGATGGGTGGACATGGGAACCGTGTGCCCGGACGCGGGACAAGCAGCCCCTTCTCCAGACTGGGGGCGGGGAGTGTCCCCACCATGGAGGCCGCGCCCGCTCTGGTCCTAAAGCAGGCGTGGCTTCTGCGTCTGGGAAATGGTCCGTCCTGTTGACCTGCACCCTGAACTTGGTCTTATTTACGTCTGATTCCAAACAACAGAGGCATCCGTCCCAGACAGAAAACTGTGAGAGAAACCCGACCTCCTTGTCAACTAAGCACGCGTCCAGGGGCTGGGGGCCCTCCGGGTAGGAAGGTGGGGTTGAGGGGGGCTGCCCTGTGGCCTTCGGTGGAGGGCTGTCTCAGTCCGTTCGGGCCGCTCTCGTAAAATACCACAGACCTGGCAGCCTGTAAACAACAGAAATGATTTCTCACTGTTCCAGTGGCTGGGAAGTCCAGGATCAGGTGTCTGGTGGAGGCCCCCTCCCGGGTCCACAGCTGGTACCTCTCACCGTGTCCTCACAGGGCAGAAGGGATGAGGGATCTCTCTGGGCCCCTTTCATTAGGGCGCTGATCCCACTCTCGAGGGCTCCACCCTCTTGACCTAAGCACCCACCTCTACCCCATCACCTTTGGCGGGTAGCGTTTCAGCATAGGAATCTTGGGGGGGGACGCAGACAGGCAGACAGTAGCCAGGAGGCGTGGCACGTTTGAGGCCGGAGGTGACGAAAGCAGACTGCTTCGCTTGCTGAGGGTGGAAAATATGACATGAAAGTGTCCAAATGGAGGGCCGTGAAAGTCATGGTTTAGGACATTAATCTGATGGAGGGGGGTAACTGGGATCATCTTCAGATTCCAGAGACACAGGTGGTGTGGCCAGGCCCACGCTTCCGGAATGACTCCCGCTGCTGTTGTTGTGTCCCTTTGGTTCTCTTCTTCTCTCTCTAATTCTTAGGGGTTTTATTTTATTTATTTATTTATTTGAGGTACACAGGCCTCTCACCCATGGCAATGGAGGTGGAGGCTTAAGAAAGTGATCAGATCGCAATGCCCCCGCAGAGTGCCATCCACATAGAAACAGTACAGGAAAGAGCAAGTAAAGTGATGGGCTTTGTGGGGTTGTGGCATTCCCAGCCCCTTCTGCTGTTGCCTTGGAAAAATACCTTGTAATAGTCATCTTGGATGTTTGTTATATTGAAGTGGAAACATTTCAAGTGACGATCAAGTCGTATTTGAGCGGTAATCCAACCCAGAGATTCTGAGAACACCACTTAAGACTTATTCACTATTAAAGAATCAGTATTTTAATGAAATGCTATTATGTCCAGAGAGGTATTTCGCTTTGGGGGGGTAGGGAAAAGCCAACATGTATTTTGTGTACAAGGAACATTTAAAAAAAAAATCTTTTCCTAAACCATTTTGCTACTTGTTACTCTGTGTGCAGTGCTTAGTGCTTCCTATTTGGTTATTTCTTTGGGCCTCAGTTCTTTCTGGAAAGTTTTTGAAAGTCAAGTTGCAACCAGCCAGAGTTTATGCCAATTGAAATACAGCTAAACTATTAAATTATACACATTTTATGGCTTTCCTATGACAAGCGTATCTTCTAGATGTTCTTTTTAGTAGGTCTTTGAATTTTTTTTTTACTTAACGGAGCAGTAAGAAATGCATGAAGGAATTTGAATTTAGAGAGGCTGTCTTGCATGTGTATCTGGGCACTGGCATTTAGTGTCTGTAAAATCAATTGGCAGTGAATGTTTTATTTACCTGTTAGGATCTCAGCTAGATCGTCAAGCAGCGCTTTGCCAGATACATTGGAATACACTCGACGGTATGGAAACGGAGTGGAGAGCAGTGACTCAGAAATGTTTGTGTGCCAGTCTCATGAGGATTTTAATGCCCTGTAAAATACCTGTGTATATAATGGAGAAGCAAAAATTATTGGAACAGTAGAGCTGGCGCACTGGCATAGTTACTCTTTTGTACATGAGCAAAATAGTCACTGTTTACCGAAATGTATTTTGGATTAAGAATCGTTATCAGACCTCAAATTGCCTAAATTGCCCAGCTCTTTGCCGAGGCCTGAGTGGCAGCTGCAGAGCGAGGTTGGCCGTGGTGCCGGGTTCTCTGCAGCCCCTCTTGGCTTCTGAGCCTCCCTTTCATGTGTAGCCAAGTGAAATGTGAGCTCTGCAGATACCGGGGCCTTGGCCGCACAGCAGTTTGGAAAGGCTGCCGAGGGCCTGGAGGCCGGGGCCGAGCGAGGCCACGACTCCCAGGCCTTTGCAGGGCAGTGACCGAGGGGCTCTGAGGTTCCAGGCACGTTTCCCTGCGAGACCAGGCCTGGGCTCTCAGGCGATGGTTTTGGCTTCATCCTTCAGACGCTGCATGAGGAATACGCAGTTTTTATTGCTTTTCAGTCACTTAACCGTTTATCCTTCACCTTCCATAATCTGTGTGGCGATCAGTCTTTTAGAAGATCAGTGCACTTCACTGGATTTGAAATCAGGGTGGGGTTCGTTTTATTTCATACAGGAAGCCTTCTTTGGGGAAGTCTGACACAACTGGCTTTTCAGCCTCTTGGAACTTAATTGGAAAAGCACAGCAGAGAAGGACAGGGCCGGGTGCCCGGGTGTCCGCTGGTGGGTTAGGTGGCCCTTGACCTCGGGATTCCTTCTCTGTGGCTCCCGGTCACTGGGAGAACCTGGTTCACAAGTCAGTGTGAGTTGGTGCGTTTCCGGTCGCAGTCAGGGATGTAACCGGGCTGACCGTAACGCACGTCACTGTTCCCTGAAGTTTTATTCTTGCTGCTCCTTGTGTTAAGAATGTTGGATGATTTTAGGAGAACTTAGTAGATTTGCCTTGATGGGAATGTTAGTAAGTCCGTCAGGCCGCCGGTGCGTGGAAATGATCTACGGAGAAATAAATTCCTTCCCTCCCACACCAGCACATGAGAAAAGAGCCGTCCTGTGGGTCACTGGGGATCTGACAGGTCTCCCCAGGGAGCAGTCCAGGGCGGTCCTGGGTGCCGGATCTGGGCCTCGGTGCTGCGTTTGGCTGGCCAAACAGAGCTAATCGAGGTGGGGAGAAAACCGAGAGGACAGGCCCTAATGGTGCACAGAGCTATCCGTCACCGAGCCAGTAATAGGATCTTCAGTTAATTCACGCAGCCTTCCAGCTCCCTGCGCTGGCCCTGCCAGGGTGAGATACAGCCTCGCACAGAACGCCACCCCTACTAGACAGGGCGTGTCGGTGCGTCTGCAGTTTCTCCTGTTCACCCAGAAGATGAAAACAAACCTGCGCTTCAGAAATGCCCCCCGTGAAGTCCCGATGCCTCCGTAGGGGGAGCAGTCTCTGGGTTGCTACACAGCGAGCGTGCTCTGGAAATGCCAGTGCTGTGTGAATTCGTGCAAAAGGAGGAGCATCCGGCTGCAGAGACGGACGTGTTTTCAGGTGCCCCGGGGTCCCTGCTCACCGGCCCTTCCTGCTGGGCGGTGGCAGTGATGGCACCTCTGCCCACCGGCCGCTTGCGGTGGGTTACACGCTTTACTTCTCTTGGTCCTCATGGCACCCCGAAGGTGAAACTAGGCCCAGAGAGGCTCACCTGCTCAGGCTCACACAGCAGGTGAGCGGCTGGGCCGGGATCCCGGCTTCAGGGCTGCCAGTCGTGTCCCGACGGCTGTGTTCCGAGCGCCGGTTCGCTCCGGGATTGTCACTCCTCCGGCTCTCACTCAGAGCGCTGTTTACTGCTTGTTTATTTACTGTCATTTCCTCCAGTGTGTCTTAGGAAGTACTGTTGCACTGTGACCACCAGACTTCCAGAAACACACAGTAAAGTAGAGGACATGGCGAGGCCCTTCTGTGAGGGGCGCGGGGCCTACGCCCCTTCCCCGAAGCCGGCACGGCAGGACTGTGACCCCTGGTTCAGAGGACCGGGCGGCATCAGCGTCCTGCAGGGGAATCCGAAGGGCGCAGCGGAGTCGTCGACGAGGTTCGGTCAAGGCTGGGTGACGGGGGTCGTGTCGTTAGAAGCAGGTTCCGAAGGTCAGAGGGCCCTTGAGCGGTCCGAGGACTTCTGGAAGGCTCGGCTCCGGTGTCCTCCGGAGCAGCTCCTGTTAAGCAAACCCAGCAGGACACGGGCGAGGCTGGCCAGGCCCCCCGCCCGCAGCCATCGGCAGCAGCCTTGCTCTTCCTCTGATGCAGAGCAAGAATGCCTCACCAAGCGAAGTTTGGCCAGACGCTGAATCTCTGACTGGAAGCTAAACTAATTATGCAAAACTATGTTAGGAAGTTCTGTTGCCATCAGGGTTTGATCCACTTTTTTGGACGGGGCGGGGGCAGGGCGAGACTTTAAAAAAGCTTTAAAAAAACTGTCACCATCCCCCTGCCTGCCCGCCCCCTGCCCATTTTCTCCCCCCACCCCCGGCCGGACTCGCCTGCCTGGCAGGGTTCTTCCCGCCCGGCGCTGCCTGAAGGACACATCAGTCGAGATGCTTCAGCCTGTCTCTCCGGCCCCTGTAAGCCGCCCGCCCACCTGTGTGCACTTACACACCTATTCCATCCTGAGCATCGCGTCCTCCGTCACGCCGGTGCCTCTGCCCCGCGTGCTCCTTGCCTTTGTGGGTGCTGCCCCCAGCGCCCCTGCTTTTCTCTTTCTTTCTTCTTGTCCGGCTTTCCTGCCGGCTCCTCTTGTCTCCTTGAAGATGTGGCTTGTGTGTCCCTTCCTGCAGGAAGTGTTTCAGTTTCCCCCTATTCCACCCCAAGACCTCTGCCCTCTGCTGCTCTCACAGCCCGGTCCCTGCGTCCCCGGGTCACTCAGTCCCTGCCCTCTGGCCTAATGACTTCTAGACCTTGTCCCTTAAGGGGAACGGCTGTGCCTGGCCCTCTTTCAGTCCTCAGCCCTCGCACACCACCTGGGAAAAAATAAGTGTCTTCCGGATGATGAATAAATGAGTAAGTACGTAAAAAGCAGGAGCTCAGGAATCTCCTTCAGTGAATTACTTTGGATGTTTGTCGTGCCCCTTTATCCTCTGAATCAGGGGTAGGTAGCAGTGACCCGGAGAGGTCAGAGGTCATCTTAAAGTGACACCTAACGCTCCAGAAGGGCACCTCCAGTGCCACCAGAGAGGGAGTGTCGTATCCAGTCCATCTGGTGATTACATTGCCTGGGGGCACACGCACACGTTAAAGCCGTCAATTAAAACCGTAACGCGGTGTGGTCACATCCAAAACCCCGTCGGTTAGCATCTCAGCCTGACGGTGCTCTCTAGGCAGAAGAGAGCAAAGGGGGGCGGTGATCGTACGTAGGTTGTAAAGGCTGTGTGTGCACGGTCACAGGTTATGACCCCTGAGCGGCCGGCAGCGGTGCCTGACCTCCTCACGGCCGTCCCAGACCCCGGCACAGAGTTGGCCCCAGCTCGTCCTTGAGTCCACGAGGGAGAAAGAGCTGCTGCCCACAGCGAACGCCGCTGGAAAAGTTTTCCCCAAAAGCCAAACTCTGGTTCTTATCTGTCAAAAGCTTAAGAGCAGTTAGTAAGTTAATGAATTGTTCTTCTAAGTGTTTCCTCCTCTTCGTTTTTTTTTTTTTTTTTTTTTTTTGGTGCTTATCATTTATCCTGCTGAGTTAAAGTAGTTAATAGCGGAAATTAAGTTTTTTATGAGTTTTTGAGTTTTATGCCAGGAAGCCAGACACAGCAGTACTTCCATGTACTAAAAACCCCAAATAAGGCAAAAGCCCCACTAAATTAGCCTTAGGAACACAGTGCCATCTCAGGGGCCGGGGATGATCTACTGTTTGTTTTGTTTGCTGTTGGTGACACGTACACATACAGTTTTATTTTATTTATTTATTTATTTATTTATTTATATATTTTTTTTGCGGTACGCGGACCTCTCACTGTTGTGGCCTCTCCCGTTGCAGAGCACAGACTCCGGACGTGCAGGCTCAGCGGCCATGGTTCACGGGCCCAGCCGCTCTGCGGCACGTGGGATCTTCCTGGACCGGGGCACGAACCCGTGTCCCCTGCATCAGCAGGCGGACTCTCAACCACTGCACCACCAGAGAAGCCCATACATATACAGTTTTTTAATGTGACATTTTCTTTGCAAGGCAGAGTGTGGAGTTGGCCTTGACTTAACAACCATGATAATACAGTTGAATTTTCAGACATTTTGGGACCGTTCTTTCATGAAAACTCTTCTCTTTCCTTCAGGGAATACCTCAGTTACCATGTGCCAAAGCATTATACAACTACGAAGGCAAAGAGCCCGGGGACCTTAAATTCAGCAAAGGTGACATCATCATTTTGCGGCGACAAGTGGATGAAAATTGGTATCACGGGGAGGTCAGCGGAGTCCACGGCTTTTTCCCCACCAGCTTCGTGCAGATCATCAAGCCGTTACCTCAGCCCCCGCCTCAGTGCAAAGCGCTTTATGACTTCGAAGTTAAAGACAAGGAAGCCGACAAAGATTGCCTTCCGTTTGCAAAGGTAAAGTGAGAACAACGTCGCCTTCTGTTCGTCAGCTCTTCTCTGTACCTGGCTGCATAGACTATGGCTTCTGTTTCCTTGTGCAGAAACATATGATAGTTTAATGTGAACTATCTCACTGTGCTTCTAAAAATATCTGGAAGCAGGCTTCTCAGAGTCACAAAGACAGTAATTTTGTGCACAGAATGTTCTCTGTGAAAGATAATTTTGGTTGATGTGCTGTGTGGTATCATTTTCGTATTTAGGGCCTAAATGTAATCCTGAGCTACGTTTTGGGGTGTGTGTGCACCACTCGGGGATTTTAATTCCCTGAATTATGGATAACAAAGTGAAACATCATTACTTCCTTATTTTATATGAAAATTTCTTTGCTGAAAAGCACACAAGACTATATCTACTGAATTGATAAAATGCTTTGGGATTTTGAGCAGAATGTTGTGTTCTTTTGGTAAAGAAAAACAGTAGGGTGTACACTTAAATGGGTATTTGGTGTATTATCAGAGAAAAAGTGAAAAGAGCCTGAAAATTAATCTGGACCAGGGGTTCAGGGGGCCTGGGTGGGATTTGAGGTGGCAATTTGTGGGTCTAAACAAAATTAGCCATCAGCCCCTCGGTGGAGGGACTGTTAGTTTACGGCTCTCTGGTCTGATGGGGGATGCCAGGCGGACTGGTAATTACCATTCAGCTCATCAGCTTCTTCCATTCACATCCTGAAGACACGTCATGGAACTTTTATTCACATACTCTTACGACTTGAGTCCCATATTGAAAAGAAAATTAGGTGGCGAGCTTCCTGGGATGAGGTGGAGTAACGTTCACTGTTTCTTCAGGATGACGTTCTGACTGTGATCCGCAGAGTGGATGAAAACTGGGCTGAAGGCATGCTGGCAGACAAAATAGGAATATTTCCAATTTCGTACGTTGAGGTAAGTCAGTCTGTAGAAACGTCAGTTGTGTTAGTGTTCTGCTTGGCAAATCAGTCTTCAGTGTGCAGTGTGAGTACTCAGAAATCCTCAGGATCACGTCTCAGTATGTACCTGCATTGCATCATTGTTGCACACCTTGAACTGATACAGTGTTACCTGTCCATTATGTCTCAATAAAACTAGGGGGGAGAAAAAGAAAGACAAAAACCTAATCAATTAAAAAAAAAAAAAAAAGCCCTCATAGCACAAAGCCCCAGGAATGCACCTGTTCTAAATCCTGGGGTGGAATCCCTCCACCCTGCCCTGCAATTCCTGAGGACCAGGAGACTGTGAAACGTTTGAACTCTGTACTCTGTCCCCTGCTAAGAGCATCAGTGTGTCTGTTAAGTGGGACCCTGGGCTCCCTGCCGGCCCCTGTGTTGTCTGCAGCCGCACTTTTCTGTTGGCAGCTGTGTGGTCAGAGGCTGGTGAAGGTCCCGACTGAGGTGGGAGACGCATGTTTCTGTCTGTTTACGCGTTTCTTCCATGTGCCCCATGTCTCAGAACTGGGACAGTGATTTGCACGGTAGCCTCCAGAAAACGTTAAATAAGCAATGAACCGCCTTCACCCCATCCCAGCAATAACTAGCAACGCTGCCCCCTTTAACCAGCTTTACTCGGAAAGGTATGGCCAACCCGATTCACCGAGGTCTTCAGCGAAGGCTTTTTAGGAATATGTGTAAAGTAACATGTATTATTTTAAAGAATAACACAAATTAAGAATGAACTAGGAAGTTACAATTTACATTCAGCCTTATTACATCATATGTCATAAACTTTCTTTTTTTTTTTTTACATCTTTATTGGAGTCTAATTGCTTTACAATGGTGTGTTAGTTTCTGCTTTACAACAAAGTGAATCTGTTATACATACCATAAACTTTCATGTCGTTTAGTCATGAGACTTTCATGTCAAAAACAAAATTGAAGGGATTTTCAAAGAACGAAAGACCAGCCCAAACAACCGTACAAGGTTAGCTGAGGTCACAGAAGCCTTCTGGGAGGAAGCGATTTCTTAGTGATGTCTGTGTCCTGGGTAAATGTGCATGGAAAAGGTGCATTGTTACGGCAGAAAGGACACCCATGCCGCACAACCAGCATGTGCACAGGCCAGAAAGTAAGAGACAGCACAGATCAGGAAATTGAAAATAATTCTCTTGTTTAAGATATCAAAGCATGTATCTTAAGATGTAAAAAAAAGAAAACCCACACCACTTGTATTCCCATCTTTTCATCTGAGGCATTTATTTTGGCGTGGTTCTGAGGTCAAAAATGACAAATTGGGTCATCGTAGCCAGCGTTCAATCTCCCCACAGACTGTGAGATGGCCAGCGTTTTCCTAGTAGGACTCCCCTGGACTACCGTGTGTCTGTGGAAAGGTAATTCAGACCATGTAAAAGCCTTGAAGTTTATCCGTATCCTTCAGGTGTTCCTGTTTATTAAAATACTTTTTCCTCCTTTGAAAGTAAACAGTAGAAAAAAAATCTTAGCTCTCAGGTAATCCTTCCTGCACATTATTTACATATTCTAACCGCGGTCACGAAAAGTTAACCGCTTTCCCAAGCATCTGAATCGCTACAGTGAGGAGCGTGGGTACCGCAGGCTTAGTCGTGAGAGCCTGTCTTCGCCTGCTGGGTATTAGCAATACTACGTGCTAGCACCTGGCGTGTGAGGCGCGGGCAGGTGTAGAATTGCGTGATAAGCATAAAAGATCCACCCACGGCAAACCCAGAGTCACCGGGAGTCACTTGAGTCATGAGGATTATTTACTCTGACTTCGGTTGGAAAGATAAACTTCTGCCCAAGTGCAAAATACTTTCATTCTTCGGCCTCTTGTCTTTCACAAGAGTATTTTCCTCATTTGAACCACGGTTTTGCCAGTTGAGACGAGGTGAACAAATCATCTCTCCTGGGGAGACTGTGAGCTTCCCTTTGATGTCAGGCCATCGGATGGAAGTTTCTGGCACCTGGGGATTAGCATGGGGACTCAGCCTTTAGGGGAAGAAGGGGTGGCAGATTTCAGTAGCAAAACCTCCGGAAACGCAGCCGTTCAGGTGAAGCGTGAACCGTCTTACAGGGCAGCCTCACGTGGAGCGAAGCCAGCTAACCGTGGGAATCAAAAAACCGGGGCCTTTTCCTAAATAATGTCTTTCTCTTGCTCTGTAAACCCCTTTAGGGTCCAGACCATACCTCACTGTAAAAACAGACTGTGTTACAAAAATCCACTTGCAAGTTATTTTCTTCTACCTTGTAGATATACATTGAGGTTTCCACCAGTGTTAGGTGCTTTTGCTTTTTTCACGGTGCTGCTTCCCCAGACTGTTACCCCCCAAGGTGTGAGAAGGTTGTGTGTGATGATGTGTCTCAGAGGGCCTGGCCCTGCTGTGTCCTGTGCACCGTGGTTTGGAGCTCAGATCGGAGCATGACCCAGAGGATAGCAGTGGTCCTGTAAGAGAATCTCAGCGCCACGTCTCGTGAGGAAGTGAGTTCAGAACTGAGTCTGCAGAGTGGCATCTGGGCTTGTCACAGCGGAAGCTGGAACCCCGACTCCTGCTGGCTGGTTGGTTCGTGGAGATGCCCACGGAACTTGCCTGTGGCAGAAACTCTGAGCAGGATGGGCTGGGGAATGGGATGCAGGCCTGGAGCAGGACCTCCGGGGTCGAGTTGGGAGCTGAGTGTCAGCGGTGGCTGGGGAGAGAGCTGAGTCGGGGGACCCAGGACGTGAGAGGGTGCTGGGGCGCTGTGCCCTCCCCCATGCCTGCTCCCCACCTCCTGTCCGCCTGCCCCCCCAGCACCAGGACTGGGTACCAGGCTCCCCGCCTGTATCACAGGAGGTGAGAAAACAAATGACCTCTGATTAAAGTACCAGGTTCTTCAGGGTGTGAGCAGAGAAGGAGAGTCTGGCTGGGGGTGACTAGGGAGAGAACGGCCACGTGAATGTCCTTGAATTCTGCCCCTCAGGCCTCTGTCAAGATGAGGGGTCTCCTGCCTTGATCACCATCATGCTCCCCCGGAGACTCTCCCATCAGAGCCCTGAGGCTGTGGGTTCTGTTCTGTAGGGAAGATAGATGTTTCTTGGGGAAACCCAGGGGACTCTTGGAGACACCGTGTCAGGATATGTGTACAAGGGTGTATTTGTCAAATAGTGAGTGTGCTTTTAAAAAGGAATCAGTAGGGCTTCCCTGGTGGCGCAGTGGTTGAGAGTCCGCCTGCCGATGCAGGGGACACGGGTTCGTGCCCCGGTCCTGGAAGATCCCACATGCCATGGAGCAGCTGGGCCCGTGAGCCATGGCCACTGAGCCTGCGCGTCCGGAGCCTGTGCTCAGCAGCGGGAGAGGCCACAGCAGTGAGAGGCCCGCGTACCGCAAAAAAAAAGGAATCAGTAGCTTGCTACTTTTTTTGTTCAGAAATATCAGGCTTCTCCAAAACCGAATGATTTTAACACCCTCATTAATTCAGAGCTGACTCATTCATATTTCCTGGTCATTTGGACAAAGATGATGTAATTCTTAGCAAGCCAAAAGTTTGAATGAAGTAAGGGCTAAATATGGCATTTTAGATGATTTTCAAACATTGTTATGTATTGTAGGCTTATGAGCTATACATTTTTATTAAATGTGTCGTACAATATTTTGATTCTTAGTCATTCATGTAAACTCACTGACCCAGTTTTTTCAACAAAAAAAATAGTTTAGCAACTCTGCTGCAGATAGAATGTAAAAGTGAGCATTCCTCGTGTGCAGGTGGCGTGAGGTGGGCATGGCCTGGTGGGCAGGTGTCTGGCTCTGTAGCTAACTGCCAGAAGGAAGGGCTGCGTCCTCGGGTTAGATCGCTGCCCCGACGTCACCTCTGTGGGCACACCTGCCCTCACCACCTCGTCTAAAGGGGTTTGCCTCACCCACCAGATGCTGTGATCCTGGAAAACCTTGGGCTCGGAGCCCAGATGGCCTCGATTCCAGTCTTGGCTGGACCGGTGATTGTGGCGTGACTGGTCTCCTCATGTGTAAAATAGTAGAGCCCTCAGGGTGAGGTCGTCCAGTGGTGCTGTGCGCTGCCTGCAACTAGTAGAGGTGTGTAGGGGGACTACGGCCGTCACCACCGCTGTCATTGTAATCATCCACCGCTTCTTGTCCCCTGTAGCTGTCTCACCTGTGGATGTTACTGTCTCCCAGTGTCCGCCCTGCATAGAACGTGAGCTCCCAGGGTCAGCGTCTTGTCTGGTTCGCCCGCTCTCCCGAGGTCCCCGCGTGTCACCTCCCGCTGGTTGACCCTCAGTAAACATGGGTTGAATGAATGAGTGAGCGACCCAAGGACCTTTTGAGCTGACATCAGGAATGAACTGTTTCAGATGTGGCCAACTTTGACATTTTTCAGCTAGAACGCCCAGCATTCGCTACCCAGCCATGTATTTTCTCATCGGTTTATCTTAGTGCTACATCCGGACCCCACCATCCTCAAAGCACAAGGTCTCTCCGGTGACTTTAGGGAGATTGTTTTTTAATGAAGCTGGGTGAATCTTTGGTTATGCCTAGTTTAGAATTTTCCAGACTAAAGTAACGGTGGCCGTACTCTGTGGATGAGATCCTGGAGCCTCTACAGATTATCTCCTTGATACGTTCTGAGATGAATTTTCACCTATTCCTTTGGCTCACTTTGAGCAGATGTAGGGTGGCCTAATCGTTAAGGATACTCATTCTTTTAAAATAACTTTATGGAGTTATCAGTGACATATAATAAACTGTGCACATTTAAAGTGTAAAGAGGTTTGCTGTTTTCAAGTTTCAGAATCAGACAAATCTTGGGAGATATTTCGGTGGCCAGGGAACAGAACGGTGACATCAGCTTTAACTGTGGAAAGTCACGTGTGCGGGTCTCCCGGAGCCCCAGCGGCCTTCAGGGGGGCGATAGCTTCCTTTGCTGTGGACATGGGGACTTGGGAGATGTCATCTGTGTTTCAGGGAATTACAGGTGCAGGTTTAGGTATCGGGTTTGAAGTTGCCAAGGTGTCCCTTGAAGGAGCTAAGAAGAGCGTTGTTCACTTTACTTCTTAGAGTCTTTGTGCTACAACAGCGGTCCCTAACCTTTTTGGCACCAGGGACTGGTTTCGTGGAAGACAGTTTTTCCATGGACCAGCGGTGGGGTGGGAATTGTTTGGGGATGGTTCAAGCGCACGTTACATTGATTGTGCACTTTATTTCTATTATTATTACATTGTAATATATGATGAAATAATTATACAACTCACCATAATGCAGAATCAGTGGGAGCCCTGAGCTTGTTGTCACTTGCCACTCACTGATACGGTTTTGACGTGAGTCTGCAGTTGATTTATGATGGTCTCTGTGCCGTCAAACCTCTCTGCTAAGGATCATCTGTATTTGCAGCCGCTCCCCAGCACTAGCGTCACCGCCTCGGCTCCCCCTCAGATCATCAGGCATTAGATTCTCACAAGGAGCGCACAACCTAGATCCCTCGTGTGCACAGTTCACAGTAGGGTTCGCGCTCCTGTGAGAATCTAGTGCCACCGCTGATCTGACAGGAGGCGGAGCTCAGGCGGCAGTGCGAGCGGTGGGGAGCGGCTGCAAATACAGACGGAGCTTCACTCGCTGGCCCGCTGCCCACCTCCTGCCGTGCGGGCTGCTTCCTGACATTCAGCCGGCTGGGGACCCCTGCTCTGGAGAGTAATGAGAACCGAGGATCAGAATCGTCGTCTTTGATCTCTTAATCAGAGAGAGCTGATTGAACAATGTAAAAAGATATTTTGTTGTTCGTATTTTGGGATGTATTCTTTTCCTTTTAAATGCAAAAGTGAAATGTTCAATTCACTGAAATCTTTTCTTTTTAAACGAGAACTAGGAAAATTGGGGGGGGTTGGAAAGAGAATTATGATATTTCTTGGCTTCCAAATACCCCTTCAGTTCTGAAGTGAAGTAATTTTTATAAAATACATTTAGAGAAATTGTTGGGAAGTCAGGAAGGCAGTTGGTTGCCACACTGACTTTCTCCCTCCATTTTTGAGGTAAATTAATTTCTATAAATGAAATCTAGAGTTGCTGTTGAGGAACCGGTGACGGAGACTTACCCCGTGCCCAGTGTAATACATTCGTTCACCTCCAAGTCTACACTGGCCCTGCTTTGAGTAGCGCTTTCAGCCCCACGGGCTCTGTCCTGCGCCGCGGGTCCTTGTATCCTCTGAGAGCTGTCAGCTTGGTGCAAGTAATAGTTGCATTTTGTTTTGCCACAATGACGGAAGGGGAGAGGATCTCTGGATTCCGAATTTCTCAGGGCAGAGGCAGGTCTCTGGACTCCAGGAAAAACCCCTGCTCGCTGCAGACAGCTCGAGGCAACCTGGCCAGACCCAATCAGAACAGGAGCCCTGTAAATTAGGTAAGGATTTATTTAGGGCAGTTTGTGCCCCATCTATTATGCAGCAGCCTCTTTCCAATTTAAGAGTTTCCTTTTGTTTTCCATCAGGAAAACATTCCAGGAGCTGAGATTCTAAAGATGGGTTAATGTGTATCGACTTCTCGCTTCATGAGCAGGCAGTTTCCAGCATTCTGGGTAGTTTCATAGAACATAAACCTGCAGGCGTCCCGTGGAGCCTAGAGCAGAGGCCAAGGGTAATGACCAGTTGGTGTCTAATGTCCGCAGCGCTTTCCCCCAGGAGTCCTCAAATTCTTCAGCCTGGCCGTATTCCCCTGGGCCCTCACTAAGTTGGTCTGATGATTGTTTCCGGAAAATTCCATACCTGGGAATTTTCCATACCTTTACAGCTCATCGGGGATGTTTCTTGGTCCATGTGTCTGTGGAAAGCTCACCCTTTCTTCAGGGTCCCGATGAAAACTGTCATTTCTCATGAAGCCGTTCTTCCCTGATTCTCCTTTGCAGAAACAAAACAGAGCAACCCTCTCCTTGTGTCAGACTTCCCTTGTATGCAGCTTGTCCATTCTTACAGCCTGGCACGTGCCAAGAGTGTAGTTATGTGTGTATAGGATTCAGTGTTTTCCTGGGAGCCACATCGTAGATAAAAAAACATTTTTAATGATTTTATTTCTATGGTATAATCACATTCCAGAAGAGTTGGAAAGGAAAGAAAGAACCCTTAGGCCCATCACATATAATTGTGGTAAATATCCTTCCATTCTCTTTCCCTGTGCTTTATTTAATGAGACCACACACATGATTTTGCCTTTCCCTACACTATTACAGTGCTACTAACCATCAGTTTTGTGACTGCATAATAAACATTTTAGGAGCTAAACTGTAATTTAGTTAATTATTTTTCCATTTTTTAAACAAGTGTCTTGTTTAGGGACACCCAGCCAGTAATTGAGAGGTGAATGGTGGTCTTTCTCAGACAGCCCGTGTCTGCCCTAGACCCCTGCCCTGCAGTTGCCTCCGAGGACATGAGATGATGGCTAGTCTTCCTAAGGTTGGTACAGAATCACTGTTATTACCAAGCTTCGCTTAAGAAGTATTTAGTTCATTTTGATTTTTCATCAAGACTAGTGACAACTTTTCAGGTTTGAACACACAGAAGGTTAATTTTCAGAAATGATGAACTATTCAACAATTTCAAAGAACTGAGGTTGCTTTTTTTAAGAAAAAAATCACACATTCATTAAAACCACAATATTTTAAGGTCTTAAATTTTATCATTTGAAATTTTTATCACATTGCTTTATACACCCTAAATTTGGTAGTAACTAAGGCTTTTTAAAGAAGTGAAGTAGGGACTTCCCTGGTGGCACAGTGGTTGAGAATCTGCCCGGCAATGCAGGGGACACGGGTTCGAGCCCTGGTCTGGGAAGATCCCACATGCTGTGGAGCAACTAAGCCCATGAGCCACAACTGCTGAGCCCGCATTTCACAACTACTGAAGCCCGTGCGCCTAGAGCCCGTGCTCCACAACAGAGAGAAGCCACCCTAATGAGAAGCCCACGCACCAGAATGAAGAGTAACCCCCGCTCGCTGCAACTAGAGAAAGCCCGCGCACAGCAACGAAGACCCAATGCAGCACCCCCCCCCAAAAAAAAAGCAGTGAAGTAGGTGCAGTTTAATCAAGCAAGGGCTGTCTTGTGCTCTGGAAGAGACAGAATGTGTGTTCTGCATATTTGTGTGCATCTGTGGCATCTTGACGAAGCTTCTGGGAAGAAGCTTCCCTGTAGCGAAGTAGACGTGTTTCAGGAAGGGTGTCGGGAGGTGGTGTGGAGCAACTGCCCTGGTGACAGTGGAGTGGCCTGTCCCCCAGGCCTCACGGGTGTGCGAGCAGGCACCTCTGCAGGCGGGAAGGGGGAGGAAGGTCCCCAACCCCTGTGCGGGGTCGCCGCATGGCCTCTTCCGTGCCGATTCCTTCCTGGTGGTCTCTCTGTTTCCCACCCGCTGCCCCCAACACTTTGGGTTCCAGGGGAGGGGGGCGAAATATCGTTCACCGGTTTATTAACTGATTACGTATCAACATGGGATTTCTGTCCGTGTGTCCTGTCACGTCAGCAAATGCTTGCTTAGAATTTAATGGCAGTTCCATATTCCTAACCTCCCGAGACGTATGTGTGTATATTTCTTCCTGCATCTACTCACGAGGTCCTTGGAGATGGAATGTGTCGTTGAACGTATCCTTTGGGTTACCAGACGTTTCTTGTTTACTGTGTGTGTTTGGTGAGAGAGAAACACACCCCAGACCTGGTGTCTTGTCAGACCCAGGAGCACAGGGCAGTGAGCTGGCCCAGGGTTTAAGTCATCCACGGGGCGCGCTCCTGGGCACCGTGATTGATCTGTCGCTGCCGAGGTAATGGTGGGCCTGCCCTTCAGCCTTGACCTTCGGGGTCCAGCTCCCCCCGCTCTCCCTGCGTGGTCGCTGGTGGCATCTCTGTCGTCCTGGGGACGGGGCTGTCCCTCCGCACCTGCCCTCCCAGAGGGGGCTGCGTCCGCGCACCTCTGCTGCTTTCCGTTTCTGGTGTTTGCTCGCCCGGGCTCCCCTTCCTGTTGGGGGAGGGTCGGTCTCTCGCCGTCCCCGGGCTGTACGCCGTCAGCACCCCCCTCAGTGACGGTGCCCCCTCCCTCCTCCTCTCCTGCCAGAATCCCCAGGGTCACTCGCTCAGTCCCTGCGGGCATCGCCCTCCGGGCTGCCGGCTAGCTGCTGTCCTGCTTTACCCTCCCGGCGACGGTGACCCCTGCCATGATGCTTCCTTCTTCCTTTCCCTGCAGAAGCCCCCGCCGCCCCCCACCCCCACCCCCACCTCCCTGGTCGCCTCCTCGCCGGCGGCCCTGGGCGCCGTCGCCCCCTCCTGGCCTTGCATGTTCTTCACGCTTCCTGCCCTGTCAGAGCCCCCCGCTGGCACGGCCTGCAGGACTTCCACGCTTGGCTTGCAGGGTGCTTTTGTTTTAATTAGTTGTTCAAATGGAAAATCAGGAGGTTTTACATAGGCTTAAATGTCTAGCTTTCCTTTAAAAAAGAATCAGCTGACACTGGCAACAGCTGAAGAGAGAGAGGGGGGGAGAGGGGGAGGGAGAGAGAGGGAGAGGGGGGAGAGAGGGGGAGAGAGGGGGAGGGGGGAGAGAGGGGGAGGGGGAGAGAGGGAGGGGAGAGGGGGAGAGATAGGAGGGGGAGAGAGGGGGAGGGGGAGAGAGAGGAGGGAGAGGGAGGGAGAGATGGGGGAGGGAGAGAGAGGGAGGGGGAGGGGAGAGGGGGGAGAGGGAGAGGGAGGAAGAGAGGGAGGGGGAGGGGAGAGGGGGGAGAGAGAGGGAGGGAGAGAGAGAGGAGAGAGAGACCCTCCCTAGGTCGCTGAAGCGTCCACCGTTGCTGCCGGCGTCCCCTGACCTCTCCTGCCCCAGCTCTGCAGACACATGGCGGCACAGCCCCCGATTACTGCTAGAAACCCAGGCGCCGCTTCCCTGGTCCTCTTCTCTCCCAAGTCTAGGGGATGTTTCTCTCCCCACGCCCAGCACTGCGCCGCGCTTATAACAGTCGCTCAGAGAAGGCAGGGGCAAGGGGAGGTCTCCCCGAGCTTTAACTCCGCTCACCGTGGACCCGAGGTCTCGGCCTCTGCCTACTGTGAAGGGGATCTTTCTGTTTGGTGTTGAGCAAAGGCATTTGTCCCTTGTGTGGGCGTAAGACTTTCTAGATCGCGAAGTCCAGCCTCAGGTGACGTCTGAGAAACAGGAGACACGCCCCCGCATCCCCCCAGGTGACGGGGCAGGTGAAGGACAGGCTGGGCCTTGAGTGACGGTGACAGTAAACCACGTTCGTGGGGTGCATCGCAGGTGACAGGCGCTCTCCCCGTGCCCCCTGGTGCCCAGGACAGAGGCTCCCGTCCTGGTGTACAAACCTGAAGCCAGGGCATTCGAATGGCCCCCGCTGTTCCTCAGCCAGCTAGGATGGGGGCCTGAGACCGCCTGGGCCTTTCACCTCCGGGCTCGGACGGTCCTGTCCTCAGCTCCCCTGAAGCAAACTTCTTTCAGGCTTTCGATGACGTGCACCCTCCCTTCATCCCTTACATTTCATAGTCAGAAACCCGGAAAAGAACATAGTAGCGTATTTATTTTCCAGTCACCGGGGCCACCGGAGGGGAAGGTAAGGGACTGGTCGGCGAGGCAGGTTCTGCCGAGCGTGGGGCTGGCAGTGCTGTGTTCCTGGCCAGCGGTTCGGGCCCAGGACGCTACGGAGGTGCACGGAGGTGTCCTTCCCGTTCCGCACGTTCTTTGCGCTTGAACTCAGGAGACGGTCCCCCCCACCCCCCGCCGTGAGCCCCTGATGCCCCTCCGGGGACAGTCTCGCTGTGCCCTGTCCCAGCTGGGATGCAGGCAGGAGGCCAGTGCCCAGTGGATGGCAAAACTCATACCAAACAAAGGGCGTACCTGTCTCCGTAACTTTATACTGATTACATGCTGAAGGGATAACATCTTCCGTATGTTCAGTAAGATACGTTATTAATTTTACCTGCTGCTTTTTATGTTTTACAATGTGGCTACTGGAAAGTTTCACATTACACGTGTGGCTCTTGTTCTCCTTCGGTGGGACAGTGCTGGTCTCGAGGCAGTGCTCCCTTCCCTCGATGGTTCTGAGAGGCCAGCGCGTCTTCCTTCGTTCCGCACATCTCTGCAGACGCCTAAATGGAGCTGCTACCTGGGGGGCGCTTCCGGATCCATTAAAGAGGCTTCTGACTATGCCCTTCAGTCTCTCTGTTTATTCCTCTGCTGTGGGGAAGTCGCCTTTTATGAATGAAGACTAAGCTTGCTTTTGTATTTAGATCATCCAAAAACAACGGCCTTGTTATCCAGATTGCAGGGAAGGATGGAAGACTGACAGAAAAGCAAATCCCCCATTGCCGTCGTGTAAAAACAGTTTGCAGAGGAGTGTAACGTGAGGCAGACACTCATCTCTACTTTGTAGGGGTGGCGGCATGAATTGTCCCTAGGGACTGGGCACTGGGCCTGCAGTGCAGCAGAGGGTTCTCCCTTTGACCCTGGCTTGTGAAGGTGGCTTCTCAGAGCTGGCAGGAGAGGATGGATGCTATACAAGCTGCTGGGCCACTGGAAGAAAGAACACACTGTCTCTGTTTCAGTCTTTACACAAAAACAAACATCCTCGTGGTTCAAAGACACAGACGGACAAAGGGAGGAACCATAAATATACTAGGAGAAAAGTGATTTTATTTGTCAAAATGATTGTAGAAAAAAGATTTTTAAAGCATGATGTTAGCTTGAGATGCCATAATGGAAAAGGTGAATAAATTTGCACATCCAAGAAAAATGTATATATGACAAACATATCAAGTTAAAAAACAAATTGGAACAATGTTTCTAACTTAATGGAGATATATACACATTCCTATACATGCATGCATATGTAGTATATTGAAGAATGATTTTTGTACTTTGAAGAGAGCACTTATAAATCTATAAGAAAAGTACAACTCAGTCGAAAAATGGACGAAGTATGGGAATAAGGAAATCCTAGGAAAAGAAAAAAGACGCTTCATCTCATTAATAGAGAAATACAGATTAAAAGAAAATACAAATTACCTCTTCAACTGATAAGAGTTTTTTAAAAATAATTGATAACACCTAACACTGTAACTGATAGATTTAAAAAAATGATTGATAACGTGTAATACTGTAACTGAGAGAGGTAACACCTAACACTGTAACTGATGGAGATTTTAAAAAATGGTAACACGTAACACTGCTAACAATGTGGGGAACAGGGACTTTTTATTCGCTCTCAGAGATGGTGAAAATGGACACGTTTTTGGAGTGCAATTAGGCACTATCCTTCAAAAAAAGCTTTAGGCTACACGTTGACCTGGCAGCTTCCATTTTGGGCGTTTGCCTTTTGCAGATATGGTTGTTCGGGCAGGATGCACAGAGGGGGATGCAGCGGGTTCCATGCGACCAGCCTGCTCTGTTCACGGGAAGGGCTTTTCATGAGATGCTGTGAGAGGAGAGAATGTACGTGCTGCTTGGTTGCATTTGTGTTACAATTAATCAAGCAGGTGCTTAGTTAACAACATCTACATAGAAAGTACATGGAAGGGTATGTTCCAAACTGTTGAGTGTGAGAGAACTGGGACACAGGTCGGCGGGGGAGACAGAGGCAGAACCTGGCTGAGGCCCATCACTTTTTACTCACCATAAATCTACACTATTTCCTGTTTAAAGTAATGAACATGTATTACTTTTGTAATATATATTTTAAAGTCTTTATCTGCCTTTTATTGAAAAACCATCATGTTGAGGAACAAACACCCCAGTGGGTTATGAATTAGAAAAGGTCTCTCTGCACAGACCTACTATGTGTAGCCTCTGATGCCCAGAACCTAGAGGCCAATTCCTCTGCAAAGCTTTATATAAAACGGTGACTATTCAACTTAGTTCTCATTAAATTTTTTTGCTCTCTTTTAGAAAAATTTAAGTACTGTATTTTAAAAAGACTGTATTCTCTTTAGCAAAGAGGCCAGCTGCACACACAGAAAATATCTTGATGTTTCTTAAATTGCCTTGTTATTACTGTTATTATGTCAGTATTTCCTTTCTCGTGTTTATTTATGCTTCCAATAGTTCTCAAAGACTAATTCCTTCTAAATTTCAGGGTTTCCCAAAAAGGGACATTTACACTTTTAAGATCAGCAAATCCTGCGGGCCCCTGCTTTCTGCTCCAGGCTGCTGAATTACCTGGTATCCACCCTGAGTCTTACCAGCTAGTCCTCACCCAGGGCTGGGAGGAAGGTGTTTTAGGGCACAGATTTGTTTTGTGGGTGGACAGTGAACTTAGGTGTTGTGGCTAGAGAAGGTCATGGAAAGAAAGCCACACTGGAGCTCGTAGAGTTCCTCGAAATTCCATGAAAAGCCACCGGGTCCTTGCTTTCCTGTCAAGGTGAGCTCACTCGGGAAGGAGGCATGCCCAGACCCCTGAGCTCTGGCATCGCAGTCCTGGTCTTCCGTCTCACTGGGTGCTGGCTTTGGGGTGAGGGGAATGAAGGGACTGGTCTGTCTGCTCCAATTTCAGACCCTCGTCCCCAGCCTGTGCAGGAACAAGGACCCTCGCCCCACACAGTCTGCTGCTCCAGTCCTGAGGTCTGGGCCACTCCTGCCATGAAAACAGAGCCGTGGCCTTGCTTCCTTGGGCATATGATTCTCTTGGGGCCAAGGCAGCATTGTGAATACGGGGTCTCCGGGCCAAACGCCGCCCCTTCCCAGCAGCCCAGCCTTCGTCCCTAACACCCGTTGGAGTCATGATTCCCCTCCCCCTGCCCCTGGCACTCGGGCATCGCCCGGCATTACTGGGGCGTTACTGCCTGCGAGTCTTGAAAGTTTGAACGTGGGTAGAATCCCTGCGGTCTGAAGGGGGGTAGGCCTGCGATTTGAAACGCTGCCGGGTCCCGTGACGGCGGGTCCCCAGGCAGCCGCAGGAACCCTCTTAGTCGGTTTTCATCTGGAAGCACTGCTTCAGGGCTCAGTCCCCAGCTTCCCGAGCCGCTGGTGCCAGAGCAAGTGCACATCTTTCAGTATCGCGACAGGATTTCCATCCTTCTGGGAGGACGTCCTCGTCCACGGCTGGGGAGACACAGCTCTAAACCAGTTAGGTGCGAAAAGAGCATGTGATGAAAGAGGCACGTGTGCAAAGTGCTGGGATGGGAAGACCCCCGCTATGCTTACTGTTTCCCCAGTTCTCTCCGAGGAGCTTATTGTTTTTCATCTTCATGGTTGTTAAGAGGTTAAACTACGCCCGGTGTTTCCCGTCACTGTACTGTCTGGGTAAGTACAGATGCGGCTGCTTGTCGTGCAGGCTTTCTAGAAATGCTGTGTTTGACCTCAGGGAACAGAAACTCCCTGTGTTCTTTCTTGCTGGCGTTCCCAGCCCCGTGGGCAGCTTTTGACAAGCCGTCGGGCCCCAACTTTGCACTCAGACAGCTTTTCAAACAGGCCAAGTTCGCTTGGCGGCAGGGCTTGGATTTCAGGCCTCGACGTGTTAGGACTCAAACTGTCCGCTCAGGAAAAGCACAGGCACGCGATGTTCTAAAGTAAAAGTGATCAGGAGTTTCTGCCGACACTTCTGTGCGGGCCCCCCCAGAACGGGGAGGTGGGGGCGGTAATTCCTGTGGACGTGGCCAGGCTCACGGTGGCGGTCGTGCCCGTAGTCACCGCCGGCAGCTGCCCTGCAGGTCCGGCTCTGAGCGGAGCCCAGCCGTCACCCAGCAGTAGAGGCCGCCCTGGGACCACACGCCCTGCCCCCCACGGTTCCTGCATTTCCTCAGGGGCCGAAATAAATCTGCATTTGTTACTGGCAACGTTTAACATTAGATATTCTGAAGGTTCTTGGGGGGAAAAAGATGTTCTTAATCTTGCTGGTGTTGCATTGGAATTGTTTGTCCTTGGTTTAGCATCTCTCTGTGCTGTACGTACAGTGCAGTCCTCGTATTGAGAGAAACGACATCTCACGTGGGAACAAAGGTGTACTTGCACCTGCAAACTTTAAAGTGATGATGCTCAGCTTTAGATACAAGGGTGTGGAGAATACCTGGCATCTGACCTTCTCGTGTCCTCTGCTGGTTTGCAGTTTAACTCGGCGGCCAAGCAGCTGATCGAGTGGGACCAGCCTCCCGCGGGGGGCGTTGGCGCTGGGGAGGGCGCCCCGGCCGCTGCCCCGAGCAGCGCGGCCCCCAAGCAGCCCGAAGCCAAGAAGAACACGAAGAAGCGGCACTCGTTCACCTCCCTGACCACGGCCAGCAAGGCGTCGCAGGCCACCCAGCAGCGCCACTCCATGGAGATCAGCCCCCCAGTCCTCATCAGCTCCAGCAACCCCACGGCCGCCGCGCGCATCGGCGAGCTGGCCGGGCTCTCGTGCAGCGCCCCCTCTCAGGTACCCGCACTGCCCAGCCCCGGGGCCACCGTGGTGTCAGCCTTCGGGGGACAGCAGCTCTCCCAGGGCAAAGCCCTCTGTGTTTGTGCGTGGAAATGGGGTGGGGGGGAACCGGCCTGGATGTCCCCAGGTCGGCTCAGTCACCTCCAAAGGGCAGTGCGGCAATTACAAGATGACTCCAGTCAAGCTGAGTGCTTTCCCCACCAGGCCCCCATTCAGCGGGAAACTAGAAATTGGCCTAGCGTTATTTTTTTAACTCGTTATTCCAACAAGACTTTGCATGGCCTTAAGACATAGCTACGTGTTATTCTTGTGTTTATAAAAATACACACGATGATTGGGAACGTTGGTAATTCATCTGGCAAACAGGTCTCGAGTGCCTTCTTACAGATGCTCTGGGTGCCGTGCACGCACCGTGTACCCAGGATGGAGAAGACATGGGCTTCTGTGCGTCAGACCCTAGTTGTGGTCAGACTGAGCCCCGGGCCGGGGGGCCACCCAGGTCCCAGGCGGCTGCAGTTACCCAGGCAGAGGACAGCCGTGTCCTCTACCACCAGAGGCCAGAGAGCCGGGTCCTGAGCAGCCTGCTGTAGCGGGAGACACTGCTTTCAAGTCTTGTGTTTCATCTTAAAATTCATGCAGGTTTTATATACATTCCACTGTGCTTTGTAAAAACAAACATATACTGCACAGGTTGATGTATGCCTGTTTTGGACCATGGAATAAAAATGTGCAGTGCAGCATTTGGCATTCCTTACCAAGGTTATCGAAATGCCCCTTGACCCCGTCCTACAGGTCCACACTGGATCTCGTAGTTTCTGAATGGGATTGTGGCTCAGCAGCGTTATTAGGTGGTGTGGCCGTGGCACGTGACCCTGCAGGGGAAGTAGGACATGGACACGCACACAGAGATACACACATGGACACACACACACACACACGGAAGAGGGCAGAGGGCAGGGGGCTTTGTCTGTTCACTGCTGTTCCCAAGCGTCAGACAGACAGTAAGCAGCGTAAACCTTGGTTGAGTGAGTGAGTCACTTGGACAGTGTATAGAGGAGAGCCAGGAAGGGATCAAGCCTGTGGAAATAGACACGGTTCCAGATCTGAGCAAGGAGTACGAGGGGGTGACCCTGGAGGGGTCAAAGCTGCAGGGCCCCCTCTGAGGGAGGCTCTGACGGAGGGGCTGGTGACGAGGGCTCTTCCCTATGGAAAATCGGGTCGCGGGACTGTGTTTTTCATTTTGTGACCTTAGCAGCATTCACAGTGACATTTGCTTGAAATAAAAGGTGAGCTTCTGCTGGGACTCGGGGCGGCTCAGCAGGGCACAGACTTGGAGGTGTGGACAGCCGTCTGTGGCCGTGGAGAAGGTGGAGGGGAAGGCGGGTCACCCAGCGTCTGTCCCAGAGACCCCGGTGTCGGGCAGGGCGCTGGGCGTGGGCACGGGAGGGCGGGGCTGTTTGTGTCTTGGCCGCAGTAGCTGAGGAAACGGGATCCTCTGTTTCCATGAAGACAGCCTCCCCGTGTTCTAACAGGTTCTGTTCTCAGTGCTAACATGTCGCCTCAGGGAGAAGTTATTTCTAGAAGAGATGGGAGAGGTTTGCAGCGCTGCCTGGGTTCTCCAGCCTCGGCTCCGGCACGCACACCCGGCCCCATCACCGGGCACCACGGGCCACAGTGACGCAGGACCAGCCCAACCCAGGACGGACCTGCTGTAGATGTGACGGGCCCTAGGCTGGATGTGTCTCCTGCTTTGGGCCTCGTGTCCTTCTTGCTTTTGTTTCACGCGGTTTGGTTGCTTTGATGAGAAAATCCAAAGCACGGGACCTGCAGCAGTGAACGTTCATCCTCTCGCACCCGAACGAAAGCCACGTGGAGGGGGTCAGGCCGCTGTGATGTCGCCTCCGGGTCAGCTCCCCTGTCCGGTCTCGTCCTCGTGTTTGCAGGTGGCACTTAGGTCACGTCGGAATCCTGCAGGACACAAGGGAACAGACAGCTCGCTTGCTATCGTATTGGTGACTCTGGCACCATCAAATGCGAGAACTGGAAGGTGGCGTGTAGGCTGTGCCGTCAGGCAGGTCCCCGGCACAGGTGTGCACAGATGTCTGTGATGGGCGTCTGTAAAGCACGTGGTGTCACAAGCAGCTAGGCGTCGGTCTGCTCCTCTGGCCGCGCCCTAGATGTTTCGTGCCCTCTGCCAGCTGCAGGAGAGATTCATGATGTTCAGTGCTTGGCAGCATTTTTGTGTTGCCGGCAGCTTCAGGGGAAGCAGGAAGGTCCACCCACTCCTTCCTCTTTGCTTTCCCCGCTCTCCACGTAGCCCTTTCCCGGGGAGGAAGCTGAGCCAGTGTGCAGCCCCATGGGAGGGAGTGAGCACAGTAGGAAGCCAGGCTGCCCGACCTGCTCAGGGCGCTCGTTCTGGACCTGCCCCGCTCGGCCCGGTCACTCCTGCCGCTGGCTTCTGCCTTTAGTCATCCTTTGGTGACTGTCTCTTCCTTTACCCGTGTGGAACTGGGGCCTGCAGGGTCCTTCACGTCCAGGGCCGTGTGGGCAGAGACCCCAGGCGGCCTGTGGTCTACCCCATGCCCTCACAAGGTGACTGTCCAAGTTCACGGGCTCGTTCAAGGTCATCACCCTGCCTCCCGGTCTGGGGCTCTTGGCGAGATGTCAGACACTAGTGAGGACTTCCTCCGCGACCTGTAGGGTCAGGCCCTGGAAGCTGAGTTTTGGCAAGGTTTTCCCACCCGAAGGTTCCTAGGTAACAGCGTGCACTTTGAACGGAGGCTCATTTGTCTTCGAAGAAAGACTTGTGTTTCCTGTGACGCCAACTTGCATCTCAGAGTACGTACTTGTCCTCAGAGTACGTACACAAACAGTTTTCTTGAATAGGATAGCTAGAGGCCACTAGGTTTTATCCTAGGATGAAAAATCCATGTGCATCTCATTAGAAATTGCGTGGAAATAGACTTTGGTTCACAGGAGAGACCGAAACTGAGGTTTGGGGGGGAGCCTTTGTGGAGGTGCCCCCTGGGTCTGCTTAGGTTCAGTCAGTGTATGAGCCGCCAGGTACAGCTTTACAGGGATGTGGATTCCACGTAGCTCAGACTTGACCTGTGAAAATCAGCCGTGTGCTAGGATGCTGGTTGTCCTTGCCTGGCAGGAAATGAAAGTCCTTCAGGCCATCTGGTAACTGATCTCTGAGCCTCTCTTTGTCCTGATAATCTTTTTCCTAATTATTGGGATTGAGGAAACTAGGTTTGGGGTTAAGTTTTTGTTACAAAAAGCCCAGCAGTTTTGGTGGAACATTGTTTCCTGGGGAGACAAAGTAGCAGCCAGCCTCATTCCTTTAATAGTGGAGGAAAGACTTCCTGTGTGTGCAGGAACCCTCGCCCTGGGTCTGCGGTCACACCCGGGGTGCAGCGGACGCGAAATTGATCAGGTAGCCGAACACCTGCGAAGAAATGATCTGAGTAACTTTCTTTCTAGTCCGTTAATCTTGGGTAGTGTCGTAGATAACACACCCGTTCTTTTTTTTTTTTTAAGACTTTTTTTTTTTTGATGTGGACCTTTTTTGTTTTGTTTTTTTGCCTTTATTGAATTTGTTACAATATTGCTTCTGTTTTTATGTTTTTGGTGTTTTGGACCCGAGGCTCATGAGATCCTAGCTCCCTGACCAGGGATCAAACCCGCACCCCCTGCATTGGAAGGCAAAGTCTTAACCGCTGGACCGCCAGGGAAGTCCCGATAAGACACCTTTGAAAACAGCTAATTTGGCTTGACCCTGTTCCCTGAAATGTTTTGTAAATAATTGCCTGCGATCGGCAGTCTGGGCAGCTGCATTTTAATTATGCATCCCCATGGAAGGTACAACAAGTCATGAGAAATGATCCTGGAGATGGCACGATACCTTAAGCATGTCGTGTAGATTTAACGAGTTGGTGGACTGGTGAGCATTCAGGACAACCCACCGGGACAGGATCCTCGGGAAGGTGTTCATGGGCTAGTTGCAGGCCAGGCGGGTCCCAGCAGCACTCACGTGAGGCAGCGGTCGTGGATTCTGTATGTGAAATGTCGTCGTGACCAGTGTTTGTCAAGTGCCCTGGCATCTAACACATGTCAGGGCCTCAGTACGTCTGGGCTGGATAACCTGCAGGGGATTCTGCCTTCCCCCAGTGATGGGAGCTGCGGGTCTTGGATGTTTAGCTGTGACTCGGTGCCCGGGGCTTAGCTGGTCTCATTTGTTGTGCGTGCGTGCTCTTTTACTCACTCTTTTTTCCTTGGCAGGTCCACATAAGTACCACCGGGTTGATTGTGACCCCACCCCCGAGCAGCCCGGTGACCACCGGCCCCCCGTGCACGGTCCCGCCAGAGGCCCCCTACCCGGCCGCCCTTTCGGTGAGTGTGCACCACCGCCTCCCGCCGGACCCCCACGCCGGCCGCTCCCAGGTGCACAGCCCTGTGGGCTGGCTGCCGCCGTCCTGACACCACAGCTCACCATGACGCTTGGGGAGGGTGGGGTCTCTATCTCTCATTCTCTCTCTATTCATTTTAGCAAAAAATCACAAAGTCTCAGGCCGGTAGCCAGCGCTTTATTTTAATGGCAAGGGTCGGTGGCCGGAGGCTACAGGAAGAGCTCCGGGAAGTACTTTTAATTTTCAGTGAAGGTCAACCTGATTTTCTGAAGGCTTATTAACCTTTGCTTCTTTTGGGTTTCTAGACCAGGCGTGTTTATGGAAGTACTGAGGGAGCTGGGATCCTAGAGGCCGTGTGGTTTGCCTCGGGTCACGCGATGCGTGGATTCCTGTCTCCGATTACAGTTCCCCTTTCGGGCTCCTGGTCTTCTGTTGGTCTGTGTGACTGGCCTCCCTGGAGGTTATCAGATGTGTGATTCTCCAGCAAGCCCCGCAGCCTGCAGACAGAGTCTGAACAAAACTGCTGAGTGCTTTCAGACAGCCTAAGGGGGAAATTAACAGGAAGAGGGAGGGCAGTCCAGGGAGGCTGATACAAACAAGAACTCTGTGGGGAGAAAACTGAAAAGGAAGAAATAAGAAATTCAACCTCGGGAAGCAGGGACACCATTAATTCACATTCAGCCATTTCATCCCAGGATTATACAAGAGAGCCTGCCTGTCCAGCAAGAGGACGGTTTAGTAACGCTGCGTCTATGCCAATTCCATTTAGTGGAAAACTAACTATAAGCAGATCTGTTGCCTGTCACCCCGGGAGGTGTCCAGATCTCAGAGTCCCTGGTCGGCTGGCGGGAATGCTTTGGATTTAATATGTTAGGTTTCAGTGGAAACATCTCGGTAACGTGTGCCCTCTATCTTTCACCAACCCGGCAAGTATCCTGTTTAAAGTGTGAGACCTTTGCCAGGACTTTGAGTGCGATCACAACAGGCGCAGGCGACGTGGTGGGGAGGAAACCAGGCTTTTCCTGGTGTGGAGTTTACTTTATTTATTTATTTTAATTACTTATTTATTTGTTTAGGCTGCACCGGGTCTTAGTTGCGGCGTGCATGCAGGATCTAGTTCCCCGACTAGGTATCGAACCCGGGCCCCCTGCATTGGGAGCGTGGAGTCTTACCCACTGGACCACCAGGGAAGTCTCCCGGTGTGGATTTTAGGTGATAAATACCTCTGCTGGACTAGGACATGAACATTATTTCTAGCACTTTTTTCATAAGTTGAGACTTTTTAATCTTTTATTCAGAGTGGAATTACGAGCATGGTGTCCTGTACATCTCATAAGTAACAGTTAAAATGTTAAATATCTAATAATAGAAGCAAAACTGGTATTACATCTCTCTCATTCAGACATCAGACTCTTCGTGGCAGGGAGGGTTTTTTTTCCAGCTGATTCTGTGAGGGGAGGAGGATGCAGAGCTTGTTCTCGTGTCCTGTGCACAATATGGCAGAAGAACTTGTGAAACAGATGCTGGGTGATCCCTGATCCTCTGGACCAGCTGAGAGGTGTTTAGCTACAAGATGTCACAAGGTAGCCAAGTCAGGAAAGGCCAGATACAGTCCATGGCCAAGTTGAAATCAGATTGCACCCAACAGTGTGTAACCATAACTAAAACAAGTGTGTGGGGCTTCCCTGGTGGCGCAGTGGTTGAGAGTCCGCCTGCCGATGCAGGGGAAACGGGTTCGTGCCCCGGTCTGGGAAGATCCCACATGCCGCGGAGCGGCTAGGCCCGTGAGCCATGGCTGCTGAGCCTGCACCCCTGGAGCGTGTGCTCCGCAGCGGGAGAGGCCACAACAGTAAGGGGCCCACGTACCGCAAAAAAAAACAAGTGTGTGCATTTGTGTGTGCACTTAAAGAAACAAAATTAAATGATGTCATGTTCTCAGGATAGCCAAGACATACTGAGTCCTTTGTCGCCCGTGGTGGGAGGGTCCGGAGGGTCGGGGCAGGATTCTGGACGTAGGGACGGGACCGCCCAGCTTGTCAGCGTGAGAAGCAGAAGTCAGGCGTTTGGAATCGGCAGCAGTTCTGACGACCAGAATGGGGACAGGATATGGACAGGACCTCCATGGCGACCACAGAGAAAGACCCTGGCATCTCAGGAACCACGGCCTCTTGATCCATATCAGACCGCCCTGAGGGCGGCAGGCGCACAGGACGCTTTCTCGTTCGTGAAGCCCTCGTTGAGGGTCCGGTACCTCCCGTGGACAGAGCTGGGTGATGGGGACACAGGGACAGCGAGACGGTCTCTGACTCTGCAGCCTCGTGAGTTCTGACAGCAGCCTCCATCCTGAGCCTCCGCTGTGCCCAGGGCGCCGGAAAGGCCGCTTCCCTGACCTGCTGCTGCTGAGAACCCCTTGGATGTCGTTGCTGCAGAGTCAGCGAACGGTGTGCGTGTGTCCCTCCTCACACGTCAAAGGCAATTGGTGAGAGAAAGTCCATTCCCAGAGAGGTGGTTTTAATCTACCAAATTCTTAATTACATCTCCCTTCCGACATCACCTTCCAAGCATCTGTCTCTGGCATTTTTAAATATACTCTTTAATTTTTTTTCTTTTCTTCATAGCTGTGCCCACGAGTGGCTGACTGAGTTCCAGGGAGTGTCCAGATGAGATGAAAAACTCACTTTTCCATCTTCTTAATTTTATTGAATTCTGACCCCTGAGTGTTTTTTTGAATCGCTGGTTATCAGTGCCTCCATTTTTCTGTTTCCTACTCGTTGTTTAAAAAAGGCAGAATACTGCAATGATTGCACACATGTGGCCGTGTGCAGGCGGTGACGCTCTGGGAATTGGTGGCACCGCTGCCCTGAGGAGGGATGACCAGCCGCGCCTCCTGCTTTCCCCTCGGTGGCCAAGCACGTGTGTGAGTTCATGGCACAGGAAGACCCTGAGAGAGGTTGAAAGTGGGTTCATTGGAATCGGATGTTCAGGAAGGAATCATGACAGGATTGGGGGGTGTTAAGTGGTCTTTGCTCAGAGGACCCAGAAATGCCCAGAGTCTATGCCAGCGGCCACTTTTCTGCCCTGGAGAAGACGGAGGGGCACACGTGAGGACACACGTGAAGGATGGTCGGGAAGAACATGGACCTTTTACCGTCAGAACCCGCGGCTCCATCCAGGCAAAGCGCTTTGCTGGTCAGCGGCCTGCAGCCCTCGCCCAGGGTGAGGACCTCGTGGGGCTCGACCCCCAGGCGCCTTGGGGCTGGGTGCAGGGAGGGGAGAGAGGAGGGGGCCACGGTCCGTCCGTGAGCTCTCACCGTCCACTAGCGGATGTGGCCCGTTGGTGGCCTGGAACTGGTCACACATACAGGACACTTCTTTCTTGGAGGGAGCCCGAGGACGGCCCTCAGAGACTGAGCCGGGGCTAGAATCTGCGTTTCTGACCCCAAACCCTTGGCGTCCTCCACGGTGTAAAGCTGCCTCTTCCGAGGGATCAGTGGGTCGGGGACAGAACCTGGTCAGGGCGGACGTGACCGTGTCCCACCACAGACCCTGCCCCCCGAGCCCTGGTTTTAAGCAAAGTATTATTCAGAGACCGTCGTCGTGGCCTCAGACCATGGCCGCGTGGAGAGGGTAGGAGGGTCTGGATCTGCAGAAGCACACGCAGAGGCCCGCTTCGGCGACAGCGCGGCCGACGTCCGGTCCCCTGCGTTGGACCCCAGAGGCCCGGTCCCGCTCTCCTGGCCCTCGGCCCCTCCACGCGGCTCAGCACAGGCCCGCTTCCCAGCCCTGCTGCTTTAGGTCAGTGTCTGGTGCCGGCGGTGACAAGCGTGGTGTTGGCTTCTGAGCGCTGTCGTGACCAGAGGTGTCCTGCACCCCCAGCAACCCGCAGGTGCCTTTGCTGCGGCAGGAGGCTGTGTCCTGGCCCCCGGCGCCCAGCCGTGCGGTGATGGGAGGACGCGGTTGCTCCCGCGCGTCCACATCCCCACATTCTCTCGGCGTGGGGTCTTCACCACGCAGCCCACGGGACCTCCTGGCCGGCCCGGCCCTGGACACGCTGGGGCCCTGGCATCTGACTGGCCCCAGAGGGCAGCCACGCTGGGGAGCCTGAGTGTAACCGCTAGTCTTTCTGTGCGCTTACCCCCCCACGAACGCGCACACACACGTGCACATTTCTCCGAAGATACACAGCCCAGCAGTGGGGAGAAGTCTGCCCAGTTTTACCAGCACCACCCGTGAGAGAGAGAGCTGCGTTCTGCCTGCAGCACCACCTTTGGGACTTTCGAGACCCTCCTCTCTCGTGCCAGATCTCAGATGCCTCCTGACTCACTCTTTGTAAAAGTCACCTACACCAGACATTCCCTTACTGCATTCTTTAACTATAAGAGGTGATGTGTTCTTATATTTTGTCCCCACCAGCGTGGCCTGTGTTTTTATCAGCTCCCTAGGTTGTCTTTCCTTTTTTTTTTGTCTTTTTCTGCATCGGGCCAGTTGAGCACAGCCTCTGTTTCACCGCCATGAAGGCGCAGCAGTTTTTCTCGGCTCCCTTTGCCGGTGGAATTCTACTCCGAGAGCCGAGTGGGCCCCTGGCCCTGCTCTGAGTGATTCCAGGGGTGGGTGGCCTGGGCTCCTTTCGTCTTCTGTGTCACCTGCCCCCCACGGCTCCGCGGCTCTGAGGTGAGTCCTGGGGAGACTGGAGAAGACGACTCGGGTGATTTCGTGCCCTCCAGCTACTGTTCTGTTCAGTGTCCTTGCCCAGGACCCGCCCGGGTCAGGTGCGCTGAGCCTTCTACCAGGATTATCTCGATTTGTCTCCACTTTGTCTCTGAGACCAACGGCATAAGTGCTTGGCCTTCTCCTGGTTAAAGGTGGTAAAGGCTGCAGGGCCCGTGTGTGCCTCCCCGGAGCTGCCCCGGGGCGCAGGGCGGCCTGCTCTGTGACTGTCGCCACGACCCCGCCCACCCTGGGACCGCAATGCGCAGTTTATCCTGCACTGGGTGTCCTGCCGCGGCTGCAGGGTGGAAAAAGCCTTCTCCGAGGTCGAAAAATTAAATACAATGTGTAAAACGGTTGCAGCGTGTGTCTGGAAATTTGATATCCTTTTCTACTCAGTTGATTTTGTTTCTGGAACTGTGTACGTTAATAGGCAGATGAAGGAAACGTTGATGAGATTGAATTTTTTTTTCCAAAAAATAGAAACAAATTGCTGTTCTCTGTGTTTAGAAACCGTGGGGTTTTTTCTTCTTTTAAGCTGATGTGGAGACGCCATGCACACCTCCCAAGGGGCAGTCTTCAGCCTCCTTATTTCTCCTTTGATTTGGTGTTTACGTGGAATGGTTCAAAGATTTGGGGAGGGCAGGCGAGGTAGGGGTTTGGGCAGGTCTTTGTGTGCCTGTTTTCCCAGGAGTTTCGGTACCCAGACCCTAAAGAATTATCCGGGGTGTATAGATCAGAAGGTAACAATTGCTCCATTGATTCTGAAAAGGCACCGGAGTCCTGTCGGCAGAGCCCATGAAGGAAGCAGCAGGTGCTCACGGTGTACTTGTTAAAGATTACCAGCCTCGATAGTCCTAAATTTCAAAAGCTGGCAGAGCTAAGAAGAGAATAAACAAAAGTAAAAACAATGGCCCAGTGATTGTGGCTTGCTATTGTGTGTGGTTTTGGGAAACCAGGCATCAAAGGAAATTTTCTTTTGTGGGGATGGTTTGCGATACAGTGCAGCTAAATTGTTTTCCGTGGTGTTTTAAGTTTCGGGTTGCAGAAACAATCACAAGTTAATTCCTAGCGAGCAGGGTGACATCATAGCCGCCCCCTTGAAAGGCGTTCGGGTCCTGGTCCTGGTTTTTGCACTTAGAAGTGCCATCAATGTTAAAATTACACGCAGTTGTGTCATTTTTTTCTTTCCCTTCTCCCAGGTGTGATGACTTACCTGTTTGGGGAAGGGGTCGCTGTGGCTCTAAGATCCTAAAGGGTAACAAAGAGGACTCTTTTCCAAGGAGGCTTTTGCACAGGGCAGCTGCTTCTGCTCTGTGTGGATTCCACCGATGTCTTTTTTCACGGGTTTCTGATTCCTCTTCCCTCCTCTTTGCCGTGAAAGATGTGCATAAATCATTTGTTTCTTCTTTTTTGTCTCTCTCTCCAGACTATGAATCCTCCTCTCCCCCCGCCCCCTCTCCAGGAGGCCACCCCCATGGGCGCTGTTGCTGCTCCCGGGATGGGCTCCAGACCCGTGGCCGGACCCAGTGACCAGACCACACACTCACGGCCGCAGACGCGCCCCAGCGTGTAAGTGCGGCAGCCTTTCTGGCCGCGGACTGAGCCCAAGCAGAGACGCGGGGAACGGCTTTCTGGGGGTCGCTGGTGCCAGGGTGGTGTCGTATGCTTGGTCGTGCGTGTCATTCATTAGGAAACAGAAACTAAGTGGGTCTGAGGATGGGCCACCGGGCAGCCGGCCTGCTGAGTGCGGGTCTTCCCGGCCTTCCTCTGCCACTCCTGCCAGGGCTTTGTCCCCACCTTCGTCCCCTGCGTAAGGATGCTCGGGAACAGGGAGGGGCTGAGCAGAGGCCAGACCTAGCAGAGTGTGCGCGTGCAAAGCTGCAGGTCCCCTACAGTGAAAAGTCTGGACATTATCCTGTTCAGGGGCTCCCCGTGGCCGAATGCAGCTCGGCATTGGAGGCTTTTCCCCTCTGTGGACTGACCCAGCAGACGCTCGGAGCCTGGTTCACGTGGCCCGCCGAGCTGCGGGCTCCACGTGTCGGGGCACAGTCCCGCGCACGCAGGAGCTGTTGGGGGCTCTCTGCGATCTGCACTTGGCCTTGCCTTTGACTCTTGCAAATTCCGTGTCTTCCCTGGCTGAGCTCACAGACGCGGGTGCGGCCGGCCTTCGGGTTCAGCCATGTGCCAAGCTCCCCAGCGGGATTTTGAACCGTATGTTCCTGCCGGGGCTCCTTCCCAGCTCTGACCGGGGCCATCTGAAGGGCTCAGTTTTCCCAGTGGGCACTTGACGCCCCACAGCAGGCTTGCACCCTGGCAAGCTGCATGAATTCCTTCGCACCCATGAGTACCGTGTGGTGGGGTCGTCGCCTTCACACCGGGGGGACCAGGTGGGCAGTTCTGAGTCAGGAGGCCGCTGTCTTTTCTGTGTAGGTGGCAGTTCAGTGGACAGTGACCAAGGCCACTCACAGCTTAAAGGATTGTACTTTCTGTTTACTTTTGTGTGAAACATCCAAGGCTTTGTGCCAAAGAAGAGTTTTGAGCATCTTGGGGTCTGTCTGTTACTCAGCTTGAAATCGGCTGTTTTTTCCTCTTCTAGGTATGTTGCCATTTATCCGTACACCCCCCGGAAGGAGGATGAGCTGGAGCTGAGGAAGGGGGAGCTGTTTCTCGTGTTTGAGCGCTGCCAGGACGGCTGGTTCAAGGGCACGTCCATGCACACCAGCAAGATAGGGGTCTTCCCTGGCAATTACGTGGCCCCCGTCACGAGGTAGGGCTCTGAGTAAGTGGTTGCTGACTCCTAAACAGAGAAGCTTTGTCCTTTCCCATGGTTTTCAGCCTGTCCAAGATTCCTCCTCCCATTACAACTGCTTGTTACACAGCCGACGTTTTAAAGATCCCTATCTGTATTTGCCGAAATCCCTTCTAATTCTCAAAATTTTAGCTTACTCTTCACATGGATATATGTGAAATTGTAGGTTTCTACCAATAAATGTACTGGGTTTTTAAATGTACTGGGTTTTAAATTATTTGCTTTAAGTTACATGTGAGAAGACTCAACTACACCATTTTCAAGCGATATTATTAATACTCTATGTGATGCTTACGAGATGCCAGACACGCAGATTTCTAGATGCATCACACACGTTAATGCCATGTCCTTAAGCAGCTGCCTGATGTATGTGCTGTTGTGATCCCCACTCAGCAGCTGAGCCCGTAGAGGTGGAGAGGTTAAGCAACTCGTCTGAGGTCACCTGGTGAGGAGGTGCTGAAAGCCAGCCATTTATTCCAGTAGCCTGGCCGTCACCTCTGAATTCTCACAGTTATTTTCTGTCGTACAGTCAGAAACAGAATTCCTTCAATATGACACAGCTCCTTCACCCTTCTCAAATGAGGGCAGTTTTGCTCCCCAGGGGAATTTGGCAACGTCTGGACACATTTTTGATGGTCACGATGCAGGGTGGGGGTGCTACTGGTCTCCAGCGCATAGAAACCAGGGACACACAGGACACCTGCAGGGCACGGCACAGCCTGCACAGAAAGGAGCTCTCTGGCCCCAAATGTCACCAAGGTTGAGAAACCGTGTCTGAGGACAGTGGGAAGCAAGAGCTTTAGATGTATAGATACATCGTCTTCACTTTATTTAAAGGTAGTCCCCTCTCTGGGCACTGAGGAACGTAGCTTTGGAACGAACGCAATGACCTGTAATGGCATTGTCGTTGAGGAAACCCCAGTTTTGGGCCACCTGGCTCTTCATAAATGGGCCAGCTTCTCTGTGTTAAATCATTTCTCAAAGTCCCTGATTTTAAGTAAATAGTTTAATGAACTGACATGTTGTCAGCTGTTGGCCTTGATTCAGAGGCTGGCCAGCAGCCTAATCAAATGAAAATCATTCTGTTTGCAGATGGTGACAGAATGTTAGCTTTCATTTGACTTGCACATTTTTCATCACTATAAACCTTCTTCTCGGTATATGTTAAAATCTACATCCATATCCAGAAGATGGCAGCTAGATCTTCCCTCGTGGGAAGAAAACAAACAATAAGCCACAACAACTAAGGGAGATAAACCAAGCAACAACAAAAAATCAAGTTAGTGAAGGAAAACATTTTCATAAGATTCAAATACAAATTATCCAAAAGTCTCTGGAGAGAAGCTTACTGACAGTAAATTCTCTGTCATTCCTCATAGTAAATAATAAGGAGGCTCAAGTTAATGAAGTATTCTGCTTGGTAGAAAGTTACTATAGAATTGTTGTTTAAATGAATTTAGAATATTAAAAAAAATACGTTACATAAAACTACAATGAACCTAATTTAGTTAAATTCAACCAGTAAATATTTGTTTGTAGCTGGCTGTACCCCTATAACGGTGCATGTACACGAGGAATGGAAAAGAACCATTGCACATAGCCCTGCTTTCAGGGAACTTTTACTGAGTCAGGACTATTTAATAAGGAATTTACTAAAAAATAGGACATCATACTTTGTAATCAAGGGTCATAGAAGGAAGAAATCCACCTGAAACAGTAGCATCCTGAGGTCTTAGACCTGAGCCTTTGGCCAGGCTGCTGGGAATGGCAGGATTGAAACGTGAATGAGGTTAAGGTAGTTCGAAGGAAGCCAGAGGGGACATTGCAAAGTGTGTGCACACACGCACGTGTACACAGAGCAGTTAGGGAGGAGGGCAGGGCACATGAACACAGCCGTGTCAACACAGACACTGTCATCTAACAGACCGGCTTCTCCAGGGCCTGGAAGCTGGTGGGGATGTTTAGCTTCAGGCGGGAGCTGAGACCAGGAACCATATGTCCTTGAGCAGAGTGACGCGTGATTTTCTCCGACTCCGTTTCCAGACCGTTCTCTCCTCAGGGCCACCGTTCTTTGAATCTGCGCTTCTTACCCTGGGGCATATGGTTCCATTCACTTCCTAACGTGTTCTGTTTTTAAGCTCTGCATCGTTTTTATGGTTGTTAATTGTTCTGTCTCCTGTCTTGCTGATAGACTGGGCTTCTGTCTCGGCAGGGCAGTGACCAGTGCTTCCCAGGGTAAAGTCCCCATGTCGACCACTGGCCAGACAAGTCGAGGGGGGGGACCGGCCAGCCCTTCCCCCGCAGGAGCGCCTGCCCAGAAGCCCCCGGGGAACGGCATGGCCGGCGGTCCCGGGGTCCCCACTGCCGTGGTGTCAGCAGCTCACATCCAGACGAGTCCCCAGGCCAAGGTCCTGCTGCACATGTCCGGACAGATGACCGTCAACCAGGCGCGCAGTGCTGTGAGGACAGGTAGGGGGGCCGGGCGGGTGGCACCGGGAAGGGGGCCCTGAGCAACATCAGACCTTTTACAACAGATGCTGAGAAGGACAGATGGAACTTTAAAATAATGAATAACGTTAGGAGACAGGCAGGCACAGTCTACTCACAGCTACTTGACTCCGCCTGCCTGGCTCGTGAATTCAAGCCTGATCTACAGATGGGGAGTCTGAAGGAAATTAGGTGGACCCTAGCGATGTCGATAGTACTTGAGAATGTGACTTCTGTGCTCGAGATCAGATGATCCTGAATCCCACCGCTGCGGCGGCGCGGAAGCCTGAGGATCGCCGGGCTGAGTGTCTGGTATGAGCTTCATCACAGCCCTGCTTCAGACCCAGCCGGACCTTGAAGAGCTTTCTTCTTTCTACAACGTTGAAAACCTCCCAAGAGTCTTAGGTAGCAGTGCTGGAGAAAACTGTTCAGTTCTATCAGAATAACCAAAGGGAGGAAAATGGTTACTGAGAAAAGGGAGAATGATGATAATAAAAAAAGCTCTGGGGCCAGCCTGACCTGACCCTGTAGGGGTGTCGCTGGGTCCCTGGGTGAAGTGGGCTCGCAGGCATTCAGCAGACGTGGGGCTGACCCGGGATCTGAAAGGGTGGTGTCCAGGGGCCCCGCCAAGACTAAGTAAGCGCTCTTAAAGCACCGTGGTTTCTTACCGCTGTGACAGGCGCACTGGTCGGCGCGGGGTCGGCGAGCAGCACGCGTCCAAGTCACTCTCTGCTCTTCTCTCCCCTTCTCCAGTCTCGGCACACAGCCAGGAGCGCCCCACGGCGGCCGTGACGCCCATCCAGGTTCAGAGCGCCGCGGGGCTGCCCCATCACCCCCTGGCCTCGCCCCAGCCCCCTGGCCCGATGGGCCCCCCTGCCCACGTGGCTGCTGGCAGCCTGGGCCGGGTCGGCGCCCCGCTGGCCTGCGCTGCGGCCCCGCCGAGCCTCCCCGCCGCCTCCCTGGAGACCGAGCCTGGCGGTCGCCCAGTGACCATGCTCCCCGGGCCGCCCACCTCTCCCGACAGCGGCTCAGCGGCCAAGCCAGACAAGGACAGCAAGGTGACCACCCCAAGGGCCTGCCGGGCGACCGGGGCCGGGCTCTCTGCAGTTAGACCCTGGTGTGGGAAGCTGGGGTCTGCCTCCGGGGGCTTCCACCCCACCCCCTCACTGACCTTCACTCCTCCTGTTTAGTGGGCTTTGCTTCTGGTGGACAGTCCTGCAGAAATGTACTTAATATACTAAGGGCTAGAAACGGTTGATCAGAAGTGTTACTTGTGGCTTCATTGTTCCTACACTACATTTGATTATAATCTGTGTGGATAGTTTTTCTCTTGACTTGAAATACAGGGGGGAAATTATTTTCTAATTTGATACATCTTTTTAAAACATGTGTCTTTTTAAAAGATGTATCTTTTAAATACATTTTTTAAAAGATGTATCTTTTTACATCTTTTTAAAAGGCTCTCTCCTTTGGGCCTGAATTTGAAAGAAGATGTAAGTGGGAAGCTGTGTTTGAAAGACTAACTTCTGGTGGCGTTTGGAGACAAGGGAAGTGCCTGGTGATTAGATGTGCACAGAAAGAGCAGCGTGACAGCGGATGCTGCGCAATTGTATTGTAACCATGACTTTTCCCCCAGTGTTCGTGCCTTTTCCCCAGAGCTGGCCTGCAGCTCTAGGGTCATCACCAGGTTCCGTGGTCATGTATGTCGCTCTGTTTAAATGGTTAGGGAAGCCTGTAAGCAGGGGTTTGTAAGGAAATAAACTTTACAGGCTACTAAAAAGTTAATATTTAATTGTTGAGTTAACATGAGTGTTTTTGCAAAAGATTGGTATCTGTTCAGTGTTTATAATTAACTACGTCAAACTTGTACTCAAGCTGACATGGTCAACTTTGTCAGTATCTTCAGAAGAATTATTTTACAGTTTAGATTTGAAGGTTCCAGGACGGCGTGTCAGGGCCATTGTCACAGAGGAGAGCAGACTCTTCAGCCGCAGGCCTCCCAGGGAAGGATTCATGGAATCTCTGAGGCTGAAGCACGCCTGTGCTAGACAGAATAATGGCTCCCCCAAGGATGTCCATGTCCTGATCCCTGAAGTTTGAGAATACGTTTCCTTACATTGCAAAGGGGATCTTATGGATGGGATTAAATTAAAGGTTTAAAGGTGTTTGAATTGTCCACGTGGGCCCAGTATAACCTCAAGGATCTTCATATAAGGGGGGGAGGAGGATCAGGGCCCGAGGAGATGTGAGGTCAGAAGCAGAGAGCAGAGTGTCCTGAGGAGGGGACCGCAAGCCAGGAAATGCAGGCAGCTCCCGGAACCTGGGAACGGCAAGGAATCGTTCTCCCCCAGTGCCGCCAGAAGGACCCAGCCCTGCTGACACCGGGTTTTTGCCATGAAGTTTGGGGTGATTGGTTACAACAGCAACTGATAAGGCCCTTACGTTTATCCTGCTGAGTCCCCATCCTTGACAAGTGGCCACTGGCCTCTACTTGGACCCCTGTGGCCCCCCTGCCCTGGTTCCACAGCGTCCTTGCTGTCTTCAGGTACCTTCAACTCGGAGAAAGTCTCTTCAGCACACACCTGTCTTCTGTGACTTCAAACCCTTGCTCTGTGTTTTGATGGGCTACATAGAAAATGATGACCTCAGTTCCTTGGTGGTCCAGTGGTTAGGATTCCACACTCTCAATGCCAAGGTCCTGGGTTCAGTCTCTGGTCCGGGAACGAAGATCCCACAAGTTGTGCAGCAGGGAAAAAAAGAAAGAAAGAAAGAAAGAAAGAAAAATAATAGTCTCCTTTGTAATTCAGGGTAATCTTCTTTTTTGAAAGGCTACGCTCTACGTTTTTTTTTCCTGTTCCTCGTGTCACAGATTTCAAATGTCCCTTTCTAAGTCTGCCACCTCATTTAATGTTCCCAGCTCACTAAAGAGACTGTCCCAGTCACTCTAAACTCAGTGACCCCATGATTAGCACGAGTGTCACTTTGCCCCCATCGCTCCATCCTGCTGCCCAGGACATCCAGGGGCAGCTTGACGGAGGCCAGATGAGATCGGAGTGTCTCTGTTCTTCCATCCAGACTGTTCCCCGGCTGCCCCATTGTTTGTGCTGTAACTGACTATAGCCAGCATCTCCTGGAAGAGACTCTTCCTCGGTCTCACTTCTTTCCTAAGTCAACCTTTCATCGAATACACTGTTCTAGGATTTTCCAGATGGTCTGCAAGGCGTGTTGTTGTCTTTATGAAAATGAGGACTAGACATGCCCTTCTTTGGCCTGTTGAGTTGACCCTGATCCCAGGTTCACCAGGATCTGTCAGATTATTGGTTGCGTTTCAGCTGTTCATTTCCTCTGTCCGCTGGGGTGGATTCAGCCTGTGGGGAGGAGTGGTTTGATCTCTAAATCCCGGCCTCCTCCCCCATTTCCCTCCTGTCAAGGGGCTTTGTTCTTCCTTTCCCGTTGGAAGGTGGCCCTTCCCTTTCTTCCTGCGTCTGAGGACCGCCATCCACCCCAAACGGCAGCTCTGCGTCTCTCTTGTTCTTCCTCTCTCAAGCGTAACTTTAAGCAACACTCCCTACACACACACACTTGTTTTTTGGTCATTAGCATTTTTGCCAGTTTAAGCTCATTCTGGTCTTCAGCTTCTTGAATTGCCACGGCTGTGATATGTTCTTCCTAGGGCCCTTCTCCCGATCTTTTTGTGGAGTCCTTTTGGCCGCTTCCTGGGGCATCACATCGGCGCCTTTAGGTGCCTCTGCATTTTCATCCACTGAGGTAGTTCGCATTTGTGTGCTTAGAACCTCGTTCTGGAAAGCCCTCCCATTGCTCTTGAAGTATCTTTCCTTTTGAGTTTCAGGTCATGCATATATTTTCTTGGAACTTTTAAAATCAGTTCTTTTACACTTCAGAGTTCAAGCCTGACCACGGGCAGTCTGTCCTGTGGGCACTTACTTCTGAGTCCTCACCAGCTGGACATCTGGGCCCCTGGGCTCTGCCTTTCCCCCAGGTGATCAGAGTTAGACCCTACGTTGCAGTTAGCTCGGCTTTCTGTGAGATTAAATTATCAGCAAGTCAGGGACTTCCCTGGTGGTCCAGTGGTTAAGAATCCGCCTTCCAGTGCAGGGGATGTGGGTTTGATCCCTGGTCGGGGAACTAAGATCCCCCATGCCGTGGGCCAACTAAGCCCAAGCGCCGCAACTACCGAGCTGGTGCGCTAGAGCCCGTGCTCCACAATGAAGAGCCTGCCCACCACAACAGAAGATCCCGAGTGCTGCAACTAAGACCCGACGCGGCCAAATACACAAATAAATAAATATGAAAAAAAATCATCAGCAAGTCAAGGGAAAAGTGTATCCGAGATTCCAAGTGTATCAGAGATTCTAGTTTTAGTTGGGACTTGCAGCCACTCTCTAGGTTTCTGACAATTCCCTCATTATTTCTGTCTTCCTTGTCATTCTGTGATCGGCATCGCCCATGTACATAAACTCACCCCCAGATGCGGGCCCATCCATCGTGCCCTTCTCTCTGCACACGGGGGCCCTCTGGGGGGCTGCCCGGCTGCCCCACATGGCGGGTCACTCCCACGTGTGCTCAGAGCCGTTCCTCTTGAGCAGTATTTTGTCTGGAAGTCCTCGCTCACCAACTCTCAGAAATGTGTTTTTGCCCCGACGTGAAATCTCTAGCTAACTCTGTCGGTAACTGTTGTGTGGTTTGATAAATAGGTATTGGAAGCTCTGTCATATGTTTCCAAACATCATCTCAGTTTTTTCTTGTTTGAAACTCTGAGCGTTTCTACCATTGTTTTTCTTCTTTCTGTAAGACCTCTGATAGCTTTTACGGTTATCAGTTTAACCGCCTATCGGGACATTTTTCTAATTTCATGCTCCATTTAAAGACTTCATTATTTGATCAGCTCGTCTCCAGGCAAATGTATTTCTCAGTTCTTATAAGATACTCATGTATATGTATATACATTTTTTATTGTTTTCTAATTATAAACTTTTTAAACTTCTGCATATTTATTTAGAAGTTAGAGAAGATCCAGACATCTAAAACCTAAATGTGATCCAGGGTTTCAAAGAAAACCACTAATATGGTGGTGTATAAATGCATTTTTCCCCTAGATACCAAAATATAGCAAATATTATTTTGGTCTTTTAAGCTTTCATCTAGAAATAAAATCTTTTTCATTAGCACCAATTATATAATCAGCTGTTCTTATAAACTCTGAGTTCTGTTGAAACATAACTGAGGCATTTAAAAAATATAACAGTTTGATTTGAGCAAAATTCTGTTCAAATCAGGCAGTGCCCCAATGGGAGTGGTCAGGAGACACCAGCCAGGAGCTGAGGGCCAGGCTTTTATAGAGAAGATGGGGAAACAAAGCAGGGAAATTATGTGATTGGCTACAGGTTAAGTGTCACCTTATTTGGGGAGGACTAGTCCTCTGTGACTCGTTGTCCTGGGTGTGGATTTCTCAACTCTGAGGCCTCTGCAGGCGGAGGGCTGGTTTGCTTAGAGCTTGTCTAATGGCCTCTAATTAAAGCCTGATGGTTTAATTAGCTCAGCTGTCCTGATCTCACAGCAGGAGAAGAGAAGAATCCATCTGACACCCTCCTCTTCCGCCCACCTCCTTAGTCCCTCGGGTGCTGGGAGCATCTTCCCCATATTGTCCTTTGCTCCCAAGCCCACCAGCCAAGTGCTGCTGGTCCCCAGGCTCCCGGAACACCTTCCTGGAAGGTGGCTTTCCTACACGTCCAGTTTAGTGCCCAGATCCCTAACAACTGTCCCCTTCTTTGTCACTGTGCCGATGCTTGAGGACCCTTGCTGTTATTCTTGGGTTTCTTTTTTTTTTTTTTTTTCTTTTTTTAAATTTTATGTTTTGCCCTCTGGATCTTAGTTCCCCGACCAGGGATCAAACCCATGGCTCCTGCATTGGAAGCACGGAGTCTCAACCGCTGGCCACCAGGGAAGCCCCATTCTTGGGTTTCTTAACTGGAGCATCCATCTAGGGTTTATGTGCTTGTTTCCTTCTCTCTTGAACACTCATCCTGAAGTCCCTGCTCGTGGCTTTCTTTGCTCCATGATCTTCCTTCCTCCCAGCTCATTTTTCGCTGTCAGAAACAACGTAGTCTGTGGCTTGGCTGTTTCGTTGAAACAGTTTCATCTGAAACTGTTTCGTTGTCTTAAGGAGAAGAAGTTCCCGCTGAGCTGGGTCTGGAAGGTCCAGATCCGCCCGCAGAGCTCGGCCCCCGGGCCTCTGTGGCCTGCAGCCCAGGTGGACGGTCCCCAGAGCAGAGGTGCTTCCAGAGATGTGGCCGCACTGAGCTCACCGGAGAGGAGGGTGGGCTCGGATGAAGGCCCACGTCACCCCTGACAGTGATGACTATTGGTGAGCCTTAGGCGGTGGGGCCAGTACTGATTCCTGTTCCATCAGGTGGGTATCAGGAACAAGCGTGGAGACTCGTAGCAGCATTGAGCAAGGCTCTTGAGCCCAGTGGTGTTTAACCACGTCTGGAATCTCACGTGGCCTTTCCCTCTCTCCATGCACGATGCCTCTTGAGCTGCGCGTCCACTGGGGCCAGCACCCCGTCGTCCTCCCCCGGCCCTGCTGGGTTTTCTGTGAGTGCCTGTGTGCCCGCAGGGCTGCGTCTCTGCCGGAGGGTGTGAGCTTCTTGCTGCAGGTTCACTGCTGTGATCCCAGAGCCCAGGGCACTGAGGCATCACATTCGATGCTCAGTAAATAGTCGCTTAAAAAACAAGTGATTATCATCATATGATGGTGTGAATTAGGTGTCGGAGGTGGCTTACCCGTGAACAGCACCTCTTATCGCTGGGAGCCTGATGACGTAGATTTTTGATACCAAAGGCCCAGAAGCCTCCCTCTTGCTACGTTCTGTGTGCATCTTAGGGCACAGCAGACCAGAGGGGAAGACAGGCTCGGGTGTGGGTAATGGTGAGTAGTTCAAGTGCAATTCATTTCTGCTTGGGAAGGAGCTCTGACGTGGCGTTTCCATAGTGTCCCCAGCCTCTGCTGTATGACTAATACAGACTTATTAACTTTATGTTCAGACATTATGTTTATATATGAAACTCTTTCTGGCTATCTGGTGATGATTTCCTGACCCAAATAGCTTTTTGTTTTCATATGAGATGTGATTTTAAATGATGAAATCTTCTGAAGAGGAATTATGACAGCAAAAGCATTATACATCTAGGAATAGTTTCTTGGAAAAACCCACAGGAGAAGAATTATTAAGATTTATGTTAAAAGGTATGCCCTTTTCCGTGCATGCTAACATGACATTTTAAAAATTGCTTTGCTGAAGTGTAGCTGTTATTAATTCATCCGTAGTTTTCATTTCTGCTGTTGTATTTTGAGAAACAAAGGTGCCCTTAATGATACATGTCTGAGTTTGCAAAATTCCCTCAAGGGGCTCAGTGTTCTGCTAACATGGAAACACTGGAATATGGTATTCACAGCCCGGCTACTGGACCCGGGGTAGCGTCCCTCCATGCCAGTGCCCCATCCCCACCCGCATCCCCCCATCCCCTTCCTCATCCCCATCCCCACCTCCATCCCCATCCTTTCCCTGCCCCTTCCCCATCCCCTCCCCACCCCCACCCCCACCCCACCTCCATCCCCATCCCCTTCCCCACCCCTTCCCCATCCCTTTCCTCATCCCCACCCCACCCCCTCCCCCACCCCATCCCCTTCCTCATCACGCCCACCCCACCCCCTCCCCACCCCTCCCCCACCCTCCCCCACACATCCCCTCCCCCTCCCCCACCCCACCCCCACCCCCTGGAAGTCACTGGAGCTGCACTTCATGTGTGTGACCCTTCAGAGGAACAAAGTCACCTTTCTTCTTAATCACTTTCAAGGCTGTTCCCCTAGAGGCATCCAGTCAACTGTTTCCCTGGCATCAGGACTGAGCTTTTAGGCAGAGTCTTAGCGGTGGTTTCCTGAGACCGAGTTTATCATGGACTGTGTTCTCAGTAGACCTGTGGGGCCCCTGGGCTCTCGTGTGCATCCTGATGTCCCAGCGGGAACCGCTGAGGACCTGCAAGGCTGGACGTTCTTCCCAGCTCCGGTATCCGCCCCGAGGCCCCAGGCCCCCTCAGAGGAGGCGCAGCTGTGCCAGCAGGTGTGTCCTTCCCCGTCACAGGCCGCCGTGTAGATGGAATCACCATTGCCCTGTGGAGTGCAGACTGCCCTCTCCTCCTCCCTCAGCCCTGGGTCCGGCCAGCTTGCTTCCCATCCCCCGTCCTCTGCCAGCTCATCCGCGTCCTGCTCTCGGCACTGGCGCCGTAGGACATGCAGGCTCGGGTACCTGGCCAAGGATGTGGGACCACTCACTGCAGTGCACACATGGCCCTACGGAAGGTGAACGGGTGAAGCAGAAGCCAGAGAGGTGCGGCTGAGGCCCGGCCTGACTAAAGATGCAAGAGAACCTTCCTCAGGAGGGAGGGGAAGGGTTGGGGGGCTGATGCCCAGCTCTGCAGCCTGAGCCCCTGACAAACAGAAATGGTCCAGCACCTCCCGCCCCTCCCCCCTTCATTCTTGCCCCGGGGGTTACAGGTGCTGTGGGCAGCGATAGCTAAATGGGGCCTGGGGGTGCAGACCCCCTGGGATGCTTGTTCATCTGATACGTGATTACTTTTGTTTCTTCCTCTTTCTGCCAGCCTGCTTCTAATGAAACTGTGTTATTATGCCTCCCCCAGGGGGCTTTTACCGAGTCTGAACTAACTCAATATTCAGGAAAACTTCCTCAGTGTTCTCTCTCCTTAAGGGCCCCTCATAATTCTGCTTCCCTGTTAGTGGACCTTAATAATCCCAGTTTGCCTGGAGCGTGTTCTAAAGAATTATTTCTCTGAATTGTTTTATTCTCAGGCCGTGTTTTGAGTCAGAGGACCTGATGATGTAGTTGATATCTTAGTAAGACAATTTCAAGTGATGATTGTTAACCTGTGCTTGGGCATCAGAAGAACACTGACACTTGGGGTCTGGGCACGGAGGAGAGCCAGCCCTCTGTCTGGTTTCCTAGCAGAGCAAAGACCAAGAGCCACGAGATGGCTAGGAAAAATTCTTATTTGTATGCTTGCTTGCAAAAAAGAGACACAAAAATGTTTTTTATTATACTGAAGCTTGTTTTTCTAATTTTGTGGAGTTGTTTTTGGCTTTTTAATCAAGGAAGTACTTGCACAATAGAAATGGTTTGACTTCTGTTATTATTGGTTTGTTTAATTTCATCAAGGTGGTGACAAGTGAACACTTTGATCAAAACGTCACCCATCCCCTCCATGGACTTCCCTGGAGGCCCAGTGGTTAAGACTCCGCGCTTCCACTGCAGGGGGCACGAGTTCGATCCCTAGTTGGGGAACTAAGATCCTGCGTGCCGCGTGGCACGGACAAAAATAAAAGACATCACCCCTGTAAATGATAAGCGTCAGGTCTGTGGCTGTAGAAATGGGAACAGGTTTATGCTAATTCCGCACACAAGAATTAGAGCTCGGGTCGGCAGAATTTCAGGAAGTTAAAGCCGTCATCTGAAATTTCCATTTGGTCCTAAAGTGCCACTTTGCCTTCACCAAGCCTGAGAAGTGAATAGGTTGGATTTGGGTTTCTCATCATTTTTCTCTACTTGTCTTACCTGCTCTGTGGAGGATGCTGATGAGCACTGGAATGTCCAGAACGAGGGAAAATGCCCAGGTGGGTGCGGGGGAGGCCAAGCGCAGGTGAACACACGGCCCCCGGGATCCGGACCGAGAGTCCCCAGACACCCACAGGCGCCCCTCGAAAGCTTACATCAGAACTTGAAACTGCAGCAACGGAACCATGTCTTCGACTCTCTTGCTTTTTTCTTTTTTTCTAGAAAGAGAGAAAGGGACTATTGAAGCTGCTCTCTGGGGCCTCCACCAAGCGCAAGCCGCGGGGGTCACCGCCGGCCTCGCCCACCCTGGATGTCGAGCCGGGGGCCGAGCTGCTGCCTGGGGCCCCCTGCGCCCCCTGCGCCTGCCCCGGGCCCTGTGATGCCGACACGGCGGCCCCGGCCCCCGGCCCGCAGCGCCGGACCTGCTCCCTGGACTCGGCCCCGGTGGCGCCACCACCGCGGCAGCCCTGCTCGTCCCTGGGCCCTGCGGCCGGTGACGCGAGGCCTGCAGTCTGTGAAAGGTGAGTCCACGGTCACGGCCACCGGGGAGCCAGCAGGTCTGCGGTGTCCGGGGGGCCTCACGTCCCCTTCCCTGGGTCCGTGGTGACGGCCAGCCTGGTGGCCCCTGGCCCCCTGGGGTGACGGGCTCCCCCTCTGCCGTTCTCTCCGTGTTCTCGCCCCGCGGGGCTGTGACCCCCTTTCCATCCGTGTCTCCAGCACTGTCCCCGACAGGGCTGTGGGTCACCGCCGCCCTGGCCCCGCTCCTTCTCGTTCCTCGCTCAGGGCCAGCCCTCCGCCCTCGTTTCGTATTTGGCATTTTCCTGAGAGGTTCCCGTCCCTACCTGCTAGTTGTGAAGCACCTCGAGGACGTGCCCACTCACAGTCCCGCTTCCCGAGCCAGAGGGCGGCCGAGTTCTCCCGGGCTGACCCCCTCCTGACCCCCTCCTGACCCGCTGACTGGGTTCCGATACCCGCAGGACGCCGAGCCCTGTTCCGTGACTGTGGCCCTGAGTCACTGTAAGTTACACACGGGAGCCACCCTGTCTGATTCCGCTGCTGGGGCTCTTAGGAGCGCATTAGGAGAGAAAATCTACTAAATAAGGCAAAAACCTACTAGGATCGTATGAATTAGAAACGCGGCACAGTTCATTGCCCGGGAAGACACCATGAAGTACACTAAAAACGGGACTGTTTTCCCATAATGCAGAAATATATAAATACGTGCTTTACGAGGTGCCGTCTGTGTCTGTAAGCTTTATTCCCTCCTCTGTCCCTGCGTCTCATAAATAGAGCAAATTTCTAGTTTGTGGAGGTGTTGTCTTTGGGGCAGCCTTTTCTGTTACTCATTCACAAACTACTATCAAGTGTTATACTTTCAAATGACTGAAATTCACCTTAACTCTGTATTTCAGATGAACACTTGTACCCACCAAAATCTGAGGCTTTCATTCAGACGACTTGGGGGGGGCATATACTTTATTACTCAGAAATAACCTGGGGAAGAATTCGTCAAACAATCTATGCGCCTTGAGTACAAAGTACACAATTTACTGTGTACTTTCACGGTGAAGTGAAATAATTTCATGTATTTCTGACCCTTATGGAACCGGTTTTGAAATGAGACGTCACCCTGAAAAGTGTTCCTGTCCCGCCGATAGGATCGTTGTGTCTTTCCCCTCATCTGTGGGGCTCTCAGTAAAGCCTTGAAATCCTGCCCCAGATTCACGCCATCCTTTATTCTGAGAGTCTCGCTCTTCTCTGCGGTGTTTCTCTGCTTTCCAGGGATCGCACCTGTGTGCCAGTCCAGCAGCTGGTTTCTTTTCTTTCAGCCCCAGGCACTGATGTGCAGTTTCCCCCCCGAGCCCTGAGCCTCCCCCCTCCCCTGTCATTTGTGGTGGCGGCGTGACTGTTCCGAGTGACACTTTACTTCCCCGAGCACACCTTCCTCTCCAGACGCCACATGTGCCCAGTCTGTGAGCTTCTGCATCCCAGCCCCTTCCTCTTCAAGGAGCTCCTTGCTCACAGCAGGCTCCTGCTGTCCAGAGCATCTGCAAAGGAGGGGCCTCGGGTGCAGGCAGGTGACAGCGGTTCACGGGCAGGCTGCCCCTCAGGCAGGGAGCGGGGAGGGTTTACTGGTGGGGACGGAGGGGGCACGGTGTGCTGGGATCCTCTTCCGGGGGTTGCATAGCACCATTTCCATCTCTTGGGAGAGAATTTCTGCCCCGCGTTTATATTTTTATAATCCATATGTTCACTGGAATACTGAATATAATAGCCAGCCTGACCGACTTTTCCCAGCCCTTTTGCCTTCGTACAGCGCGGCTGATGTTATGTATCTAACTTGGATTCTTAGGTCTGCCTGACTATGAAAACAACAGGAAAAATGTGTGGAAACAAGTAGAATAGGAAAACAGTCTATTATCCTGTTGTCCACTGGGAATGAAATTTTTTGTTTACTCGAAAACTACCAAGGACATCATTTAGGGATTGCCTGTTTCAGTATTTCAGAACTTTCAACGTAATGAAAAGTACTTGATGCTAAAAATGCAGGGAAGATTAACATCAGTCTAACTCAGGAAGCATTTCAGGATCTCAGAGGCCTCGATTCACAATCTAAAAATCACGACTCCAGCCCCCGCAAAGCGCAGAAGCCTGAGGTTCTTTGGGTAGAATTGTTCCTGGTAGAATTTCACTGAAATATTTTTCAGTGTCTAACATCGGTCCAGTATGAGATAGGATTCATCTACAGATGAGAATGAGAACAGGAATAAAATTTCCTCCCAAACCATGACCCTGCCCCGTAAATCTCAAATGAAAGAACGGGACCAGGGTGCCCAGTGATGTCAGGCGGAAGAAGCATTCTCAGGAGAGAAAGACATAAGCATCTCACGATAACGAAGGAGGAGCCTGGAGGTGTGTTGACAGATCTTGGTGTCAGCTGAGACTGTTCTCTGAGGAACAAAAGGATTCTTTTGTGTTTGTTAGAGAGACTGAAGAAAACAAGCAAGAAATGTTATATCCTGGAGGCAGAATAGAATTGATGACAGTGGAAATAATAGATGTTTTAGGCTCTTGGAGAGACTGGGAAAAATATAATTAGGAAATTGCAAAGAGAAAGTAGCAATAAAATATTGCAGAAGGGATGGCAAATAAAAGAAAGGGCATGTGACAGTTTTTTTTCCTACTTAAAAAAAATTACAGATAAAGGGCTTAAGGAGACACAGCAGGTCGTCTCCGTATATTTTTAAGTTTAGGAATTAAACTGATAACCACATACCTATAAGCCCATCTGGTGAATTGGCAAAGAACCTCTGATCTTTGATGAGGGATTTGGCTAGAATGCTTAGAAACATACAAATTGGATAGAGAGAGATTTACAGAAAGGCAGTCGGGCTTAAACAGCATGATTAATTTGAGCCCGTGACAGTGAACCCACCGGGTGAAGCAATGGACATAATTCACTCGGACTTCAAGCAAACTACAAAGCGAGTGAGTTTGGTTTTGCCAGTGACGTACTTAATTGGATCGCAGTTTGCTGTGGCACCTGGCAGAAAGCAGTGAAGGCCAGGGAGCTGGACAGGGTGCTTCCCAGAGTCCCAGGGGGTGCAATTTGGGCTAAACCAGGAGAGGTTAGAAACAAAAATGCACGAACTACAGAGAACATGAGAGAGACCAGAAAAATTAAGGAAATAGAAAATTTGTGCTAATAAAAGACTGCAAGTGCTCGTCTAGTCAGAAGCCAGATACCTTAGCCCAGAGCGGGAAGACTGCCCTTGGGATGTCAGTGAAGCTTCTTTATACAGCAAGCGTCTTTTTCTCAAATTCCACCCTGGTCATTATCACCAAAAATTCATTTAGTGTCACACAGCCACCAAGAGGCCGAGGCCTATTTAGGGCCAGGTCTGTGAGCCACTCTGTACGTCCCACAGTGACCCCAGGGCTCTGTCCAGAGGGGGCAGGAGATGCATCCCAGCAGCCAAGCACCGCGCAGCTTTGGATGGTTTTTCCTCTTTCTCGCTTCCTTCCGTGCTTTCTCTCTCTCTCTCTCTCTCTCTCTCTCCCTTTCCCTCCTTCCGTTCTCCCTCCCTGCCTTCCTTCCTTTTTCTTTCTTTCATCTTTCCATTAACTTTTAAATTCACTTATCTTAATTTTATATTTGTGATCAAATACCATTTTTACCATTTTTTCCAAGTGTACAATTCAGTAGCATTAATAAGTACATTCACGTTGTTGTACAACCATCACCACTATCCACTTCTAGACCTCTTTCATCATCCCATTCAACACTAACTCCCCGTTCCCTCCTCTCTCAGCCCCTGACAACCCCCATTCTACTTGCTGACTGTATGAGTTTGTTCTGCAAACCTCATAAGTGAAATTGTATATTTGTTCTTTTGTGTGCGGCTTATTTCACTTAGCATAATGTTTTTAAGGTTCATCCATGTTGTAACCTGTGTCTGTCAGAATTTCATTCCTTTTTGAGGAGCTTTGTCCATTTAAAAAGTAGTTTTCCTATACGGTCAGGACTTTTATTTTAGTCACTTGGCATGCTTATTAAGAATGACCATATGGGGCTTCCCTGGTGGCCCAGTGGTTGAGAGTCCGCCTGCTGATGCAGGGGACACGGGTTCGTGCCCCGGTCCGGGAAGATCCCACATGCCGCGGAGTGGCTGGGCCCGTGAGCCATGGCCGCTGAGCCTGCGCGTCCGGAGACTGTGCTCCGCAACGGGAGAGGCCACAACAGTGAGAGGCCCGTGTACCACAAAAACAAAAACAAAAACAAAAAAAACAAAGAATGATCACATGTATTTACTATGTTCGCTGGTGTGAGGTGTATACGGTGAGTTTACCACCACTTCACCCCTGAAGCAGCTCATGTTTTGTTTTGGCCAAATGAATGAGGCAGGGGTGCAGCTGGTGGTGATGCAGTGTAGACTGTGCTAAGTGCCGAGGCTTCTGGAATCTCCTCAGGTGTGAAGTTACCTGCAGCCGCGGGGCAGGTGGGAGCCAGGCTATGAGAGGCCTGTCAGGCGTGGGCGGCGCGGAGGTTGTCTGAGAGAGTCCCCAGGGGACCACATGAGCCAAGACATGGGGTGCGGAGAGGGGCCACGCCTGGGGGAGTGTCCCCGTGTGGAGGCGCGCTTGGCACGTTTGTGGGGATAATAGTAGCTGTAGCTATAAAGAGAGACTGAGGCCGGTCACTGAGGGCTTCACACACCAGGCTGAGGAATAACCTAACTCCGAGGCGCTGGGAAGCCATAAGGAGTTTTGAGCCAGAAATAGCTACACACAGAGCTGGCAGTTAAAGTTAGTATTTCGCTTCTTTGCAAAATGGAATGAGGACGGGAGGAGATTTGAGGCGGGAGGACAGGCAGGTTGTTTGGTCAGGTGGGAGGGGACACAGCGGCGCGGCCAGAGTGCAGACTTGCAGGTGGACCCCAGGTCCCGTGGCGGTCATGGGAAAGAAGTCTGGCCGCTGAGGCTCAGGGCTGCCCCGCGTCCCTGCTCAGATCAAGCCGAGCATCATCCGGGGGCCCGACGGCTGTGCTCACATCTGCCGGGGGATTGCTGAACATCCACTTGGCAAAGCTCCTCCACCCCTGAGACGGTGGCCGGCTGGGCCCATTGTTGGCCTTGGGCGTCTGCATTGGAAACCTGGTGCAGACACCCTCGAGGCACATCCAGCATCTGAGCAGAGTCTCTGCTGCACCAGCTGGTCTCCCTACAACCCAAGGTCTCCCTGAAGGCCCGTCACTTAGCGGTGAAAATCCACTGCCCTGTGGGCTTGGCACGAAGATCATGGTCTTAGCCTAGCAGCAATTCTGGTTCAGAAAATGTTTGACAAAATTGGTTTAGTACAGTTTTTAAAATGCAAATATTAGAACTATTCACTTTTTTCAAGAAATGTTTTTGTTCCATTTCACCTGTAAGGCAGCTGGCAGAGGACCGGTGGGGATACATTTCATCAGAGCTACTGTGAATATGATCTGAGTCACTTGTACGCTTCTTTCCATAATTATAAAGCTTTGCTCAAATTTCAACTTGCCCCAAGTGGCAGCTTGGATTTTTTTTTAATTTAAATATTTATTTATTTGGCTGCACCGGGTCTTAGTTGTGGCACACGAGCTCTTCGTTGTGTTGTGCAGGCTCCTCTCTAGTTGTGGTGTGCGGGTTCCAGAACTCCAGAGCACACAAGCTCAGCAGTTGTGGCGCGCGCGCGTAGTTGCTCCGCGGCATGTGGGATCTTAGTTCCCCGACCAGGGATCGAACCCGCGTCCCCTGCATTGGAAGGGCAGAGTCTTAACCACTGGGCCGCCAGGGAAGTCCCGGCAGCATGAGTTTTTCCGTGGATCTTCAGCCTGCTGGCATCAGAGTTGAGCAGCCTTCTCATCTGGATTCCTTCCTTCAGGGTAGTCCACAGTGGGAAGCTGTCGGAGAAGGGTTTCCAGAGCCCTAACTCTGTCGTTCTAAAGTCTGTCAGTGTGTTGTCAGGACGTTCTCCTTCAGGGTGTGGTCTGAGTCGTTCCTGGGTAGAGGCGGCTGTCGGTCACCTCCCTGAAGCGCCAGGCCCCCGCCTGCTCTAGCCTGAGCCACACGATCGTGCTGGGGGCTGGCCCTTGGGGTGTCAGCTCTGTGACAGACACCGTCCTGGGTGCATCCCACCTGTGTCCTCCACACATCACCTGATGCTACCTGCTCCAGTCCCTGCAGTCCTAGTCCACAGATGAGAAAACCGAGGCCCAAGCAGAGATGGCCGCCCACAGTGAAGCTGCTCCAAATGGCCCCAAAGCCTGCGTGGATCCCCAGGCCCACTTCTTCCATGAGGCCAGGCCTCCCCCACCTCCTCCAAGCTTGATTGAAGCCTGTCAGTACTCACGTTTCAGTTCTCTGGACCTTTCTTGGAGATAATCAGGCAGCCTCCGTGCCGTGCTTCTCCTCCAGACCCTGGAGGATAGTTTGGCTCCTGAGCCCAGGGTTGTTCAGAAATGGTGTAGGTGGCCCCTGGGCCTTTGCAGAGATGCCTTTTTTAATAGAGTCATAGCCTGGGGCTCTTGCTCAGGTCTTAACATGAGTGGATTCTGGTTTTTATGGAATGGAGGCTGGTGAAACTAGCAATCTTCCAAAGGACTGGGCTCAGATGGCTTTCATGAGTTTGGGGCAGTTCTGTAGAATCGGTTCTGATGACCAACTTTTCACCCATGACATTCTCTACTTGCTGTTAAGAGTAATTCCTGTGAGGTTATAAATTCATTTTCTGACTTCGAGACCCAAATGAGAGTAGAAACTCAACCCCTTTTGTAGCTGAAGAACTAACTGATTAACATGAGACAGGGAGAGATTATTTATTAGTTATCTTTTGCTGTATAACACATTACCCCCAAAACTCAGTGGCTTAAAATAACTGTAAATATGTATTATTTCGTAGTTCTATGGGTTGAGAATTTGGGGATAGCTTATGTGGGTGATTCTGGCTTAGGCTATTTGTTAGGATGAGTGTCCAGATGTCAGCGTGAGCTGCAGGTGTGTAAAGGTTTGACTGGGGCTGGAAGAACCCTTTCAAGGTGGTCCCGCTGGCTTATGGAAAGAGACGTCTGTTACCCGGCGTGTGGTCCTGTCCACAGGGTGATGAATCAGCTGACAGTGTGGGACTGGTTTCCCGGGAGACAGCCGGGTGGGAGCCGCACCTGTTAGGACCCCACCTCAGGACCAGAGACCGTCATTTTCACAGGATTCTGTTGGTCACACAGGTGGGCGGAGACCACACAGAGTGTGAAAAACAGCTCACCTCCCTCTGGCTTCCCTGGCTCTTAACCATAATTTTGCAGAAGGAAACGAAGAAGCATGGAAGCAGGGGGTAGGTGACCTTGAACCAGCAAGGCTTCTGGAATCTTTCAGTAATAATTACATATTTTCCCACTGATACCTGAGTTGAGAACCAGTGGAGAAACGGACACAGATGTCAGACCAACTGAGTTCTGAATGCCGGCCTCCTTCCTGGTGGTTGTGGATTGAACTGGTGGTCTCGGTCCTCCCCTCCCTGCGTGGACCTTGGGACAACCTGCCTCAGGGAGAATTGGGGTGTTTAGGGCAGGATTTCCTTAGTCAGGACCTGGTCTGTGGACCATTATGCACATCCAAACATTGTTCATGCCAAGTCTCTACTCAACAGGGGACGGTGGCATTTTCAGTCATTTTACCAACATTATAGGCAAATTTGTGCTCCGTCCTGTTCTGTCAGCGTCTCAGGCGCGTGCACTGGCTTTGCTCAACTCTGAGCAGCTGTGACTAAGCCCACTCTGTCTCTCCCCGCCTCCTCCTCCTTGCTTCCCCTCCCTCCTTCTCCCCTCTTTCCCATATCTCTCTCTCTCCCCCATCTCTCCCCATCTCTCCCCCATCTCTCCCCCAACTCTCTCCCAATCTCTCCCCATCTCTCTCTCTCCCCCATCTCTCCCCCATCTCTCCCCCATCTCTCCCCGAACTCTCCCCGAACTCTCTCCCCATCTCTCCCCATCTCTCTCTCTCCCCATCTCGCCCCCATCTCTCTCTCTCTCCCAATCTCTCCCCCATATCTCTCCCCCATCTCTCTCCCCATCTCTCCCCCATCTCTCCCCCATCTCTCTCCCCCATCTCTCTCTCCCCCATATCTCTCTCTGTCTCCCCCATCTCTCCCCCATATCTCTCTCTCCCCCATCTCTCCCCCATCTCTCCCTGAACTCTCTCCCCATCTCTCCCCATCTCTCTCTCTCTCCCCATCTCTCTCCCATCTCTCTCTCTCCCCATCTCTCCCCCATCTCTCTCTCTCCCAATCTCTCCCCCATATCTCTCTCTCTCCCATCTCTCCCCCATCTCTCTCCCTCATCTCTCTCTCCCCCATCTCTCTCTCTCCCATCTCTCTCTCTCCCCCATCTCTCTCTCACCCCCATCTCTTCCCCCATCTCTCTCTCTCTCTCTCCCCCATCTCTCCCCCATCTCTCTCCCCACCTCTCCCCCCATCTCTCTCTCCCCCCCCATCTCTCTCTCTCTCTCCCCATCTCTCTCTCCCACTCCATCTCTTTCTCCCTCACTCCCCCCTCTCTTGCAGGCACCGGGTGGTGGTTTCCTACCCCCCACAGAGTGAGGCAGAACTGGAACTCAAGGAGGGCGACATCGTGTTTGTGCACAGGAAGCGGGAGGACGGCTGGTTCAAGGGCACGCTGCAGCGGAACGGGAAGACGGGCCTCTTCCCCGGGAGCTTCGTGGAAAACATCTGAGGAGCCGCCGGGGGCTGGACCTCTCCTATCACCGCATCCATCACAAGGTCCACAGGGACCCGGGGCGGCAGGAGCAGGGTGCGTGCCATGTGCCTGGTCCTGTCTGATTCACTCCACAGAGGAACCTTTTCTAAAAAGATACCTAGCTGAGACGGACAACTGTTTACAAGGCTTAACTAATTTATTTGCTTTTTTAAACTTGAATTTTTCTTGTAATAGATAAATTCTTTGGATTATGATTTTAAGAAATTATTAATTTATGAAATGATAGCCAAGGAGAAGCTGGATGATCCCCTGTCGGGAGCAAAAGTGTGTCCTTGATGCGGATGCAGCCCCTGCCCCCCTGGGCTTCACCTCGGCTTCTTTGAGTCAGAGATGCCCGTTCTCGGGTTTGCTTGTCTCTTTGGGAAACCAGGACACACAAGTGAATCCGTGTCGCTGAGGGACCCCAGGGTAGCGGGGCAGGAGCCTGTCTCTCTGGTTGGGGTTGGGAATCACTCCAAGACCTAGTCCTTAGTTTAACCTTGAAGGTCTCTGATTCCCTAGAATAAGGAAGAATAAAGCACAGCCCTTGGACAGAATGTGTTCAGAAATAGATTTAGTTTCATAACAGAAGCGGCTCAGCTCGGTGGCTGAAAGTTGAACCGAGGTTGCCACCTGTCTGAGGGTGGCTCTGAATGTTACTGCGCTGTCACCCTGGGGCCTGCCTCTGCAGTCATGCGGGAGGGACCCTGCGAGGCGGCCCAGGCGTCCGTGGGGCGCTTCCCACACCCCCGCCCCTGAGGGTGGTGGACCCCCTGCACAGAGGCCACGGGTGATGCCCACCCGCCTGGGCTGGACCGGGCAGCCCCTCCTCTGCCCCAAACCAGGCCCTCCCCGGCTGTGACCCGGGCTCCCTGTCCCTCCAGGTGGCTGCAGGCGGGGCCTCAGGGCAGCGCCCCCCTGGCAGGCTGGTGGGTGCAGGTGGGCGGAGCCCACATCCTGCAGCCCGGCCCTGACAGCCCACCTCCACCCTGTCCGACCACGTGGCCTGGGTCAGGGCTGCCCTCCAAACAGAACCAGGGAATTGGGCTTGGCGAAGTCAGAGACCGTGGCCACAGTTTTCTCATGAAAAAGCAGACGCAAAAGCCTTTTTCATTTTTTACTTTTAAGAATTACAGCTGGGGAATCAAAACATAGACTGTGAGTCTTCTCGCAGTAGCAAGCGGTTTCATGGTCTTAAAGAGATAGATTATGTGGTTGAAATGAAATCATTCCTAAATTAAGCATTTTTTAATAAGACACTGTACATTATGTTCCTGTGTATTGAATTTTTTAAAAAAATACTTTACTGGGATATTCATGTAATATATAAAGTTTTGGTGAAATGAAATTTAGCTAGAAACAAAGCTGCCATCAGCTTTCATCTGTGTAAGTTGACACCAATGTGTCATAATATTCTTTATTTTGGGAAATTAGTGTATTTTATAAAAATTTTAAAAAGTAAGACTACTACTACAGGATAAGATCATTTTTTTACCTGTCTTTTCTCCATATTTTAAGCTATGTGATTGAAGTACCTCTGTTAATAGTTTCCTGGTATGAAGTTGGTAAAAATTTCATCTGTTAATAGATCACTTAGATAATATAATGTGTGGGTTTTCTGTTGGTTTTGGGGGCACAGTAGACGGAGATTTTGTAACAAGGGCTTGTTACACGGCGATTAAGGTAATGATAAAATTGCAGTTTATTGTTCCTTTTCATGTTAATAATTTGGAGAAAAGGTTCAAGATTAAAATTTGATGTTCAGCCTTTATGCATCCATTGTGTCCATCCTTAAAGTTTTTCTTTTTCTTTTTTTTGTCTTAAACATGGCATAGTTTCTACTTCATAAAAATTCTTTGCATGTTCCTCAGACAGACGGCATCTACAAGAATCAGTTCGGTGGTTATGATACAGTTTACCTCTCCAGCCAACCAACCTTATTTGTTAATGAGGTTTTCCCAGAGAGTTTACAGTCTTAAAAGAGCGTGTGGCGTCTCAAGCAGGGGCTGGGTGACTCGTCTGATCCCCTTTCCCGCTTCACGGTGGCTAAACCGTCCGGTGACCCTGGAAGTTTCTCCTTGGCCACAGAAGGGAGTACCAGACCTAAACCAGCCGTGCAGTAGCCTGCAGGTCTCGCAAGGCGTGGACGCACCATCTTCACACTCACTGTGATTTTAACCCCCATGGAAAGCCAGCAAGTCGTAAGTTTAAAAAGACTGCGTCTGTCGGGTTTAAAAAGCATTTTCCTTATTTAACTTTCAGTTGCTAACAAATTGTCAGAATTAAGAATCAAGAAATGTCGGTTGTATGAGAGCTTTTGCCGAAAGCTGCCTTTGTAACCGCCTGGGCCAGTCGGTGATCATTTAGTTTCCCCCTGTGAAAAGCGCTATTTTAACATGTGCACTGTTCTCACCTCTGCTTTCAGATATTTCACTACACTCTCCTGGGGTGTATGCACAAGCCTTTGCTGGGTCTAATCAGATTTAGAAAGAACAAGTTAAGGTGGTGTTTCCAACTGCGGTGCATGTAATTTTCTATTCCTAATGAGAACAGGACAGTGTTTTCATGCCTCCAGAAGCTCAGGTGAACATTTCAATCCAGAGCTCTATACAACATTAGGATTCAAGTTTGGAAAGCGCTTTTAGTAGATGTTAGACTAAGTTGTACAACTTTTTGTGTGTATCCATGTGAAATTTTTAAAATTGTCTTGAACCAATTAAGGTATGTTCTTATCGAGGTAGCATCCTGTTTGAATTGCTTTTTCCCAAGAAAAAGAATATGCCAACCAACCGCAGTAACGGGGTATCACGCAAGACTCGCCGTGTCCAGCTGAGCACAGGCTTGCCCTTCCCTGACTCCTGTGAACGCCCGGCTCTGTTCTTGGTGGTAAGTGATTCTCACCAGAGACCAGAAGGATCTGGTGGGGTGGCCTGTGTGAACTATGAATGCCTTAAAATACCCTCCCTCTTTCACAGAGGAATGTTTATCTCATTTCTCTTGTCTTTCTGTTAATAACTTGTAATAACTTTCTGACTTGGCTATTTAAATTTCCATCCTAAACAGCACCTTAATCTCACTGGATGCAAATTCTTGTTGCTCTGCAGCCACCCAGACCCCAGGAACCTTGATGGAGAGACCTGCGTGTGGCATTGGTCTTCGAGTCACCATACTGTGGTTACAGGTCAGACTACTTGAGTGATATCCTTAAGTCTCCAGAGGTAGCAGAGTGGTCAGTGAGCCAGCTGGCACTGCTATGGTCCACAACTTAGAGAGGAAATTCAGTTCCAGAAGGCTTTGACCTTGAGTTGAATCTTTCTGGGTATGAGACCTTTGTAAAAGTCCCAGAAGGAACCGGGAGAGACCTTCCTATATGTGACTCAAAAACCAGAAACCATACAAAAGAAAACATGGATACCTTCAACTACAGAAAAAATACCTACGTGATAAAAGACCTTAATCAAAGTCAAAAGAAAATAATAGAAAAAAATTTTGTAACTCCTGTGACAAGCAAGGAGAATTTCCTTCATATATAAAGAGCTCCTGGGACGCAATAAGAGTAAAATGAAAACCCAAAAGTAAAACTGACCAAGAATATGGGACAGAAACTGCCAGTGCCCTCCCAATACCCAGTGCCCTCTTCTCCCTTATTAACTTATTCCCGGGCAATGACCTCAGTTTAAAAGCCCCATTTTCCAGTTTCCTTCAGACACAGCCACGTTACTGAGTTGTTGCTGAAACAGAAGCTAAGTGTCAAAGGGGGCTTCTGTGAGGCTTCTTAAAAGGGAGGAGGCACACACCCTGTGGCCGTTTTCTTTTTCCTTCTTGTAGCCTGCAGTGTACACACGTTAGCTGGTACTCCAGCAGCTATCTTGAGCCTAGGTGACCTTTAAGACGGAAGCCACATTTTAATATGATGGGGGGCAGGAAACGAGGAGCTTGAGACCCTGATAACCTTGCAGCCTTTGTGCCGGCCTGAACTACTCGTCTCCAGACATGATCTGTGTGAGAATAAACCCCTTGACTGTAGTCCGGTCTCTCACCCACACCAACCTGATGCCATTATTAACTGGCAGTTCCTCAAAAAAGAAATGCCGGGGCTTCCCTGGTGGCTCAGTAGTTGAGCGTCCGCCTGCCGATGCAGGGGACACCGGTTCGTGCCCCAGTCTGGTAGGATCCCACATGCCGCGGAGCGGCTGGGCCTGTGAGCCATGGCGGCTGAGCCTGCGCGTCTGGAGCCTGTGCTCCGCAACGGGAGAGGCCACAGCAGTGAGAGGCCCGCATACCGCAAAAAAAAAAAAGAAATGCCAGTATATTAAAAGGTGTTCTACCATATTTCTAATGTAGATGCACTTAATAACTATGAAATATTTTTCACCTATAAAGTTGGAAACTTTAAAAAAAATTAGAAAGGGAATCCGCCTTCCAATGCAGGGGACATGGGTTCGATTCCTGGTTGGGGAACTAAGATACCACATGCCACAGGGCAACTAAGCCCGCGCACCTCAATGAGAGAGCCCGCACGCTGCAAACTACAGAGCCTACACGCCCCGCAGCCTGTGCACCACTAGAGAAGAGAAAACCTGCCCACCGCAACTAGAGAGAAGCCCACTCGCCGCAATGAAAGATCTCGTGTGCCTCAACGAAGATGCTGTGTGCCACAACTAAGACCCAACGCAGCCAAAAAAAAAGAAAAGAAATAAAATTTAAAAATTAGAAATTAGGAGCACCTATTTTGCTGATGAGAACGTGATTTGATAAAACATCTAGGGAGAGCATTCTAGAAAATATCAAAATCGCAAATGCACTCACCCATTCTAAGAATCTGTCTTCCAGAGGCACTTATTCATCAAGTGTAAAATGCCCGTACCTTATCCATTGCAGTGTTGTTTATCACAGCAAAATACCGGCAACAGCCTAAGTGTCCATCGGTGGGGCTCTGGTGACATCTGTGCAGCAGAAGCTATGCAACCATGAAAAGCATCCCCGCTGGGAAGTCCATGACGTGAGGATATGGAGCATCTCTGAGCTGCGCAGGTAAAGGACAAAGATGAGGTAGAGTGTGCTACTGCTTAGGGAGACGTCAGGAGGGGGAAGGATGCACACAGCACACCTGTTGGCTTGTGTTTGATGCAGGAGAGCAGGGAACTGCCGTGGTGCTGGCCTCCACCGTTCAATCCAGATCTGTGCCAGCTTCCTTCCTCTGTCTGAGTCTCCCCTCAGACAGACAGAGGACCTAAGGCCCCGACCTGTTGGGGTCACAGATTTGGAGGGGAGGAGCAGACATCCACAATGTTTTAGGGAGATGAGAGCTTGGAAATTAAGTGAGGGCAAGGGATACCCACTTTGGAGAGAATGATCACAGCTGAGTTCAGGGGCAGGTGGAAAAATGACGTCGTTCAGGAAGAGAAGGACCATCCCACGTTTCCACCACTGCTGAGTGTTCAGAGCACATTGTCTTCAAGAACCCAGGGTAGGGGCTTCCCTGGTGGCGCAGTGGTTGAGAGTCCGCCTGCCGATGCAGGGGACACGGGTTCGTGCTCTGGTCCGGGAAGATCCCACATGCCGTGGAGCGGCTGGGCCCGTGAGCCATGGCCGCTGAGCCTGCGCGTCCGGAGCCTGTGCTCCACAACGGGAGAGGCCACAACAGTGAGAGGCTGGTGTACCGCAAAAAAAAAAAAAAAAAAAAAAAAAAAAAAAAATTCATAGCATCTGTGCTGGCCCTGGCCCTCCAGCTCGCTCTCTCTGTAGGTTCTCTAGTTCACCCTTCAAGGAGTTCCATCATCTTTGCAGGTGGAGTGTCTGAAAAACCTTCTTTGGAAGGAAATCAGTCTGCCACAACCAGCTGGCCTTGAATTCACAAGACTTAGTTGGTGAAAGAGGCTAAAGGCAGCTGTACAGTTATCTTGGAATTGCTGGGAAATGTTTGAGGTGCGGAATATAGGTGAGCGTAGTGGAGAAGTAAACGTACCGGCGGTTATTCTCTAGAGCAGTGCTGTCTACCAGAGCGTCTGCTCTGGGGAGCGATGGGATGTCTCATACGCGTGCTGTCCAGTACGGGGGCCGCTTGCCACGTGTGGCTGCCGTGACCCAGGAACTGAATCTCTAATCTGAGTGCATTTTAATTAATTTAAGTTTAAATAGAAATAGTCACATGTAGCCAATAGCTACTGTAATAGTGCAGTTGAAGAGAATAAAAATCTGTTTTTAGATGATCACCCAAAAAACGGAGAAACGTGCTATACTGGGTCCAGCTTCTCATTCAGGGGCACCAGCCCATGATTTTAAGATAAATCATATTAGAAACCTCAAGGGAATTCCGTGGCAGTCCAGTGGTTAAGACTCCACGCTTCCAGTGCAGGGGGTGCGGGTTTGACAACACTTGGTCGGGGAACTAAGATCCCGCATGCCGTGCAGCACGGCCAAAAAATAAAAATAAAAAAATGAAAGTAGAATTAGAAATCCGCCCAAGATATGTGAAAGCGTCGTAACTTTAGCAGCAGAGATGACTTCTTTGCTCTTTAATAGTTTCTTCTTCCCTCATCATCGAAGAATTGGGCCAAGTGACAGATTCGAGTCACGAAGAGAATTGGGGTCCCCTGAGGCCTCTGATGTGTGGAGGGAACGCCGCTTCTCTGCAGGCAGAGGCCGCTGAGTCTTCAGAGGTCAGCCCATGTCTTCCAAGTGCGTCTTGATGTGATGCTGAGTCCACAAGGGGCCAGCAGGATGGACACGTGACTCCCTGGGCTGTCAAGGTGATGGTCAGGGGCTCTGCCTTCTGTGAGCTAATGAATGTTCTCAGCAGATTGGGGTCGGGGTTTATAGAGAGAAAACACAGAATTCGAGCCCTGTCATTCAACGTGAAATGAACCCCGGGAACAAGGCCGTGCTTCTCATGCTATTCCTGGCGAGTCCATTCCTTCTGCCAGTGAAAACTGAAAGCTTGATAGAATTACCTTTTCCCTTTTTTTAAGCACTCAAGGGCATTACAAGACATAAAGCAAAAACGTCCTTTTGGGTTAAGCCAATTTCCTGATCTCTGATATCCCAGGAGCACATTCAGTAAACCCCGCAAAGGCAGATGCAAAGCGAGGGCGGAGGCCTGGCTGCCAGCTCCTCCTTGACACCTGCGAGCCCAGGGTCATTTGTAAGCCACCTGTCTTCCCCTCCCTTGCACACGTGGAGTGAGCTTTCTGCTGGGACCTGATTCTGATGGAGAACCCTGGTTTGGGGGAGGGAGGGTCTGGGGATAGGATCCTTCTGAGGTTTTACAAGATGCCAAGCAGCAGGACCACCAAGTCTGCGAGTCCTTTCTGTGGATCAGCGACCAGCTTTAGCCGCTCCATTTCCATAAGCCCACCATGGCTGTTGAAACCCTCCATGTCCAGTAAATAAAGACAGACACAGAGAATAATTGAACAGACGCGGTGCTTAAAAGCAGCTCCCCTATCATGTGGGCCCTGTGGTGCTCGAGCAGTGGGGTCCACACAGCACAGGCACCTCCAAGGCCGTGGGGTAAGGACGAGCCCTCCATCCCGTCCAGGAGGAGATGCCAGGAGGGTGACGAGCTGCCACGCCCTTTGGCTCTGGCCACGTGGCACTGAGGCCATGTCCACATGTGACCTCGCTGCTGGTTCCCCTGGGGCAGCAACTGTGGGGTTGCTGTGATGTGGCGATGGTGGCAGAAATCAAAGCCGGGCTCGAGTTTCTACCCTCCAAGCTGAAACGATTCCGCCTGTGATTCATTTACCCACTGAGACAGATGCTCAGGACTGGCCTGTTATCACTTGGCCCCTGTAATCACCCTGGGGTGAGTGAAGCTTCCAAGAAGAGGGCGTCACAAAGGAAACGCGCCACCCGAGCAGAGCTGTAATGATCTTGCCCACCGGCTAAATTCGCCCAGTGGCTTAGGCATGAGAGAACAGACACAAAACTTTGAAAATCAGAGTCTTAGCCTTTGATCCTGAGCTGTTCCTTATGCCAGAGAATGCATTTTTTCTTTCCTTAAAAGAAAGAAAATATATAGTGTATATCCTATATACACTAATGTATAAAATAGATAGCTAATAAGAACCTGCTGTATAAAAAATAAAATTCAGAAAACAATCCTGTTTTGTATTATTTCTGTCCTGTCGCCCTGTCTCTCTGTGTGTCTGCGTCTCTCCCTGCCCTTTCCCTGCTCAGTGTGGGTGTTGGGCTCATGGAGCTTGGTGTGTGGAACGATGTCCCATCAACCCGTGTCCTCATATAGAAATGATCTACCAGGTGTCCTCTTTAAACTCCCATCTGAAGAGCCTTTGAGGTTTTTTGTTGTTCTTGTTTGATTGTTTTTACCTTTTCTCTCTTTTCAGTTTTAGTTGTATCAAGACATTATCAGAGTACTGGGATATAATGAAAAGCAGCAGAGCTGAATCAGAATGAGGAAAAAGGCCTAAATGATTCCACTTAAATTCAGATTCTTAAGGGGCTGAAATACATTTTTTTAGTTGCCTGAGATTAATACCTATGTGCCCTACTATATTTCAAAATCAACTCCATATTTATTGAGTGGGTTCTCACAAACCACCTGTGTTTAGCTACTACAACGATGGGTATTATGAAAGCTACAGAAGAAATAATTTTTTTATCCTGCAAAAGTTTGGGGATTGCTTACAAAAATGTATACAATAAAAAATGGTAAAAGCAAAATAGATAAAATGTGAGATCATGGAAAACAAGTAGGATACCAGGAGGAGGGGATAATTAGAAGGAAGAAATATAAGACACTGTCCCTGCCCTCAAGGAGAGCACAGTCTGGATGGGGAGAAGCACACAAGCTGAAAATTCTAAGAAATATTAGAAGACAATGCATCACTCTAATAACTTTGCGGCAGAGATTACAAACCCGACATGAGCTTGGAGGAGAGGGAGGCGAGAAAGGCAGGAGTATGTTTTAAATAAAAAGGTGATGGGGCCTGAGCGATGAAGACGGAGAAATTTCAAATACGTTTCGGAGGAAGCACAGGACAGGCGGGCACAGGAAGGACCGCAACACAAAGGCTCAGTGGCAGACGCAAGGCAGCTCATCTCTGGGGAGATGGAAACCCAGGGCTTGCACAGAAAGTGCGTGCTTTGTAGTGAGCACAGGGCCAGATGCACAGAAAGTGCGTGCTTTGTAGTGAGCACAGGGCCAGATGCCTGCCTGCAAGTCAGGGAAGGCCAGCGGAAGGGTTCATCTGATGCTGCTGAAGGTTTCCCGATACAGAAGTGACATGGAGGGAAGACCAGCCCGGCCACTGTACAGGAGATCAGATGCGGAGCTGGGGGCCCGGGAGTCAGAGATGTGGAGATGAGAGCTGCTCGCCCCGCCCCCTCTGCGCAGGGCAGAGGGGACAAAGAAGCTGGAGGAGACATTTAGAGAAAACGGCCGGTAGGAATTGATGGCTGAAGAATAGAGATGGAGGAGGTGGGACAAAAACAGCATCTAAGATGTGCAGCAGGGTGACCATGGCAACCGCGGAGCCTCTGAGAAGGATGCAGACGTCAGCTGGAAGTGTAGTTCCAGGTCAAGACGGGAAGTTCCATTTTGGAAACCGTGAGTTCAAAATGATGGCAGGACTTTTAAATTTCTTCCTGAAAACATGACATTTAAGCTCAAGTGGGGCAACGGTGGGAAAACGACCAACCAGGTGCTTTGAACTCCTTCAGGGACAATGGGTGTGTGAGGTGGACAAGCCAGGACCGACGGCTGCAGCTGGGAAAGGCTCACAGGACAGAGTTGTCGTCTGGTGACGGGGCGAGAAGAGGGTCCCGGACAGCAGCTTCCAGCAGGAGAGGCCAGCAGGACCCCCCACGGCAGACGGAGGGGCCAAGGAAGGCGGCGTAGTTCCCGCCTCCTCTGCACGGAGCCCGTGGGGTGGGGGGGGCTCCATTTGACCTTAGCGAGTTCTGTTCACAGTGCTTTGGAGCCAAACCAAGAAGTTCTTGGCAGCCATGCTGACCCTTTTCCCTCCTCTCTTAAAAAAAATTTTTTTTAAGCTATTCCTCTTTCAGAAAAGAATGCAAAGGCCTTGTAGACCCAGTCAGAGCTGAAATAAAATCCCTGTGTCCTTGCTCTAATGTAACTGTGCGATGACGTGGAAATTCTGCCGGCAGATCAGATGGGGATGGACGTGTAGGAAAGATGTCTTTAAAATCACAGACATCTCAGTGAACACAGCCCAATAGTTGATATACAAACATGAGAGTGTTTCCTTACATTGATTTTTCGTGTGCAAAGTAAGGCCAGATCCTTTATGGGACAGGCCACCCCGCTGCTCACTGTGCTGTTCGTATAACTGCGGGTGGAGAACCCGCAGCCCGGCTACGAGGAGAGATTTCGCCAGGTGCCCCTGCATAACCTACAAGCATCCCGCTTGCTGTCTGGACCTGCATCTTGCTGGGCCTTCCCCTGATGCAATTTCTTTCCGTCTCTAATCCTTTTCTCTGCTTCTTTCATTGCATCCCTCCACCCTCCCTGGGCACATGGCCACAGAGAGGGAAGAAACACATGTTGTTGATGATCCTGTTAACTCTGCTGGTGATTTCTCAAGGTCGGAACACAGGGTGACTTGAAAATGTTTCCCTTCTAACAGGACAGAGGGAGGAGAAGGACCCAGAATTGTTTGTGTTTCTCCCTCGAAGAAAGGAAACATCCTGGGAGCCAGATGACCACGCAGACCCTCAGAGATGGCAAGTCCACACCGTGGATTCCTGTGTCCCCAAATGCAGAGATGGACCTGGGGGAGGTGTCACCTGATGTGGCTGAAGATCGTCCTGGGCTGGTACAGACCCCCCCACCCCCGTCCTCTGTCCTGTGCTGACGAATCTCACCCACAACCCAGGCATAGAAATAGAAGGTCAGTCAGAGATCACAGGTACCCGTTCCTGCAGTGCAGGCGGCGTGGAGGGGAGGCTGAGCAGGGCCGTCCCGCCCGAACCCAAGCCCCCAGGGGCTGGCTCCGCTCCTCTGCTGGTGGGCGAGGCCGGGATATGAGCGGGAAGCTGCTGGTGGGACCCCCAGAAACGCTGCCCCTTGTGATCGTTCCTCAGGAGTACGAGCGGGTCTCCCGTTTCTCGCCCTGTTCTCTTGCCGTGTCCGACCCGTCTCCTCTGCACTGTTCAGTCTGCTCATGTGCCTGCTGAATTTTTTTTTTTAATTGGAGTTTAGTCGATTTACAATGCTGTGTTAGTTTCAGGTGTACAGCAGAGTGATTCAGTTATACATATACAGGTATCCACTCTTTTTTAGATTATTTTCCCCTATAGGTTATTACAGAGTGTTGAGCAGAGTTCCCTGTGTTCTACAGTAGGTCCTTGTTGGTCATCTATTTTATAGATAGTACTGTGTGTATGTCAATCTGAAACTCCTGATTTATCCCTCCCCCCTTCCCCTTTGGTAACCATAAAGTTGCTTTCTATGTGAGTCTGTTCCTGTTGTGTAAATAAGTTCATTTGTTTCTTTTTTTAGATTGCACGTGTAAGTGATAGCATACATTTGTCCTTCTCTGTCTTGCTTCACTCAGTGTGATCATCTCTAGGTCCATCCATGTTGCTGTAAATGGCATTATTTCATTCTTTTTTATGGCTGAGTAATATTCCGTTGTGCATATGGACCACATCTTCTTTATCTGTCATGTCATGTGTTGACAGACACTTAGGTTGCTTCCATGTCCTGGCTATTGTAAATAGTGCTGCTGTGAACATTGGGGTGCATGTATCTTTTCAAATTATGGTTTTCTCCATCACACACTTGCTGACTTTTGTCTGTGATTTTCCTTGTTCTTAAAGCTGGCAGAGGGTGTGGGGTGTCCTGTGTGTCTGTCTCTGATCACGGTAGTTAAGATGTGTTCTTTTAGAATGAGGTGGATCCTGCTGCAGACCTTTGGGAGAAGAGGAACATTTAGATTTATTGCAGTTTTTGTTTGGCATCTTAGCGACAAGGATGAGAGTAGGTGCAGGGTTGTGGGAACCTAAGGCCGTATGTTTGGGGCTTAAAGACGTGGAGGAATCACAGGACCCCTTCCGGCCCAGCAGAGCGAGCGCTCCAGGGCCCCTCCCTGACACCGGAACATGGGTGTCAGTCTTCCTGAGACGCGCCAGCCCCTTTCCCCGTACCTGACCGTGAACTTCTGGTAGCCTGGGTGCAGACGTGGGTGCAGACGGGCTGGATCGTGGGTCACTTAAGTGATCAGGGCAGAGAGGAGCTGGTGGCTGAACAGGGCCTGGTGGTGGCGAGTCGGGACCAGCGCCCAGAGCTGGGCTGGGGGAGGAGGCAGTGGGTTCGGGCAGGGTCTCCTCCCGCAGCCTGGCGGGTGTCAGAGCCCGTGCCATCTCCTCCCGTCTCACTGGACAGGGACCCTCCGAGCATCTCTATCTCAGTGAAGGGCGCCCCCGCCAAACTGGCCCAGGGACTTGGAGCCGAGCCCCTTAATCCCTGCAGCTCCTGGGCACCGGGTGGGGTAGTGGTGGGCACGGCAGCTGAGGCCTGGGGCTGGGGGTCTTCTCAGTAGCAGGGGAGGGAGAGGGGTGGAATGTGTCTCTGAGTCTTGTGTCATCTGCCCCCATTGCTCCACTGGGCCAGAGAAGAGCCCTTTGTAGAAGTTCCGGGAACAGTGACTCTCTAGGGCTGGCTTGGTCGGGAGGCCCTCATGCCCTCCCAGGCCCGAGCCCAGGGTGTTACAGCCCCAGGGGCCCAGGGCCAGGGGCCAGAGCTCCCCTCTCTGTGACAAGACCGCGACCTCGCTGACAGGAAGCCCGCTCCTTTTAAACCCTCAAAGCACAGGGCCTCAGGGGTTGGCCCCTTGCCTACAGACCATGTGGGTCTTTAACACCTCTCAGCCTCCTGGCAGGGGTCCTTCTCCACTCTCCCCCGCACCCCCATTTCTAGTGGTCTGAGTAGTTCATTGACTGAATAGTGGATATTTGTGCACAGATACGTTGAACTCAGTACTGTGCTTTTGAAGACTCACGATTCTAACAATTTGAAATAATCTTGCTTTTGTTGCCAGAGAGATGTAAGCTGTATTAAGTGAGACTAAACGGTGATGCTTAAGAAGGTAAGTAAGGCCCAGAGATTATAAACTCTTCTATGTGGTGGCTCCTGTGTGTTTCTGTGGTGGAATCTGAGTCGCCAGTGACGGGCGTGAAGCTTGCAGGGCAGCAGGCGTCTGGGGTGGGCTGCAGCCACTGGTCACGCACAGGCTCTCCGGGCACAAGGACAGCGTGTGTGGGCTGCAGGGCACGGGGTTTGGGCTCACGTCGGACACGCAGACAGACGGCTGCGCACTGCCTCATCCTCCAGGGATGTGCTGGGCTGTGAGGAAGCTGCCGTGGAAGCTGGGTGGGGGTCGTTCACAGATCACAGAGAACGTGCAACCCCTCAGCCCCTGCGTGGCTTCCATCTTCTCAAAGAAGAGTCCTCTGCAAACTGAAAAGTGCAAATCAAACAGCCAAGAGGGTTGTATGAGAGCATGTTCCTAGCCAGGAAAAGGAAATCCCGGGATGCTGAAGAATCCACAGATGCAGTTGAGAAATCCTTGGGATAATCTCGGAGGAATCGTGAAAAATATCGGAGCCCCAAGAGATGGGGAGATGGTAGTTGTAATTTTCAAAAAGAGAAAGAGGGCAGGTTCTGTGAAGTTCAGGTGAGCGGACTTGATGTTGACTCTTGGCCAGCATGTTGAAGAACGTCCGTGAAGATGGTTTCCAAGCTCTTGCAAAGGGCATCAGTGGCTCTGAAGAGCCAGCCCAGGTCCCGAAAAACACATGGTGTCAGGCTGTTTCCACCTTTTCCGACAGGACTGTCCGACTGGCAAACGTGTAAGTGAGGTTCGTGATGACGGCCCACAGTCCAGGAAGGACTCACTCCAGGACCGTGAGGATGAGGGAAGAGGCAGGTCTCACTGGCCGCTTTTAGGTCAAAACAGAAGAGACAGATTCTAGTTAGTTTAAGCAGAAAAAGGATTTTATTCAAAGATATAGAGCCGCTTACCGACTCTCGGGAAGGGCTAGACAGCCGGGTCTGGACATCACACATCAGAACCACATCCAGAAATCACGGGGCTGGTCCTGTGAGGACACAAGAGCTTGTCAACACCAGCCTGGGCATCACCTTTCCCACTGCCGACACCATGACCCTGGTGTCCCCAAGGGCATGAAGCTGTCCCCACCCTCTCGAGCTCCTGGGTCAAAGTTCTGCACGATGCTTCCAGCCGCTGGGGCCCGGATCCCATGGCTGTACCCGAGCTGCAAAGGATGCTGGGAAAGCCAGCCGCTGGCATTTTCTGCCTTACATTCTGGGAGATGGTCTTGGCTCCCGAAAGACTCATAAGGTGGGTAATTGCCCCACATAGAAAAGGGGCTCAGATGATGACGGCCATAAAGACTGGCTAATGTCCTCCTCCCAGGGGTTGAGGGAGAGGGTAATTGGGTAGGTTTATAAATGGTCGAAGGATCATAGGGTTGCTAATTAATCACTCCTTTTTAATCTAAAAGAAGGTTGTTATTGGCATACCGCAGGACTCTGCGTTTTTGTGCTACACAAGATTTTTTTTTTTTAATCGGTGGCTTATTTTATCTGCAGGTGACACAGAACTAGAGTGGAACGCTAATACATTCAAGGGAAAAATCAGAATCACAAAAGGTCTCTGAAAGTCTGAATGAACCAGCCCATAGGACAGGACAAAGTCTACCAGTAAGTAAATGGCGGCTCTGTTTTTGGGTTTTAAAAACCCAACCGGCTCAAATGCGTAGTCGCTGCTAAGAAACAAGCCATTGTTTAATGCGGTTGCCAGGAAAGCTAATTAAACTCCAGGCCTCGTGAATGGACCACAGTGTTTAGAACAAAGCGGTCCCGCTCGGCACTGAGTGGCCACAGCTGAGCCCTGAGCCAAGCCACGAGCACCGCGGTCCACGAGGGCCCGGCCGGTCGTAGATGTTCCCAGGGGCTCAGGGAAGGTGAGTGGGCTCAGCGCCGGGCCAAGAAGAGGGGCCTTGGAGGGAGGGATACGAGAGGGGTCACCAGTCACCCAAAGAGTGTGCACATGGCAGAAGGGGAGATCTCGCCCACAGGGTGTCAGGGGCCGAAACTGAGGCCCAATCCAGCAAACCATAGGGCGTCCTCAGCAAGAGGAAGAAACCATTCTGTTGCAGGAAGGGGGCCCCCTTCCAGGGCCCGAGAGTGGGCTGTTGTCTGACACTCGGATGTGAACTGTCCGGGGAGACACACGTGCTGACAAAGCAAGAGACGTTACTGGGAAGGCGCGCCCGGGCAGAGAGCAGCGGGGTAAGGGAGCCCAGGAGGACTGCCCTCCACATGGCTCACAGTCTCGAGTTTTATGGTGATGGGGTTAGTTTCTGGGTTGTCTCTGGCCAGTCAGCTTGCCTGGCTCATATTTGGTCCGACTCAGAGTCCCTCCTGGTGGCGCACGCATCTCAGCCAAGATGGATTCCAGCGAGGAGGATTCTGGGAGGTTGGCAGGACATATGGACTGGAGTCTCCTCTCTCCTTTCGACCTTTCCCGAATTCTTCCGGTCGGTGGTAGCTTGTTAGTTCCGCATTCCTTACCAGGACCTCCTGTTGAAAGAGAACTCACGCAAGCGGTTACTCCCGGGCCTGGCTGGGGCCGGAGGTTTCCGTCAGTGGTTCCCCAGCAGTTCTGCCTGAGCTAGAAGAGTCTGGGGCAGGGGTGGGGTGGGGCGTATCACACGTACCTGTCACTGGAGGTGTTCAGATGAGAGGTCGTGGCCAGCAGTAGAGGCGCTGTTGAGGGGCCCGCAGCTAAGCTTAGACTAAGTGAACGTCCAACTTTTTTTAGCTTTAATATTTTTATTTAAACATTTTATTGAGATACAGTTGGCATATAACACCGAATTAGTGTCAGGTGTATAATGATACGATATACGTATATATTGTGGAATGATCGCCACACTGTCGAGGTAACATCCTTTCTCATACAGTTACAGAATTCTTTAACTGTGACGAGAACTTTTAAGATCTACTCTCTCTGCAACGTTCAACTCTGCGGTACTGTATTGCTAACTATAGTCAGCATGCTGTACACTACATCCCAGGGCTTAGTCATTTTATAACTGGAAGCTTGTACCTTCTGACCCCACTGTTGGCAACCGGTGTTTAGCTTTCTCTGACTCATTTCACTGAGCATAATGCCCTCCAAGTCCATCCATGTTGCTGCAAACGGCAGGATTTCTTTCTTTCTCGTGGCTGAGTAATATTCCATTGTGTGTATCCACCACATCTTCCTTATCCATTTATTTATTGATGGACACTTAGGGAGCTCCCAAGTCTTGGCTCTTATAAATAGTGCTGCTATGAACCTAGGGGTGCATGTATCTTTTATAATTCGTGTTTTCATTTTTTTCGGACAAGTACCCAGGAGTGGAATTTCTGGGTCAGATGGTAGTTCTATTTTTAGTTTTTTAAGGACCCTCCGTACTGTTCTCCATAGTGGCTGTATCAGTTTACATTCCCACCAACAGTGCAGGAAGGTTCCCTTTTCTCCACACCCTCTCCAGCATTTGATATTTGTATTCCTTTTGATGATGGCCATTCTGACAGGTGTGAGGTGATATCTCACTGTGGTTTAGATGTGCATTTCCCTGATGATGAGTGATGTGGGACATCTTTTCATGTGCTTGTTGGCCATCTGTATGTCTTCTTTGGAAAAACGTCTACTCAGGTCTTCTGCCCATGTTCTAACTGGATTGTTTGTTTTTGCTATTGAGTTGTATGAGCTCTTTTGGAGAGTGACCCCTTACCAGATATATGGTTTGCAAATATTTACTCCCATTCAGTAGATTTCCTTTTCATTTTGTTGATGGCTTCCTTCGCTGTGCGGAAGTTTTAGTTTGAGGTAGTCCCACTTGCTTATTTTTGCTTAGAACTTTCCATTTTAAGATTTTATTTTCTGTGGAAATATCTGGCATTACGAAGGTAATATAAGTAGCTCTAATGTATGCATGAGCATTTTAAGAGACTTGATTTAGTCTCTGCTGAATACTTGAGCTGCACCCAACTTACAGTGGAGGTGGGAGATAGCCTCGTTTTACCTGCAGGGTTGGTAATGCTTTCATTTCAGTGCCGCATGAATTGTGACAGTCACGCCAGCCTGGAGCCGCGCGAGGGGAGGGGGGTGAGTGAAGAGAGTCCAAAGAAAGCAAACGAAGACATTCAGCTTCAGGGCACTTGGAGAAGCACAGTCCGGGCCTCTCACCCACATTCCAGGAGAGAAGCAACGCAGGGGACGAACGAAGGGAATTGTGGTACTCAAGCTGGTTGCTCCGGGTGGACGGGGAGGGGTCCCGAGGGGCCCTGAGCACAGTGGGTGCCACGTTGGGAGGACAGGGTAGCTCGTGCTTACATGGTCATTTTCTGCTTCCAAGATAACAGCAGGTGAAAGGGGGGAGAAACAAAGAAAAAGCAGGCCCTATACTACTTACACAGTAAGTCCCTACATACAAACAAGTTCCGTTCTGAGAGTGTGTTCGTAAGTCCAATTTGTTCATAAGTCCAGCAAAGTTAGCCTAGGTACCCAGCTCACACAATCGTGTATATAGTATGTACTGTCATAGGTTTATAATACTCTTCACACAAAGAATACATAAAAAACAGAGAAACACAAAAAATAGAGAAACGCTTTTTAATCTTACAGTACAGTCCCTTGAAAAGTACACTAGTCCAGTACAACAGCTGGCACACAGGGGCTGGCATCGAGGGAACAGGCAGGAAGAGTTACTGACTGGAGGGGGGAGAGGAGGTGGGAGATGGTAGAGCTGAAGGGTCCTCAGCAACAGGAGACGGAGGGCAGGCTGCAGTGTCACTCCCGCCTGACGCTGAAGGCACAGGTTCTGATTCCTTGCTGGAACCACATGCATGTTCGCATCTTTGAAAGTTTGTGACTTGAAGGTTCGTATGTAGGGGCCTTACTGTATTACCTTAGATTAGACCAGCATGGTGGGAACTGTGATTATGAGGATGACAAGGCTGGCAGTGCTCGTGGCCTGTGACCTGTAGAGAGACCACGTGCTTCTCTCTCCTGAATCCTTCCCCGAATTAGGGTCAGGAAGTGCCAAGGAGCACTCTGAAAGCAGCAGATTTCTGGAAATTCAGAGTATGTCTGGTCCAGGTCCTGCTAACCCCACCCCAAAGGGTAGGTGAATCCTCAGCACACGAGGCGGCCTTTGTGATTGGACTCTTTGGGGCACATGGGGCAGGGGGCAGGGATTTCCAACGTGTACGGTGGGTTTCAAATGTATGGTGACACCTCTGATGTGCAAAACGAGCCTCTATTCCTCTGGAACTGCACCGAATTTGCTGGTGTGGTGGTGAAAACCCAGACTTGGCCCTTGAGGGTAACAGACCCCCTTCTGGCCTAAAAGCCTCCTCTGGGCAATTCCTCGGTCAGTAGGATTTTAACTCGTTCGGGGCTGGTCTCCCTCGTCTTCTCCACCGCTGACCCTGGGGTGAGGCCTGTGCTTTCTGTGCTCCTGTCCCCAGCCCCCCACCTTGGAGACGTCTTGTCACCTTGCTCTCGGTGTCGGCCTTGGGCCCGTGCCTTCACCGCTGACCCCCTCCACCCCGGCGGGGCTGCTCTCACCAACGCCTCCTCCCCCGATGCCTTCCTCCCCGTCCCGAGGGGCTGTGACTTCCCCACTTGGAGAGAGAGCTGAGGGGGCTCAGGTGGGTGGTCGTCCGCCGCCCTCCATCAGTCCAGGCCTGCCCTCCCCGCGTCCCTGTAGGGCAGGCGGCCAGGGCGGCGGAGACACAGGCCCCAGGCCCTCCGCCCTCACCCCGCGTTCTCTGCCCCAGCCCGCAGACTCGCAGCGCTGGGGATGCGACCCCCCCGCCCACGCCTCCTGTACGGCTCTCCCCCAACCTGCCTGTCTAGGCTCCGCCGCCGCCCCCTGTCCTGTGTACGAAATACTTTCATTGCTTTGTTTCTTGCTGGGGAAATGACCTCGTACCGTGACCTGCATCCTTTAGAAGGTAACACCTGCTCTACGCTCTCTCCTGCAAGGCCTTAGCATCATCTTAAAGCCAAGCCCGTTTGAAACTCCAGACCAAAGCACCACCCCTCTCTCTCTCGCCCCGCCCCCGCCCCGGCGCCTGCCCGCGCCGCCCCGCGCCCACCTTTCTCTTACGCACACGCACGCGCACACGCACGCACGCACACAGGCACGCACGCGCACGGCTAGTTCTGTCCAGCGTCTTCAGCTTCACGTCGTAAATTGTGACTCCGCTCAGCACCTCCCCTGACTGCTGCGTCCGGGCCGTGTCCTGAGCACATCAGCGCCATCGGACCCACGGGTGGACAGCCAGTAACTCCCCGAGGTAAAGAACCTCAGCTTAAAATTTTAAAATGTTATTTTAATCTTCGAGAACCCCTATGCCTCCGCGCCACGTAAGTGAAGATGAAAACGTGTGAGTAAAAGGCAGGGTGACGTGAGTGTGCCTTGCCCCCGTCCTGGTGGAGCCCCGGTAAAGGAGAAGCGGGGTCCCTCGTGACCGCTCAGAGCACCTCACCTAGTCGGCGAGTGTTCCTCCGTTTCCAAACCTTCCCCCAGAGGAAACAGGGAGATCACACTGCCGCCCCGCAAATCCAGTGGAGGCGCAGCCCACCTGCACTCCTGCGGTCGTCCGTAAAGACCGGTCGGTTTGCAAGCTGGCACAGTGGTCATGGCGGCCCTGTCGCTTCTCGTCCGAAAGGCTTTACGTTTTAGAGGGCAGCTAGGTTTCCGTGCTTCGAGTCTGCCTGGGCCCATTAGGGGTTGTCTGGGATGTACTTCCCGTAAGCGGCGTGTGGGGTGTCGGTGCCGGCCTCACAGCAGGGATCATGGGGGGGCTGTTCGGACCCCAGGCCTTCCGTGTGCAGCTGTCCCCAGTGGTCCGCCACCTCTGGAGGCCACCTTCTCCCGCGCCGCCAAGCCTGCCACCCCTCGTTGCCTGGACCACAGCGCTGGTGGCATCTCAGCAGAGCTGACGGGCGTTTGGCGGGGGGATGCTGACGGCAGGGGCAGGCGGTGGCCCGGAGGACGCAGCTCCGGGGACACAGCTGGGGCCGCCTTCTCGGGAAAAGGGAGAGAGGAGAAAAGGCAGAGGGGATAATTCACGAGGAAGAGTGGGCGGCGCTGAATCCGGTGAACATGTAGACGCTTTCAGCATTTTCCCTGCGCTTCTCCACGGGACGTGGGGGGCAGAGGTGGAGCCTGAAGTTGACACGATCCAGGGGGCCTCTTTAGGGAGAAGAACATGGAGACACTGCTTGGGGAGAGATCCCCAGTGTTCTCCTTACTTGCTGCAGGTGATCCTTTCTTCCGACAATAAAAAAGAAGAATGCAAAATTAGGTTACAAAATTAGATATGACATAACGAGTGAAGAAATCACCGAGAATTGTTTTTTTTTTTTTTTTTTTTGTGGTACGCGGGCCTCTCACTGTTGTGGCCTCTCCCCTTGCGGAGCACAGGCTCCGGATGCGCAGGCTCAGCGGCCATGGCTCACGGGCCCAGCCGCTCCGCGGCATATGGGATCCTCCCGGACCGGGGCACGAACCCGTATCCCCTGCATCGGCAGGCGGACTCTCAACCACTGCGCCACCAGGGAGGCCCAAATTATGTATTTTTAAAAAGCTAACAAATAATACAAAATCACAAAATCCAGAAACATAATACAATATTTGAATTAACTAACTGGCTGCTATACTTCTGTAAAGCTTTTCCCTCCCTACCTCCTTTGCCTGTATATTCTTTGGTCGTGTTTTTAAGTAAAAGATTGAATATTATTCAGTCTTTCCTCTGGCCTGGCTGGTTTAAGTGGATTTATGGATAGTTTGAACGTGTTGTTCTTGGTTAAAGACATTTAAAATCCTGGGGTGGTGTTAAACCTGGGATCACGTCTATCACATTCCCTTTACTCTTTCTTTTTTTTAAAGATTTTTTTGATGCGGACCATTTTTAAAGTCTTTATTGAATTTGTTACAATATTGCTTCCATTTTATGTTTTTTTGGCCACGCGGCATGTGGGATCTTAGCTCCCGACCAGGGATCGAACCCTCACCCCCTGCATCGGAAGGCGAAGTCTTAACCAGTGGACCGCCAGGGAAGTCCCTATCACGTTCCCTTTAAAGATAAGCTGTGGACTCAAGGAATGGCCCACAGACTGGCTTCCAGCTCCCAGTGTTCTGAGAGTGCTGTAGGATTGCGATCCGAGCACTTGGTGCAAGAAGCTGCAGTGCACGTCTACACTGAATGTAGAGCCGGGCCCTGCTCCTCCTCATGGTGAGGCCGGGCAAGTTGGCATAACGCGTGGTGGTTTTCCTGGAGGCCGTTCCTGCGTCGGGCGACTGGCAGTGACTAGCCATCCACAGATGCGTCTGTGATCCAGGTGGATGCGCCCCTAACTCGGCGCCCGTGGCTGCAGCCCCAGAAGGCTCACGGCCACCTTGGCGCCACCTGACACGAGAGGCCCTTGAGTTAAACTATCTTACGTTTGTACATTTTATTACTAACAGATACACGCACAGCCAGGGGCCTTCCTAGAACCTTGGAAGGCGTTGTGAGGCTGAGGGATTCTGAGGCTTTGGAGCAGCCGCATCTTAAGGATGAAGGGTGCCGGGCGTCAGGTCCTACCCGAGAAGGCTGCCCGGAAGACCACCCGCCTCAATGGCCAGTTCTGGGGCTTGCTCACAGAGTCATTTCGAAGGAGGGGTGAGGCGTGGGGGATGAATGCAGCACGAGTGGCAACTTGGGGGGGTTCTGCAGGCTCTCAGACCGCCCCCACCAGTGCCCACCAGCAGAGTCCAGTGCCCCGAGCAGACACAGCCCTATCGTGATGCGTTTTAGGAAGGTAAGCAGTGTCTCTGCCTCCTTAGCTCTCTGGATGTTCAAGTGATGTGATTTTGTGCTGTTTTGTGCTGTTTGTGCTGTGAGTGGGTGGCGAGCGTCAGGGTGAGGGTCGTCTGTGGACTGAGGTGGGGGGAGCACGCTTTGGCACACCCGGACCGCGGTCACTGCCAGCCAGGGCGCGAGGAGGGGGAGTGCGTGGGCTGGGAGCCAGCAGGGCAGCATGCAGCCGGGGAGCCATGGCTCTTCCGCTCGGCTGTGAAGTACTCTGCCCGGACTGTCCACGTGTTGCACGGCTGCTCCCCGGGAAGGACGGACACCCTGGAGACCCTGGACCAACAACGGCTTCTTGTGGAGCAGAGACGCCAGCTTCACGGCCACCTTAGGAGCTGCAGGCGAGCATCGCAGGAAGGACACAGGACAGGGTGTGGGCTGCCCTCCTGCTTCCGACTCAGAAGGAAGAAGCCACACCATCCTGGGGCCAATCATCAAGGCCAGAGACGGACAGTGAGTGTGTGTGGTTGTGAAATGATGCTCGTCCTGTTACTGCCGGGTCCGCCCACTGTGACCAGGACTGTTTCCGAAGCACCCTTCTATTCAACGCGTCAGAGTTTGAGGAGTGATGCTTGGGTCGTTATCTTTTTTCTTCCCCGTCTCTCTTCTCTCTTTCCTCTGAATTGCTGCCAAAGCGACTTGAGTTGTATAACGTAGAGCCGGGAGCTAGGTAGGGGTGGGGAGCAGTTTGTATACAGATGAGCCGAATGTGGAGGAAACTCAAGAAAGGGTGGGTAACCCTCAGGTGTGGACCCGACGCACCTAGCCCACGTTAGCTGGTGTTGGCCGAGGGTAGAGCTCGAGGGAAGGAGTGTTGGTTCAAGTTAGAAAGGCTCTGGTTTCTGTTTGATGTGAAGCAAATCATGCCGTTCAGAAGTCCTGTGACGCTCAAAGGTGTAACCAGCATTTGCACCGTGCTGTATGGGGTCCAAAGCACAGATGCCAACACGGGGCCTTTGAAAACGACACATCTGTAAATGATGCCTGCCCTTTGGGTCTTCCACCTGTGGTTGCTTTTCTTTCTATTGTCTTGTTTAATATTAATTTTGTTATGGTATCCTCTTTTTCCCCCCCTTTTTTTTTTTTTTTTTTTTCTTTTTGCGGTATGCGGGCCTCTCACTGCTGTGGCCTCTCCCGTTGCGGAGCACAGTCTCCGGACGTGCAGGCTCAGCGGCCATGGCTCACGGGCCCAGCCGCTCCACGGCATGTGGGATCTTCCCGGACCGGGGCACGAACTCGCGTCCCCTGCATCGGCAGGCGGACTCTCAACCACTGCGCCACCAGGGAAGCCCTTCCCCCCCTTTTTTTAAATTGAAGTATAGTTGATTTACAGTGTTGTGTTAGTTTCAGGTGTACAGCAAAGTGATTCAGTTATACATATACATATATTCATTCTTTTCAGATTCTTTTCCCATATAGGTTATTACAGAGTGTTGAGTAGAGTTCCCTGTGCTATACAGTAGGACCTTGTTGGTTATTTTATATATAGTAGTATGTAGGTGTTAATCCCAAACTCCTAATTTATCCCTCCCCCTGTCCCACGTTTCCCCTTTGGTAACCATAATTTTGTTTTTGAAACCTGTGAGTCTGCCTCTGTTATATAAATAAGTTCATTTGTATCATTTTAAAATTAGATTCCACATATGAGTGATATCATATGATATTTGTCTGAGTTACTTCAGTTATATGATCATCTTTAGGTCCATCCATGTTGCTACAAATGGCATTATTTCATTCTTTTTTATGGCTGCATATATTCCATTGTGTGTATGTATGTGTGTGTGTGTGTGTGTGTATATCTATCTATCTATCTATATATGTATAAAACCACATTTTTTTTAACCATTCCTCTGGGTGCATGTATGTTTTCGAACCATGGTTTTCTCAGGGTATATGCCCAGTAGTGGGATTGCTGGGTCATATGGTAATTCTATTTTTAGTTTTTTTTTTTTTAATGAATTTGAAGTTTGTTTTTTTAAATTAATTAATTAATTAATTTTTGGCTGCATTGGGTCTTCGTTGCGGTGCACGGGCTTCTCACTGCAGTGGCTTCTCGTTGTGGAACATGGGCTCTGGGTACATGGGCTTCAGTAGTTGTGACACACGGGCTCAGTAGTTGTGGCTCGTGGGCTCTAGAGCACAGGCTCAGTAGTTGTGGCGCACGGGCTTAGTTGCTCCGCAGCATGTGGGATCTTCACGGGGCAGGGCTCGAACCCGTGTACCCTGCATTGGCAGGCGGATTCTTAACCACTGCTCCACCAGGGAAGTCCTATTTTTAGTTTTTTAAGGAACCTCCACACTGTTCTCCATAGTCGCTGTAACAACTTACATTCCCACCAACAGTGTAGGAGGGTTCCCTTTTCTCCACACCCTCTCCAGCCTTTATTGTTTGTAGATTTTCTGATGATGCCCATTCAAACTGGTGTGAGGTGATACCTCATTGTAGTTTTGATCTGCATTTTTCTAATAATTAGAGATGTTGAGCATCTTTTCATGGGCTTTGTTGGCCATCTGTATGTCTTCTTTGGAGAAATGTCTGTTTAGGTCTTCTGCCCATTTTTGGATTGGGTGGTTTTTTTTTTTTTTTTTTGATGTAGAGCTGCATGAGCTGTTTGTATATTTTGGAGATGAATCCCTTGTTGGTCGCTTCATTTGGAAATATTTTCTCCCATTCTGAGGGTTGTCTTTTATACCACATCTTCTTTATCCGTTCATCTGTCAATGGACATTTAGGTTGCTTCCGGGTCTTGGCTGTTGTAAATAGTGCTGCAGTGAACACTGGGGTGCATGTATCTTTTCAAACTGTAGTTTTCGTCCTTTCTGGATACAGGCCCAGGACAAGCATCCTCTTTTTGTCCCTCAAATGTATTTGCCAAAATGTATATTATGGGAACAAGAGGAGCATTGGATGATCATGGTCTGCCTGGATGACATTGTTCCCTGATCTGTGGCCTTAGTTTAACCAGCAGCTGTGTCTGTGGCATCATAAACCTCATCCAGTGTAAGGGATGGATGCACATGAGGGTATTCGGTATCTTTGAGCTGGAAGCCCACACGATACCAGACGCCTCAGTTGACAGCTAGGACCCAGCTCGTGCACTTCCTCGGGGCTGCGGGAGACGACTCATTTCCTCTCTGCTTTGGGCTGTTTCCCTACACCTGCCCCCAAACAAGAGGCAACACCACCGCTGAGAGGACGACTGGTGTGCCTCGACTGACCACACGTCTTGTGGGCGTGTGGACCTGCCCTGCGCCCAGCAGGCCTCTGTGGCAGCGGGCTGAGGCTCCAGCGCTGTGCCTGCTGGGCAGAGCCTGGCCGCAGAGAAGAGGGCCTGGGCTCCTTGCAATTGTCCTTGAAGGAAAGCACAGGGCCGCGGGGCTCACAGGTGCCGGGGGAATGGGCACATGGCGGTGATGTTCCTGCTCCCTCGACTGGAGACAGAGCCCAGCCCCCAGGAGGCACTGCGACCCCGGGGTCCCGGGCTGCTGGGAAGGAGGGATGCTGTCAGTATGACCTTTAGAATCTCTGACCCGGTCTTCTCCCACAGGAGGGTCTGGGCTCCAGCACTCTGATGGAAACAAGCAGATTTTAGGAGGTCTGGTTTCGGGGGCGCTCCCATAGCTGAATGTTCAGTCTTAACTTGTTCCAGAAAGTCCTGGCAGCTTGGTGCAGGGAAGGCACCAGCACACACGCCCGGCTGTTGGTAAAGAGGGGCAGCTGGGGCCCCTCAGACAGCACAGCCCCAGGGGAGCAGGTGCGGGGCCCAGGGGACCTTTCTGGGAGTGGTTCCCGAGGGTGGGAGCTGTGGGCTGGATGCTGACTGCTTGCAAGGGTTTGAGAGCCAGCGGGAGCTCTGCTTTTGGTTTGTTGAAAGATATTTATTGGGAGGATTTCCACTCGGGGTCTGGCTGGAAGGACATGTCCGCTCTTTCCCCTCCCCCTTGCAGAAGTCTAAAGCCCACAGGGGGTCCCCAGGATCCGGTTCTTTCGCGGTGTTGCAGCTGTATTTGGTCTTAAGAGCTGATGCACTGGAGCCTTGCTGTCCCTGCACTGGGCCCACCACGTGGCTGGTGGTCATGATGCTGTGTTTCCGACACAGGCCTGAATGCAAGAAGTGGGGGGTGGAGGAGGCGTCTGTCAGCTTTGGGAAATGCTGGATTTTCCAAAGCCTAAGTCGTAGACCGGCTTTTGTGACACTGTGGAGGAGGCTCTCGGCTTGTCCAAAGGAAGGGAGCAGAAGGCTGGAAAGCTTTGGGGAGCTTGGAGGAACTGTCACTGGGGCATCTCCCTGGTCACGAAGCCCCGGAGGAGATAACGATCCCCGAGACTCACACCTTGGGTGTGTTTGCTGGGAAGGGCACCGTGACAGCAAGTGACATGGTGGCCCTGTCCTGGGAACCGAGCCGAGCTCAGGGACATGGTGTGGCCTGGCTGTCGAGGAAGTTCCTCTGTCACTGTGCTAGGTTCCACGTAATTGTCAAATTGGGAGTGTGTCATGGTGGGTCTCTGACTTCCCAGGCTGGCGGTGACCTCACAAGGACTATTATAGACCCGTGGGACCCACAGCCAGTGGAGAGAATCGCTACCTCCCGCTCTATCCCATGACCTCGAACGTTCTGGTCACCACCATGGCCTTTTGTTCTTGGAGGGGACAGGAACTTCGCAAAGTGGGGTCACTCTACTGCTTCTGTAGGTCATCTTCCCAGACTTGCCTGATTCTCAGGATCTCAGTCTTTGGCTCTGTTTCGCCTATCTGTTTTTTGAAGTGTTTTTTTAAAAAATAAGATGAACTACCGTGTGTCAAGCATATAGAAGAGTGCAGAAAATAACATAATAGGGATCCAAGTATCCACCGTCCAGATTTAACAAATACTAGCATTTTGTCCCATCTGTATCAGACATTTTTAAAGTTGCGTTTAGAATTAAATCCCCTGCCTATCTATTTTTGGTAGATGGGAAGCATCGATAAGTTCAGTTCTAGTTGGTTGCTGGCCGTGCACAGAAGTGCCTCTGAGTCTCTGGATACTGGAAACGTTGTATGTTTGTGCAGAGCAGTACTGCCCCAGCCACGTGCCTTAAGCAGAAGGATTGCCCTAAAGACTGTCTCAGCACCTGGGCAAATTTTCTCGGACTTACACCGTGTACATTTTCTCCACCAGTTTGCCGTATGTTCACAGTGCTAACGCCCATCCCCACCAAATGCAAGAACCCTCTGGCTCCAAAGGTTCCAGGTGTGAAAAAGTGCACCCAAACTGCTGAGTTTTGCCCCACTTAATAAGAAAGGATACTAAATATTTTCAGAAAATTAAACAACCCTTTAAACAGTGTTCAAAAACATTTTGATGTCCTCATGAGCCAGACTCCTGGAAAGCTGAGTGTTCAGGCTTTACGGAGAGAGAGACATTTCTCCTAGAGTTTAGCCCTCAATCTCCTGTGCAGTTCATTCTTACCAGCCTGTCCTGAGAATGTTCCAGACTTGAAAGGCCTGGAGACAGACTCATGCTCTTTGCACCTAATTAGGCCATCTTTGCAGTTTCTCCGCTTTTCCGTGAAAGGCACCGCTGTTCTTCCAGCCGCGTGATCTGGCCTCAAGGGCCTCGTCTCCTTTGTCCTCAGCATCCAGTATCTTTCCTCCAAATGTTTCTCACTTCTGTCTACTCCTCCCCAGTCCCCTGGCTGCTACCCGAATTGGGGTATTTCTCCTCATGTGGTTGGGCTGATTCTGTCTTTTTGCTTTCCCCTTTCAGTCCAGTTTCAGCACCAGATTATCTTCTGAAAGGAGCATTTTGTGCCCTTCTGCTCAAAATCATCCAGTGGTCCCCACAGCTGACCAAAGACCAGCTTTCTACCCAGAACCTCCCACGTTTTCCTCATCTTCTCTGTCCGCACGTACATGCCTCTCTGTGTCCCACACGGCATCCCACGAAGCCTCTGCCCAGGCACACAGCACTGCTTGCCCTCTCTGATCCTCTGAGTCTTCTTCGATTATTTCCTCTGCCTCAGTCTTCCTTTCCCTCCTTCATTAAATGAACCAACCCTCACGGGGCGCCTACTAGGAACCAGGTTATGTGAAACAACACCTACGCATACAGACCTTGCAACCTAGAGGAGAATACAAAAGAATAAACAGGCAGGCAGCAAGCCAGGCTGTGCAGGAAGTACCACAGCCAGGAAGCACAGGGACCCCAGACCCAGGCTTCCCAGGGGAGAGGCACACAGAGGGTGACTCGTTCTTTAGGATGGTGAGCGGGGGGAAGGGGAGGGGGACGGGAGGCAAGTAACTCGGGGACATGGCAACGTCGGCTTGGAGGAAAGCTGGGGAGAAGCAGTGGGTTCTGGGCACGTCTCAGAGCAGGACCATCAGGACTTGCCATGGATCAGATAGCGGGTGCAGGAGAGGTGAACAGATTCTGTTTTTGCAGCTGGAAGAAGGGAGTTGCTCTTTACAGAGCCGGGGAGGACTCTGGGGAAGAGAGAGGTTCAGGCTTTGACGTGCTGGTTTTAGTGCGGAATGATCTAGTAAGGTTTCAGTGAAAGAAGTCCATTCAGTAAATACTTGAAGGAGATGAGGAAAGAAAACTTGGGTGTTTGGGGAGCACCGAGAAGACACAGAGTCAGGCAGGCTCAGTCCAGTGGGGCCCGCTGTCGTCCCTAAAAGATCCTCCATCTCCAGGGGCAGCGGCTGGTGCGCACTCGTCCTGACACCCTCCCTCCAGTGGGGAGACTATACCACGTCCACTGCAGTTGCTAAACAGTATTTGCTGGACGCATGAGAGGAAGGAATAAGCTCAATCAGTAAAAGAGACTGTTCCAACCGTCTTCCCTTCCAAGGAGGAGATCCTTGCCAAGGTGCTGTACATCTGGGGAACAGGACCCGGAGTCCTACACCCTCTGTCTCAGCGTTACCAGAGCCCTCCTGCCGTAGAATCAGCACGCACAGTGGTACAATGCACCTCTGGACCCTTCCCCAGACCTTTGCAAGCTGAATTCCTAGGGGAGGAGCTGGGACCTCTTGGTTACAGACTCACTGAGTGATTCTTCTGAAAATAAAATTTAAGAACTGCCGACCCTCCAGAAGATGACCGCTATTGACGCTTTTCCTTGAAGGCAGATCATTTCTAGCCGTGATGGGGGGGGTCACAGCCGCTCTGCAGTGTCACGGTACTCGGTACTCTGCTCGTTGCCTCCTCAAGCTGCCGCAGTCGAGTTGGAACCGGGCTGGCCCAGAGCCCCACGCGCTGTCAGGTGACAGCTTAGGCAAGCGAGGCCTTTTGCCAGATACCTCCCAGTCGAGCTCTGCAGCTTGAGAAGAAAAGTACGAGAGAACATGTAAACGCCAGATCTCATTATTCTGGGAGTTTTCAAACAATGACTACGCATCTGTCTCGCTCTCAACTGTAATGAAGCAACAGGCTCGTTCTTTCACACTGTCTGAGCCACAGTAAGGACTAAAAGTCATGCGTTGACCTTGGACATCATGTTTAGTGAGACCTTTTGACCCGTCTTCCAACACGAGGAAGAGGTCAGCTCCACGAGGGCAGCGGCTGCCCCCTGGGTGCCTACAATGCCTGGCACACAGTAGCCGCTCAGTCAATATCTGGATGGATGACGTTCTCGTCCCGCTTGCTGAGGTGAAGGGCCAAGTGCTCACAGATCCTGTCTGTGGAGTTTCACTGTTACCTGTAGCTTCCACATCCCTCGACCCACCAGTTTCCTACCCCTGTAGACATCTGTGCAGTTTTCACTTAAGATGTAACTTTCTGCTGACCCCATAAAAAATTGGCAGGAATTCTCAGAAAGGATGATATTGTAGTTCTTGTGGGGCCCCATGGAGGGATAAATTTCACATTATTCATGTTTCCAGATGGACTTTTGGTTCCCCAGGGCAGTCATTCCAGAACCTTTTCTCAGCCTTAAGTTTACTCCAAGAAATAAAACTAGTGAGTTAGGGCTTGATCGCTCCCTCAAGAGGCTCCCCTGTTCTCGGCGCAGAGCCGGAAGTCGGGCAGAGGGGAAGGCAGCTGGGAGACAGGCTGAGGGGCGGCTGGCGCCCACAGGGCCCATGGGTCAGGGAGACACTGCCTGCCCGGCCTCTGGAGGGCGAGGGCCTGGAGGACAGGGGGCCAGGCCAGAGATGGAATCGTCTGCGTGGTCAGGCAGTCCCAGAAGCTTGGAGCAGCAGTAAGCGGTGGACACTGGCGCCCCGAGGCTGGAGTAGATGTGGATCCATCCCACCGTTCCCCGCAAGTGGTATTCACACACCAGGGCTAGTGTCCGAGGCTACTTAATTTAGCTGGTTGGGATGCTGTACTACTGAGGTTTAATCATCATATTTCTTGAGCTTTTACTAGTCTAATATATGAACTCTTTCAACAAATACTTGTGTGTCAGCCTCTGTGCTGGGTGCTAAGGATACAGCTGTGAACACGGTTGGGAACCAAGGACCTCTGATCAGTGAATGCTGCTTCTTAGCCTCAGATTCAAGCCCTGGTCCCAGGCCTGTTGTTGTTTCCAAGGGGCACATTCAGAGTCAGTGGATCAGAGTGAATCCTTCGGGAGTTCTCACGACGGGTCAGGGGGACCCCCTTTTCTAAGGATACAATGATCTAACGCGTGATTGAGAATCAGCCCATCAGACAGGCGCCAGGCGTTGGACTCCTGTAAGGCTCACAGTTTCTGTGTGATGGCCGCTCCTTGCAGAGGGACCAGAGGGACCTGGCGGGAGGCTGCCTGGCCGGTGGCAAGGCCCCTGCTGGACGTGCCTCGCCCTGGCTCTGTGGCCCGGGCACCCTCGTGACCCGGCTGGACCCTCCCGGGGCTTCCTGCTGCAGGGGGAGTACACGCAGAGTCTCACCGGGCCCTCCTCCCCGGCCTCTGCTCCTGCTCTGAGCCCTGGATTTCTCTAGAAGCTTATTCTGGCCTCAGAGCTGGCCTGCAACCGGCTCTTCATCATCCCGGGCCCAACTCACACACCTCCCGGGAGGGGCCCGTCCAACCACCCATCTGAGGACGCTCTGATGTTCATCATTAGCGTGTGCCCTGCTTTCCAGAAGAGGCACTTCAAGCGGGTCGGCTCACTGTCTGTCTGGTGCCATCGTCATTACCATCTCTCCCTGCTGGAATGTAGGTTCCTTGAGAATAGGGTAAGTGGCACTCAGTAAATAATTAACATGGATCACGTTTCCTGCACGCCCGCCGCCCTCTGGGGACATCTGTCACTGTTGTCGCCGTGCTGCCTTCGGGATCCTAGTTCCCCAACCGGGGGTCGGAGCTGGGCCACGACAGTGAGGGCGCCGAGTCCTCACCACGGGACCGCCAGGGAATTCCCCAGACAGCACTTTGGAAATCATATCTGGAAACACAGTGTATGACCCAGAGCCTCAGCGCCCAGGAGGAACCTAAGGCTTAAAGTCTTTTTGTTCAATTGAACTAAATTAGCGCCAGACCAGTAACTGGGAAAATGGCGTGTGACCCAAGAATCCCCTTGATGGCACTGGACAGCGGCCCAGGAGGATGCGCTCACAGTGGCCGCTTTTCACCCATGTTCCCTTTACTAGGATGGAGGCTATGGCAGAGCCCAGGGAGTTGGTGCCACCCAAAAAAGAAAGCCCCTCACAGGGGCAGGCTGGTTGAAATGTGATGGAGGGAGATGGTGCAGCCATCCTGCACCCCGTGTCATGCTGAGCCGGGGTGTTGGCAGGACGGGGTCCTTCTGCAGCCCGCGTGGTAGCCGTGCTTGCTCAAGTGACAGCCTCTCTGTTGAAAACTGACAAGGAGAAAATTAAAGTCTCTCCTGTTTTCTGTGTCACTCAAATGCCCCATTGCTTGGTAGCTGGTTAAAATGCATAGTTCGCTTGTCAGGCTTTTAGCAGCTGTGAAGATCCAGTTAGTGTAGGTCTCCCTGCCTTTGCCCTCTTGGCTGACTAGCCGGCCGTACTTGCTTTTCTTTTTGTATAAAGCTTTTCCTCCTGTCCTTTCGACGGCACAGTGTCAGAAGCGATGCATTGTCTTCACAGATGTTCCACGTTGCAGAGCATTTGCTCTTCAGTAAACATAGTGACGTGAAGGGACATGTTGCATGTGTCCAGTCCTTTTAACGACTTAAGGTCCAAGGTTGTTTCTTCTCAGTGGAATGGCCATCGACAAAAAGATTGGTCAACTACTAGCAATTTGAGAGTTTGCTAATCCTGCTGGAATGGGAAATTCTAAGTGTTTGGAAGTACACGTTCCATCCGTCAAGATTCACTGACAGATCCCGGACCATGCAGTTCTGACTCAGGGAAAAGGGAGGCTGACTTCACTTCAGCGTGTTTGTCACACCTGGGCAACGCCTGGCAGTGGCGTCCTTTCTCTTCCTGGGGAGGAGGGTGGTCCAGCCTGAGAACTGGGAAGACGGGCAGCCTTGCTCTCACCCTCTCCTGCATCTCTTCTTGGTCCACAGCTGACAGGGACTTGCAGCTGAGAATCACTCACTGGCAGCTGCAGCCTCAGATCTTCTCCCCGCGTGGCAGGGAAATCGCCGAGAAGGCAACTCAGAGACTCCCAGCTGCATAGACGCTGCCTCAGGAGCACGCGGCCACCGCCCTGCTCAGGGCTGAGAACCCGGAGCAGGATGTGAACTTCCCACCCAAACAAACCCAAGGGAGATCCCTCCTGAAGTTTGTAGGAAATTTGTTTCTGACCCACAGGTCACAAAATAGCTTGCTATGAATTTTGATTGGCTGCCAAGTCATTGCTAATTCATCTCTGACTTTGACAGAAAAAAAATTAAGTGTTAAAGAAATGAACTGGGGGCTTCCCTGGTGGCGCAGTGGTTAAGAATCTGCCTGCCAATGCAGGGGACACGGGTTCGAGCCCTGGTCTGGGAAGATCCCACATGCCGCGGAGCGACTAAACCCATGCGCCACAACTACTGAAGACTGCGCGCCTAGAGCCCGTGCTCTGCAACAAGAGAAGCCACCGCAATGAGAAGCCCACGCATCGCAACCAAGAGTAGCCCCTGCTTGCCGCAACTAGAGAAAGCCCACTCACAGCAGCGAAGACCCAATGCGGCCAAAAACAAATATATAAATAAAAATAAATGAATTGAGCAGGAAAAAAAGTTTTTTTTACACGAGCTTGATCCTACAGCTGCTGGAAGTCTAGCAGAGGGGGTGGTCAATAAACCTAGGAAGCAGAGTGCGTTCATTTTCAGAACTTTCTGCTTGAAGAGGAGTCTGGAAAAGTGCGAGATTCATTCTGGACGATCAGTCTTCTATGCTGACAAGGGAGTGAACTGCTACGGCCAAAAACAGGCAAGACCAAATTCACGATGCTGTGAGAGAAGGACACGTCAAACAAACCCAACAGCGACCTCCCTTGGGGTTGAGAAACTGAATCCCAGGTCCCCGGCTTCCCCTCCCGTCCTGCGGGGTCCCCGGCCTCCCCTGCCGTCCTGCGGGGTCGCCGGCCTACCCTCCCGTCCTCCTGGCTTCAGGGAAGCCATCTTGGTTTTGTCCCCACTCATTCCTCTCATTTCCTCCTACTACTACTTTTTTCCTGACTTTTCTCTCCTCAAATATTTTCTCTCTTTCTACTACTTGATACCTATTACATATACACATTAAAATATATTTCAGAACTCACAGTTGAGTCATCACACAGCCACACATCTAAAATGCAACCGCGCGTCCTTTCTGGGAATTTGTGCTGCTTGTCGGGCAATGTTGATCTGTCCTCTCCACCAGCATCCCGGCCACCCGGGCCCCTGCCTTCTTTCATTGTAAAGGTTAGAAAAGAATCTCTCAGCTTCCCAGCTTCTCTGGCAGCAACGTGGGGCCTGAGGGGTCTGGCTCCAGGGTAAAAACCTGTCTGCGGTTTCTCAGGCCAATAAGGCCATCAGAAAGGCTTTTCCTGGGAGACCTCGGGCGTGAGCCCTCCCCCACGAGACTGGTGCACGGCCAGGCTGCAGGGTCTACAGGGAGCATCTCCCCCCCAATCTGGTCCCTTTGCTCCGGCTCCCTGGAGAGTGAGACCCCCATGTCTGCACTGACCCAGCCTCTCCTTCAGTGGGATGGAGGGGGAGATGGGTGCTTGTAGCATTGCAGTGGGTGATTACAGGCTTCACTGTGGCTCCTGGTTGCTTCCGTGACTGCTCTTTAGCCCCTGACAGCTCAGTGCTCTCTCCCAGCTCAGCTGAGCTCCTGACAGCCATGCCACACAATTTTGGGCAATTAAATGTAAGAGGAAGTTGGCCAGATGGTGTACGAGAAAGCTTTTACATGCCTGCTCAGGCAGGCAAGGAGTTGGGGGTGGGAGACACACGACACTCTGCCTTCACCCTGCCTAGAAGACAGATGTGAGTGCTGGTGAGGTAGCAGCCATTGTGTGAACAGAACACGAGGAGCCAGAGGTCCTTGAAGATGCCGAGAGGAAAGGGTGAAGGAGCCTGCGCCACTGCAGAGCCTCCAGACGCCTCTCCTGGTGCTCCTTGTGCAAAGACCAGAAACTTCTATAATGATTTTAAAATGTATCCACGAACTCTTTGATTCTCTTCCTATCAGAAGGTAAAGGCTAATACCCGTCCCTTCAATTGTGGGGCAGCTCTAGCTTCTTGCTCCTAATAGGACACAGCAAACCGGGTGTGGAGGCCAGGTTACAGAGGCTGATATGGCTCTCTGGCTCTGTCTGTCTCTGTCTCTGTCTCCTATGCCTTGGGGGCCCTCAGTGGACACACAGGATGTCCAGCTGTACTGAAGCTGCCATGCTAGAGAGACCACGTTGTTTTTTTTTTACCATGAGCACGACCCTACTGCTCCTGACCGTCTAGGGGAGGGGACGGGCCTGCGGACAGATAGTGGCAAGTTGAGAGCCGGGGTTTGGATTACTCAGGATTTAGCGTGAATCGTTCTGGGGGGTGGGGGGCCTGGGGAAGAGTAATGCAGGCTGCTAATTAGCCTGCTAAACAGTTCTCTGTGACTGGAGGCTATCTGGTTGCTGAGGCAATTACCTCTTTATTATGTACGAACCTATTGACATGATCCACGGGGGCATCTGTGGCTGGTTAGCCCCGGAGCGCGGACACCCAGGCTAATAACACGCTGCGGGGTCTGGCCCTGCTGCTTCCTTCTGTGCCCGGGTCATCGGCCACCCTGTGGTACAAGGTGGCCGCCTAGTCTGGAAACAAAGCTATCTCATGATGTAGTATTAATAAATGATTTATCATCTGTTTATCTGTGCTGCCAGAATTTGGTGGCCACCCTGCAGACATTTTGGGGGGTATCTTTACCAAAACTCAGCATTCCAGCCCTCAGTCCATCCCACCTTCTCTGAGAAGTGCCCGCTCCATGTGGATGGAGACTGTCACGTGACTCGCCTGCCGGCCTTGATGGCTGAGCAGGGGGTGGACCCTGGGTTCAAAGCAGGGCCACTTAGGGTCTGTGTCCCGGGAGGAGGGAGAGACAGCCGGTGGGTCACGCTTGTGGCAGGAACAGCCACAGAGGGGCCGGCTGGCTGTGCTTCCCCGTCCTCTGCCGTGCGGGGAGCTGGGCTCTGGCCTGAGAGGAGGAAGCAGGAGAGCCCGGGGGGACCCTCCGGAAGGCAGATGCTCTCTGCTTCTCAACTGCAGCCCCTCCTGCAGCCTGGCTGCGCCCCTGCCTCAAGCTCCCGGGGACACTGCATCCTGGTCCCATGTGCCCCGGCGCCTGGGAGAGGCCCGTGGTTTCTGGTATTGCCTCCCAAAACCCTCAGGGGCATAACTTCAGCTGCAGGGGAGGAAAAGTCATTTTCCCTCTGCCCCTCTGGGCTCTTTGCTGAGGCTCCTGCAAGAAAAGTCAGGCTAGCGAGCACCACACACACAAGTTTGGTGACACGTTTACCTCGTGTGTACTTGGCAGGTGCCCGGGGAACATGAGTGACTGCCCCGGTGGCTTAGGAGTCGGGCTCAGACACCAAGTTGATAGGGAAAGGGAGGGGGCAGGACTGTGGGGAAGAGTAGGTGATTTTTAGGGAAGATGAAAGGGCCCTTACAGTGGGATGGGAGGGGTGATGGTTTGTGACAAAGTTCTCCCGGGTGCGGTGTCGACTTCTAGTCACCTCCCCTGTGACAAGTGCGACCCCCTGGACTGACAGAACTCCTGGGCAGGGGATTTATGACAGCTGAGGTCCTTCAGGGGAGGACCAGTGTCGGGCGCCAGATAAGAAGGTTCAGGGAAAGCCTCTAGCTGCCGTCGCTGCTTTTCAGGTGCCTGCCTGCAGCTCAAAATAATCAGCACTCCAAAGTGGCATGTTCTGGGGGGCGCAGCATATTCCGCTGTCTCCCCAGGGGCTGCCGTGTCTCGAGGGTTAGGAAGGGACGTGTCGATAAGAGCAAATCTGTTGTCACCGAGGTGGAAGCGTGTAGGAGCCCACCCTCCCAGGAAGGCCCCAACAGCACCATCTGCGAGCACAGAGGGCCGTGCGTCTGTCCTGCTGGGCACGGGAAGTCCCTCTTGCTACTCCAGAGTTGACCTTTTTTGTAATAGAAAAGAGCTTCCCTGAGGTACTGACAGAAGAATCTGATCTTTGAAAAGCAATGTCAAGCGCTCACACTCCAGTAGGTCTTCACTAAATGAACCGTCGTCCTCAGACACCCGTGGCTCAAGTGTCCTCACCGGGTACTGGCACTGTGCTTCACTAAAACGATCTCCACACGGTATAAACCGCAGAACGGCTTCCCCAGGCTTGACCCTGCGTGCAGTATCCCGAACCACATTTTATTTGATGTTTCCGGTGTTTTCAGGGGCGAGCAGAAGGGGGCAAAACGTGGCTTCTTCCTTCTCTCGTCTTACTCGGGTCCCTCCTGCTTTGTCGCCGGTTTACTTCTCTCGTCTTACTCGGGTCCCTCCTGCTTTGTCGCCGGTTTACTTCTCTCGTCTTACTCGGGTCCCTCCTGCTTTGTCGCCGGTCACCTTACAAGGCTGGGCGAAGGTAGGAAACGATGGAAACGATGGCCGAGGACTTTAATCTGAACTTTTAAGGCGAGAAGGACGGGAAGAGAAAAGCTTCTGAGAAGCAGGAAGCTGGAGCAGGCGGGCGGGCGGGCTCTTCAGGGCGAGACCGCATCACCCCGGAGTCAAGCCTGTGGTCCGGAGCGAGCAGGAAACGGGGACCGTTGATGGGACTGACGAAGCGAGCGAACAAAGGACTGGTCAGAGGAAGCCCTGAAGACTGGCTTACCCACTGCTGACGGGACGTGGATTCGTTTCCGTCGAATTTCAAGCATTAAATCCTCCTGAGTTTGTCCACTCCAAGTGGACTCTGATGTGGCCTCTGCATACGGAAAGTAAACTCCTGAAAGCTCGTCAGGCTCCACAGTTGACGCTCTTAATACGATCTTGGATGTAGCTACAAGTCACAGCCCTGACGCCCCGCCGTGTGCCAGAGGAGGCTTCGCTGTGCCTTCAGGTGAGCCCTGGCTGTGACCACCTGTGTTCTGGCGTCTGCCCTGTGGCCTCCAGCACACCGGGACAGGAGTGAGAGGCAGACCTCTGGCTTGGTCTCCAGGGTGGCGCCAGCCTTGTCATGGGGCGCGGGGACCACTGCCACCCCTTCAGTTACCGCCTATGGAGGAGGAGGCCGGTTCCTGCATCGTATCAGCAGTAACGAGTCCCAGGGCTGCAGCAATGACAGGCTGTTCCCGAAGCAGCCAAGGTGCTTATTTGAGAGAAAGACAGTATCCTTCCGTGATGAATGTGAGCACTTCCTCAGAGCCGAGGGTGGGGTGTGTGTCCCCCTGGAGGGGGCACAGCGATGGGAGGTAAACCACTCGGAGGGCTGTGTTCTCAGGATGGCCGCACGATCAGTGTGAGAGCCGGGCACGGGGTGGGGGGACGCAGGAGGTTCTGTTTTAGTTATTCTGCCTGAAGGAAAACGGTACTTTTTTTTTTTTTTTTCTTTTTGTGGTACAGTGGCCTCTCATTGTTGTGGCTTCTCCCGTTGCGGAGCACAGGCTCCGGACGCACAGGCTCAGTGGCCATGGCTCATGGGCCCAGCCGCTCCGCGGCATGTGGGATCCTCCCAGACCGGGGCACGAACCCGTGTCCCCTGCGTCGGCAGGCGGACTCGCAACCACTGCGCCACCAGGGAAGCCCGAAAACGGTACTTTGTTCACGGTACACTGAAGCTTAGAGAGTCGTGAAGACGGGATGCTACCTGCCCTTCTCAAACTGGCAGACAAGGCCGCCCTCCTTCTGCAGGAGGGGAAACTGAGGTCCAGGTGGGTGGAGCTTCTGTTCTCAGCAGAGTCTGCAAAGGTTCACATAGCACCGCATCCAGCAGACGTACATCTCTCCCCTCCTCAATGGCTGTGATCATTGTACCTGAAAATCCACCCAAAAGGGGAGAGATTAACAGAAGGCAGTGAAAAATGTGCCAGCTTCTTAATTTGCCACGACGTGTGTGTGTACGCAGGTTTGGGTTCTGCGAGGCTGTGGTTTGGTGGTGAGCATCCGTTGCAGCCAGCGACCTGGGATCGGCTGCCTTGCCTTGCAAGCTGCGGCATGTGAGCCGAGGGCTGGGATGGCAGAGATGGGAGCTGGGAGCGTGGGGGACTGAAGAAAAAGCTCCTAAATCACAGCTCTGTCGGCCAAGACACACTTGGAATAAAATCTTCAAATTTAAAGAAAAACCCTGTTTCCTTGTTGATACAGGGCCCCTCTCTGAACCCGTGCACTGCCCAGAGTGGCAGGTGAGGATGAATTGTCATTCAGGGCTCACGCAGCAGACCACCAGGATGGCCGCCGAGACCACACGGAGAGGTCATGACCCCCTTTGCCATTTCTAAAAAATGAAAATCAAATCCATTTGAAATCCATAGATAGGCGTCTGCAGCACTCCCCGCCAGAAGAGCTAAACATTCCTTGGGACCCCGCTTATTTATATTCCCAGGGATTCGTGACTGCAGCACCGCTCTCAGCGCTTCTCAGACGAGCTCCTGGCTCAGGGCGACAGGCCATCACACTGCCTTTCTGCACAGCTCTCAGCCCCGTGACACTCATGGGGGCTTGGAGGAGATCCCCCCGAATTCAGAGGAGCCTTGCTTCTGCTCACTGCTAGAGGAGGAGGACACGGAAATTCTTCTCCTTACAAGCGTTTCTGGAATTGGGCTGTTTACATGGTTTGATAGTTTTAAGGGAATCAAGTTGATTCCCTTACATCACGTTGACCAAATCACTGGCTAGTTCAGTGAAGCGATCAGCTTACATCATTGTCCGGTTGACAATCAAATCAATTCACTGCTTTTGTCTGGCTTTCTTGTTTTTGTTTGTTTTAGATCTAGTGTAGGCAGGGCTCAAGTGAAGCGAACCAGACAGTCTTGTCAATGCTTCGGGAATAGAAGTGGACAATAAATTTAAAAATGTGAGAGCTGTGTGGAAAACAGAGCCTCATTACAGAATTAGATGGGATTAAATGGGTTATATGTGCCAGAAGGAAAAAAAAGAGAAGACTGTCCTAGCCAGGGAATCAGGTCTGCAGAAAGTGATTGTGTGCAGGGTCCCTCTGGGCCTTGGAACAATTAGCTCTCAGAAAATGAGAGGACAGCCTTGTGTTTCTAGGGATTCAGACGTAACGGCTGTGTCCTGCCCCTCGGGAGGCCGCTCACTCCCTCCAGCCTCTGGGTTTTTGGCTGCTTGACCCTGCGGGGCCAAACCCAAGCCCTTGAGAGTTCAAGATTTTGAGTCACGGAGAGTCTGAATAAAAATTGGATTCTTGGAAGACATTACTTTTGTAAGATTCTGCCCCAGATGTACTTCCTGGGGTGTTTTCTGTCAACAAGATAATAATAAAATCCCTTCTCGGTACTGCGAAAAGGCACGAGCTAAGAGGCTGTATTTCCTACGGTGAGCACTGGGGAGGGTGCTGTTTCTGTTCCTTCAGCGACTTCTCTCTCAGGACGGCGTGAGCAACGAGAGAAGGTGACCAGGCCAATCTCGCCACTGCTGGGGGATCGTCAGTGTGGAGGCAGCGTCTCGGGTGTTTAGTGACGGGCAGAGGCGAGGCTGGGGGCGGGCCCAGGGGAACGTGGCCACGTGGCCGGCCAAGGTGGGTGCTGCTCTCGCCGCACCTGCTGGGTGTCGGCCGGGCCGTGTGTCGTTAGCCAATGCGAGGCGGCCTGACGAAGGTGAACGAGGGGCGGGGCATGGGCAGGAAGTCAGACGGGAGGGCGAGGGCCCCCCAGCAAGCAGGCAGCTCCTTCTGCCGTCCGGTAGAAGGCCGGGCGCGTTTGGAGCGAGGCCCACAATACCGTGTGTCTCATCCGCTGGCGTGACCGTTCCTTGTCAGGGGAGACCCATCTCTGGGGGAGTTGCCGGCGCTATAGCTACCCCTGCCGCCCCCGGGAGGAGCCGAGCCGGGGCCCGGCCTCAGAGGCCGAGCCGGGCAGCTTCGGGCTTCGGGAGAGGCCAGAACTGACCGCACGTGTCGGGGGAGTGGGCTTGATTTCGTCCTTGAAATCAAGGACGAAAGTGGGCTTGAATCAAGGTCAAGTGGGCTTGACCGCGTCCAGGCCGCGGTCACCAGGACAGGTAGAGAGAGAGGGAGGGTGTGAGGTCTTGAGGCAGAGGCGCCCCTGAAGCTGGGAGGCCACGCTGGGCTCCGGGGCCCTCGAGCACCTGCCTGGTGGTGGAGTCCCCGAGCAGAGCAGGGGCTCCATGCAGAGGGAGGGCGTGTTCCAGTCGTACTGGCTTGTAATCCGACGTCTGTGTGCGCTACGGAGCGACCACCGACAGTTACGAAGAGGGCCCTAGGACGGGCGCCGTGTCTCTCTGTGGTCCTCGTGGCCCAGCTCTCACGTGGGGCTCCTCCTCGTTCCCCCCGGGACCAGCACAATGGCCCATCCCCACGTCCCTGCGGCCCTGGGAACCTCAGCTTTGTTTCTGAATCTGAACCTGGCAGACTCGGGCCACTGGTCATCGATTTGGGAATATTCAACGGGCTGTGGAGACGGTGAACAGAAAGCACGGGTCCCCCTTCCTGACGAGAAGGAGGCAGCTGTGCATGAAGAAAAGGACCGGCGTTCGCCAGGCCTTGCAGAATGAGAAGGGAATGTTGCACGAGTGCGGGCTTGTCAAACGGAAGGGTTTAAATCTCGCATGCTGCAGACCCAGCAGAAAAGGAGGCACATAGACCGCATTTTGCTAGCTTATATTTTCAGACACTTAAAGGATGTTCTGTATGCTTGTGTTGATTGAGGGAAGTGATCAAGAAGGGTCACACAGGGTTTGCCATCTTCAAAATGGCGACGGTGCTTCTGAGAACGCCCCAGAAAAATTAAATGTGTTGTGAAGGATAAATTACAGCTGGACGTGAGTTGTTAAAACGTCATATCTCCTCCCCAGCAGCCTCCTTCCTGTCTCATTAAGCCAGCTGACTGGCTCGATCGAGACAATTACGACGGTGATTTACTGCGTTACTGCTCGGTTGTTTCTGGGAGCTGAACGGGGGTGGTGGCGGCCCATCTTCTGTGTCTCGTGGGGGGGATGCTCAGGTCTCAGCTGCAGCATTAAACACAGCACCAGAAAGCAGAGGCGCAGGGACGCACTTTCCCTGCTGTTACGAGCCGAGACATAAAATGAGATTTATTTGCAACAGTCTGATAGAGAACACTGAGTCCTGGGAATTGATGTCCCAGAAAGCCTTTCAAGTCAGCCAGGAGTTACTGCAGGACGTGAGTCACAGAATAGACAGGGGTCAGAGGAGAAAAAAATTGGGCCCTGATACCTTCTGTGGCCACTTTTAAGCGTAAAGGGATTGACCAGTTTGCACAACGTGAATCACTGTCTCAGTTACAGACTGCCTTATCCCCTCTCTGCTAACAGTTGGATACCTTGGGCCCTCAAGTTGGTGCCGTAATTCAGCTTTTTAAAGATGCAATTCTTCCGCAGACTTGACGCCAGATAAGACCCCCCGATGGCTCTCTCCTTTTCCCGAAAGTTTTCATCCTAATAAATAACTTCATATTATTGTGATGGTTCTTCTAGCATTTCACAGTTTAGTTCTTAAATTTTCTGAAAGTTACTATTGGAATTTGAGGATACAGCAATCCCCAGTTCATGTTTTTAAATTCCTGTGGAAGTTGGACGTTTATGTTCAGTTTCGTTTACTCGGGTGTTTGTTCAGCAGCCGGTATTTGTCACAATTTTAATGTGTATCTGGCCTTGCTGGACTGCGATCAGAGAAGATACACGTGATTTTTCAGTTGGCGCAGCTTGCTTCCAGAATATCGTGCAAGTCTCTACGTGTTTGCACACTGCCAAAGGTGGCAGGTAAAGCTAAAAAAAGAAAGTGGAGGTTCATGACTGCACGAGGGCTTTGCAGAGTCAGGGGACCCCTTCCCTGCAGGGCTACTTTCAGGGCTTTGGAATAAGCCAGTGTCTGAGCTCAGGACAGCTGGAGAGGGAAACCAGCTTCGCTGCTGAATCCTCTGATCCCCCCCAAGGCAGTCCCACCCCTGCTCCCCCTGCCTGGGCAAGAGGGTCATTGTTTCAAAAGTTACAGCAATCGGGACACCCCCTCCTGCTCCTGCGATCTTGTCCCTAACTTATAGCCACTTTCATGAATAACCAGATGATGACTTCGAAAGAGAAAACTTTGGACAGTTTTATTGCCCCCCCCCAGACAGGAATGAGGGTGGTGACAGCCTTCACGGTAGCTGGCACATGGGACTGTCACTCACTGCCGTGTCAGCTGCAACCAGGGTGGCCCCCGGGAAGAGTCTGTGTCAGAATTGTGCAATCGTTTCTTCTGCTTGTTGCGAATACGTACAATTTCTCTTTCCAGGGGAAGTGCATGAAGCTTTTGTGTAACTTGCCTAGTAGTCACAGTTTGGTCATTTCATCTTATTTTCCCAAGAGAGATAGGAAAAAAACAGTAAATTGTGTGTTAGGTGACAGAGTCTTTCTTTGGCCCATAAAGGGTAATTGGGTCAAGAATTTCTCAGAACATCGATACTGACTTAAAAATTCAAGTCTGCACTATATTTATGTTTACTTTTTTTTTTTTTTTTTTTTTGGCCGCAACACGCAGCATGCGGGATCTTATTTCCCTGACCAGGGATTGAACCTGCGCTCCCTGCAGTGGAAGCGTAGAATCTTAACCAAGGGAACGGCAGGGAAGTCCCTGTTTATCTTATTTTTTGACCCATTGCTCTACTTGAATAAGACCCTCAAGGTCAGTTTTTTAACTAAGGATCTGAAAATATTGAAAATATTTGCATTGTTTCATTATCGCCCTCCTCTAAGTCTGAAGGATAGGTATTGTTCCCTGCTTTCTTCTTCCGTGCCCCAAACTCTGTCTTCCTATAGTTATGCCACGTTGACTTCGTTGACGGAAAAAAATGCACAACCGAAAAGTTGAGGATTATGTTTTATTTGGCGGACAAAACTGAGGACCTAAGCCCAGGGCACAGCCTCTCAGACAGCTCCGAGGGTCTGCTCCCAAGAGGTAACAGAGGAGCCAGGATGTACAGGAGGTTTTGCAACAAAGTCCAGGTGGTCAGAACATCAAAAGATTACTGTTAATTAAAGAAAACCAGACACCTCCAGTTAAGGAGTTTAGCGCTTTTTTGTGTATGGGAAGATGCAAAGCCTGGGCTCACTGGAATCATTCCTTTGATCTGCACCTCAGCTCTCTGGGGCCAGCGTTCTGTGCTTCCTCATCCTGAGTCCCCTCGGGGTGCACCATCGGGAAGGCGGGTAGAGGGAGGTGGGGAGTAGCTGCCGTGGCTGAGGCCTTGATGGCTGGCATTCTGTCTCCATCCTGAGTTCCCTCAGGGCTCACCTTCGGGGCGGCTGTAATGTGATGGCTTGATGGCTGCAACATCCTTTGTTTACTGATATGGCAGATGATATTTTTTCATTCACAACTTTAATAAGGCAGAGTTTCTATCCAGCTTAAACTGTATGAGAAATTTGAAGGAAAATGATTGTAGATTCCATTCAGGAAAGATATCTGCGTAGTCAGTTTTCTTTTCTGCTGATTACTAGGACTGATTTTTGTTTTGTTTTGTGTTTTGAATGTTATTTATTTATTTCTTTATACAGCAGGTTCTTATTAGTTATGTATTATATACATATTAGTGTATACATGTCAATCCCAATCTCCCAATTCATCCCACTTCCACCACCCTCCCCCTGCTTTCCCCACTTGGTGTCCATACGTTTGTTCTCTACATCTGTGTCTCTATTTCTGCCTTGCAAACCAGTTCATCTGTACCATTTTTCTAGTTTCCACATACATGCGTTAATATACGATATTTGTTTTTCTCTTTCTGACTTACTTCACTATGTATGACAGTCTCTAGATCCATCCACATCTCTACAAATGACCCAGTTTCGTTCCTTTTTATGGCTGAGTAATATTTCAGTGTATATATGTGCCACATCTTCTTTATCCATTCATCTGTCGATGAGCTTTTAGGTTGCTTCCATGACCTGGCTATTGTAAATAGTGCTGCAATGAACATTGGGGTGCATGTGTCTAGGACTGATATTTTAAAAAGCTTTTGTGTTGAAATAATCATAGGCTCACAGAAAGTTGTGAAACAACACACATGGTTCCATGATCTCCTCTCCCGTCTTCCCCAGACAGTGACATCTTAGGTCTCCGCAACCCAGTATCAAACCAGTCAACTGGTAACAGTCTGGGAGCCTTACTCGGTTTTCACCAGTTTCTACAGGGGCGTGTGTGTGTGTGTGTGTGTGTGTGTGTGTGTGTGTGTGAGATTGGCCTTTTCACTCAGCGCAGTGCCCTTGGGTCCATCCAAGCTGTGTGGTGTTCTTCGTATGGATGGTTCCAGAGTCCATTTAACCACTCATTCTTTGAAAGACATTTGGGTCGTTTGCAGGTTTTTGTGATCACAAATTAACCCTCTATGAACGTAGGTTTTTGTGTATGTATTTCTGAATATGAGTGTTCATTTCTCTGGGATAAATGCCCAAGCATATGGCTGTTGAGCTCTTGGATTGTATGGAAAGTGCATGTTTAGTTTTATAAGAAACTGCTGAACGGTCTTCCTGGGTGGCTGGACCATTTTCTATTTCTACCAGCAGTACAGGAGAGGAACATATTTTCCCAGCAGCATCTTCTGTTTTGGTCACATGTCCCTGGATGTGGCCAGCTCCCTCCTGGCTGGAGTGGTGGAGGGAGAGGGGTCTTGGAGAACAGCTGAGCCAGGCAGCCCTCCTGTCCATGCAGGGGGATAGTCCACATCCCCTGTGGGCAGCATCAGGCCTCACCTGCTGGGATCACCATATCCTCAGGGGTTTCTGGGCGTTACTGGGGGTGGTTGGTCTGGGTGTGTCTGCACAGCTCTGACACGTGGCCCCGCAGTGATCTGGTGGGTCTGGAAGGCTTGATGGTGTCCACGGAGCCCTGTTCCCCCAGGCCTCGGTCACGGTCTCCTCACTGTCACCCTCGAGGAACGAGCCCTCCCAGTGCTGGGCTGCGGTCCTTTCCCATATGGGAGGACATGGCAAGCGTCCCCTGGAGCCCCTCAGGGACCCGTGTCCTCACATGGCCGGCTAACCTGCGCTCCCCACTGGGTACCGCCTCATCCACGAGCTGGGCAGCAGGCCGGCCATTGGCCACCCTTCCCACTGATGAGTCTTTCTCAGTCTTGACACTCACACAAAAGTACATGCTGACTGCCCTCCCTGTGGTAATCCTCTAATGTGAATAGAAGCTGCGGAGAGAACTCACCTGCCAGACGGGAATCTCAGCTTACGCCTGGAAAGGACCCCTGTGTGCCCCTCCTGTCCGATCACCTGGGAGAGGACGCCCGTGCACCGTCCTCCCACCTGATTACCTGGGAAAGGAGCCCCATGCACCGTCCCCCCATCTGATCACCCGGGAAGGGACCCCTGTGCACCGTCCTCCCATCTGATCACCTGGGAAGGGACCCCCTTGCGCCGTCCCCCGTCTGATCACCCAGGAAGGGACTGATGACCTGGGAAGGGACCCCCGTGCGCCGTCCCCTGTCCGATCACCTGGGTAAACTCGCCTGGTCTAACTCTCTGGGTGACTGACTCACTGCTCCGTAACTGCTCAAGGCTGTTCCCCTGGGGGTAGTATTAGAACAAAAAAGGGGCATTTTCCATTGAAGGGTGGAGAACCAGTTGGAACCTTCCTTAAATTCCAGTAGGACAAAGAAAGCTCCTCCTGTCTTAACCTCTGCCTTCTTGACTTAGTACCTGTGCCACTAGTTGGGATTTGCCTTATTTAGTTAAGGTGAAAATGCCAGTTGCTGTAACAAAGGCCCCAAGGTAACAGTGGTTTAAGCGAGACAGAATTTATTTTTCCCTCTGGCTGCACACAGGAGAGGAGCCAGCTGTGATGCAATGGCATTGTGGTGAGAACCCTTGTCTTAGGGACATGTCTTTAGAAAGCCTTAGCCCACCATGTTCTGGGAAATTTTCTAAAGCTAGTGTCCTCTTAGGTGAAATTAGGGAGGTATCAGTGTGCTTCCAGTAAATTAGAATTAGAATTTTCTGTGGTCTGAATGTTTGTATGCCCCCAAATTCATATATTGAAAATCCTGCCCGATGTGATGGTGTTCGGGTGGGGGGTGGGGTTTGGGAGGTGCTTAGGTCATAAGGGTGGAGCCCTCCTGAATAGGATTAGTGCCCTTATAAAGGAGACCCCACAGAGCCCCTCACGCCTTCTTCCATGTGAAGACACAGAGGAAAGGTGCTAGCTATGAATCTCAACGAGGCCCCCACCCTGCCAGGCTGGCCCCTTGATCTTGGATATCCAGCCTCCAGAGCTGTGAGACATAAATGTCTGTTGTTTATAAGATGCCCAGAATGGACTGAGACAGGATGTAAAGTGCTGTGGGTCCGTTTGCCATAGGTAACTTTAAGGACGGAATGAAACTTTGCCACCCACCAGGCATAGTTCTGCAGGAGCTGTTACCAACCCAGCTTCAGTCCTGAAAGTGAAGGCTTCCTTGTCTGGGTTTTCCCAAGCTGTATAATAACATACAACATCCCACTAACACAGAGGAAGGAAGAAAATCTGTTCAATTAAAGACAAGTGTAATTCTGTACAGTTAATCATAGTCTCCTTAAGTGAAGTAAAATAATTTGTTTTTAGTAAGAAGACACCAGTAATTAGTTGGTGAGGGAGGAAAAACCACCTGTTAGCACGTCGTGTTTACTTTGAGTGTGGGGAGACACACTGCAGCTTTTGCTGTTAGTCTTGGGCATGAAATACTGTGTGTTAAATCTTGTCATTTCTGGATCTGACACTCTGCTTGGATGACAGATTAAACATGCAGTTTGGCACTTCAAGACATAAATCTCAAACAATCAGCCTGAGAGGACGGCACCAAACCCTCCCTGGAGGTTCCTAACATGAGGCAGTGACCTCCTTAACAAAGTCAGTGCAGTGATGTGACTTGTCTCTGGTTCAACTGGGAGGAGCAGGAGAAGGTGACCACTCAGAAGCTGTGTCCTGTGAATCTGGAAAACCAACCTCTGGAAGTTGTCCCCTGGAAATAGGACACGCCATGTGTCAGCCGTGCCCCACGGGCACCTTATATTACTTCGGGGGCTGCTGGGCATCACACGGTTTGCTCTCCGACAGAACAAGCCGAGTTCCTCGTTCCTGTTTCCCTGGATCTGAGAGACCTTCAGGTCCTTCATGGGATGTCATGGTCACCTCTGTTAAAACAACCATTTCACAGCGAGTCACACACACTTCCTCATTTTTGTTCCACCTCTAGCCTTTATTTTACTCTTCATCTTTCCAATTAGACAGTAAAAGCCTTGGGAGGAAACTTCTCTTCTTAAGGTGGTACCTATATACAATGGAATCCTACTCAGCCATAAAAAGAATGAAATATTGCCATTTGCAGCAATAAGGGTGGACCTAGAGATTATCAAAGTGAAGTAGGTCAGACAGAGAAAGACATTTAATATCACTTTTATGTGGAATGTAAAAAAATCATACAAATGAACTTATTTACAAAACAGAAAGAGACTCAACAGACATAGAAAACAAACTTACGGTTACCAAAGGGGAAGGACGGAGGAGAGATAAATTAGGAATTGGGGATTAACCCATACACACTACTATATATGTAATAGATAACCCACAAGATCTTACTGTATAGCACAGGGAACTATATTCAATATCTTGTAGTAACCTATAGTGGAATATAATCTGAAAACAGTATCTAACTGAATCACTGTGCTTACACCTGAAACTAACACAACATTGTAAATCAAATATACTTAAGTAGAAAAAAAGCTTCCCTTTGTATACTTTGTTTCTCCCATGACACCTGGTACAGTTCCTTACACATACGATACCTCTTTACTGATTGTTATGTTAGCTTCGCTTAATACCATGCTCACTAAGCGTGTTCTCAGAGTCACCATGACACTTAACAACCATTAGGTGACTGTATGCAATTAAATTGTTCTTAATCAGGAATACAAAAGAATTTGCAACATAACCGAACAGAGAATAAAAGATCCGGATTTTATGTGATGAGATATTTTAAATAGGGAAATAATATATACATTAAAACAATATATAGAACTTTAATTTGTTGTATCTGCTGCTATCTAGTAAAGATCCTTCAAAGCAGAAAGCATCTGAGATGTTGAGCTTATGGGGCAATGAAGGGAATTTTGTTTTATTAAAAGAGAATCAATTGACTTTATTTTTTAGCAGAGTTTTAAAGACTTGAGAAGGTAGTTCAGAGAGTTCCACATACCTCTGCCCTCCACAGTCTGCTCTGTTATTAACATCATGCCTTAGTGTGGTGTATTTGTCATAATTAATGAACCAATACTGATACATTATTAGTTTACATTAAGATTCACTATTTGTGTTGTACAATTTTATGGGTTTTGACAAATGTGTGTCATGTATCCATCATTACACTATCATACAGAATAGTTTCACTGCCCTAAAAAACCTACACTTCAGCTGTTCATCCTGCCTCCCTAACAAGGGGAACTTTTTAATATCCCTGCTTGTCTGTGAGCTGGAGGAGCCTGGCTCCTGGCATCCGATGAGGTCCTCATCACGCTTCGTCCCTTGTTGGCGGTGTGTCGGTGAGTAGGCGACTCTAACCTCCACGGCCTCTTGTGCGTAACGTGGGATCATGGAATCTTCCTCTCAAGGATGTTACGAGCACAAAATTAAAGACATTCCCATATAAAGCACCTAGCACCCTGCCTGGCAGTGTCATAGTGCTCGGGTCACAAGCAACCCACACCAGCGCTCCCAAGCTGAAGGGAGAAAAGCGTTAGAATAATACTGGGTCCCCCGCATGATCGAGGAAGAGGTTAATAGCCAAGTGTCACATGGGGGCTCTGGGCGTCCTGGCAGCAGGGGGTCCTGACTGTTAACTGGGCGCAGCTGTTCCCCTGGGTGAGTGGATTCATCTCCACCTCTCCTGGCTCTTCTCAGGAGTGAAATTCACAGGAGACACATGCGTATTTTTGCGGATTAGGTCACCTGACTTTACAAGGCTGGAGAGTTGGCGCTTCACTGGCAGCCTGGCCAGGACCATAAGGAGAGTGGGAATGCCATTCTCTATAGGAAATGGGAGGTGCTCTTGCCAGAAGGAAAAGGGAAGGTGTGCTGAGCAGACAGACATAGCGCCCCAGTGCACCAGACATAGAGGGTGCTAGGAGGTGGTGATCTCCTTTTGGTCTGCCATTTTGACGACATGTGATTTATACCTTAGTGTGAAACTTGCGGTGTGTGTGTGTAACATGATAGTTTCTAACCAATTGCAGTTGCTGAGCTAAGCACCTTCCCCCTCCCCTTGGCTGTCTGCCGTCTCATCCTTGCTGCTCTCCACCGTCCAGCGGGGACTGTGGCGTCTGGCCCACAGCCCCCCTCCTCTGTGACCCTGTTGCTAGTTTGGCTGACCCCCACGTCCATGTGGTCACCCCACCTCACCAGCACTAGTGCTGCCCCGGAAACCGAGGTCTTGGCTTCATGCTCAGAAAATAGACTTTTCTCAATTAAAAATTTTTCCTTCAGTTATTATTTTTGCACTCTGGTTTGGGTCCTCACAAATGCCTAGGCGATTCCCCCAAATTAACAAAGAAGTACCAATCAAATGTCAATAGAAAACTTGAAAATAGCTGATCACACGTAGTTTTGGAGTTAGCCTTCCCTCCTTGATGTGGACCCGTGTTTGTGATATATTATTTAAAATATTAGATATGCATAATAGGCAGTATGTGTTTTCTGCTACTAAGGTTATTCTTAGATTATGTAATGAAACTAATATATTGCTATTTTGTGGTGCTTCCCACAGAAATCCCATGTTTTTGAGGTGCTGTTTATACCACTGCTGTAAGGCTGGTTTGTGTTGACATTTCTCCTTTACAGACAAGACGAGGATGAGCTGACCCTTTGGGGAATTCACAGCCAGTGCTCAGGGTGTTAAGCACATGTCATTTTTGTTTGATCCGCCACTTTATCCATAGCTTCAAAACAGCTCCAAGAATTCTACATAGGGAGGATATGCTACCTGTTAATAGAAAAATACACTTCACCATGTATTTCAGTGTCATTCTGAGGACCGGAACTTTAGAAACATATCTGAGATTAATCCTTTACAAATAAAGAAATGTGCCTGAGTTGAGTCCTCAGGAAACAAATACTCTTTTATCCATTGATTTGAAAGGAATGAAAGGGGTAGAAGTTAGAAACCAGGAAGGTGGTCGATCCATTTTGTCTGAGATCCAGGAAGGTGGTCGATCCATTTTGTCTGAGATCCAGGAAGGTGGTCGATCCATTTTGTCTGAGATCCAGGAAGGTGGTCGATCCATTTTGTCTGAGATCCAGGAAGGTGGTCGATCCATTTTGTCTGAGATCCAGGAAGGTGGTCGATCCATTTTGTCTGAGATTCAGGAAGGTGGTCGATCCATTTTGTCTGAGATCCAGGAAGGTGGTCGATACATTTTGTCTGAGATCCAGGAAGGTGGTCGATACATTTTGTCTGAGATCCAGGAAGGTGGTCGATACATTTTGTCTGAGATACAGGAAGGAACTGATAGATATTGGAAGAAAAAAATAAACAAACGGAGGGAAAGAATGCTTTTTAAATGGAGAAACTAGAAGAATGAGCTAAGGCGAGACCACAAACAGTGATTACAGAGCCGTGGTTCACAGTGCATGTGCTGGAATTCCCACTGGAAGAAGGTCCTACTAATTATTGATAATGATGAGGTGGGTCGACTCATCTTCTGCTTGTGAATCACCTCTCATAAATGTTATTTTCCCCATTTCTCTAAAGACACTTTTACCTGCAGAGTTTAATAACTCAAGATAACAGTTTCTGGTACAGCTAGGACCGTCTAATTCTAGTTAAATGTGATGCTGTGTTGCCCATCTCATATTTATGTATCGAGTCTTGCCTGAAATAGCAGACTAAGTCTTCACTTTGACTGAAAGTATTCATATTTTAATTTGTCACCTTCTATGCAAATTCTTTTCCAATGATTTATTCTCTCTCTATTCAGCAAAAGGGGGAAAGGATATTTCCAGAGTGTTGGTTAAGGATCAGCCACTTTGCATTTGTTTATTTTAAAGTACTGTGGTCTAGGGGTTAGCCTAATAACATAGCCAAATAAATTGATATGTCACTTTTTAAAATTAGAAGGTGAATTTTGGCACATTTTTTTTTTTTCCAGCTCATCAGTTGTGTAGGGACCCATAAATATTTGCTCCTTAAATTCCTAACTCAAGCAAATCCTGAGCGCTACTTCCCAGAGGGGACAGATTCTTATTCCATGTAAGAATTGGCAGCTGTTTCACTCTTTACAAAATTCATGTGTCTTTCCTCAGACGTCATCACCTCCTATTCCGTTTCCCTGCATGCTGTATGTTACATGCTGCGCCAGGCCCATTACTAGTTACCTGGAACAAAACATCCATAGATTTCATGGGGCATTGAGCTCAGCTACTTTGCGAAGAGAAAAGCACAGTAGTCTGTCCAGGAGACTAGACGATGTCCGTTTGGCACTGATCACAGAGCTCTTGCTTGGCACTCCCCGGGGAGGGTGGGAGTTTGTCTGAGCTGCGGGGGGTGCCTGCCCAGCCCAGCCCGCCCCCTCACACAGGCCCCGGGCCCAGCCCTGCTGGGTGCGTGTGGCAGTGATGGCCCCTGAACCCATCACTGGGCTCCCACGTGCACGTGGTCCATGTTCGGGCTCCTGGGGAGAAACCCCAGCTCTGCCGCTCGCTGCTGTGCGATCCGGACACTTGAACCTCTTGGGGCCTTGGGTTCCTTGTTCACGAACAGGGGGCTAATAGTATTATTCTACAGCATAGTTGGTTGTGAGGATTAAACACAAGTGAACAGTGGACTTGGCATGTGGTATTTAAGTATCCAGTGAGCATTAGCTGTTTTTTTAGTAATGGCTTTTACACACATACACACTCACAAACATACACACATATATGTACACATATACATACATATAGTGGTGTACACATGCCTATAATATAATAATACCTATAATAAAATGTTATCTACTTTATGTGTGGGTTTGTGTGTGCATTTGTACATATAATAGATGTACACACATATACCCATGTGTACACATATTCATACATGTGATGTACACATGCCTATAATAATATCTATTTTATGTGTATGTAATATACACACTCACATATATACAATACATAAATATGATAAGGTACACATGTTTGTAATATAATACCTATAATAAAATGTTATCTATTTTATGTGTGGGTATGTGTGTGCATTTGTACATGTAATAGATGTACACACACTCACATATACACGTGTACACATATTCATATGTACACATGCCTATAATACATGCCTATAATATCTATTTTATGTGTATGTAATAGATATACACACACACATATACACAATACATAAACATAATGTACACGTGCCTATGATATAATACCTATAATAAAATGTTATCTATTTTTTGCACTCACTGCAAGGCTGCTGGGAAGTGGAGTCCATTTGGCTGATGAGCTCTGACTGCCTTTTTGGAAACTGATCTCTACTCCTGAGCTCAGTATGCTATCTCAGGTCCTCCTCTCACTCTCCAGCTCTCAGTCCAAATAAAGCTGTTTATCCTGGTCAAAAAAAAAAAAAAGTTATCTATTTTATGTGTGGGTATGTGTGTGCATTTGTACATATAATAGATGTACACACACATATACACATGTACACATATACATATGTACGTATGCCTATAATGCATGTCTATAACATCTATTTTACATGTATATGTGTATACATACACACATGTATACACAATACATAAATAGGATAATGTACATATGTCTATAATAGTACCTGTAATAATGTTATCTGTTTTTTGTGTGTATGTGTGCCTACATATAGAAGTACACGCACATGCACACACACGCACACCTTCACTCCCTGGCCCAAGTCGGAAGCCCTGTGCTCCCACAGCACCTGGTCCACAGTTACATTAGTGCCTTCATCAGGTACACCTACTATGTACCATCTCTCATCACCTGGGGTTCCCACGGTTGAGGTGGCTGCTTCTCCGTCCTCTCATCCCAGAGCTTTGTGCTGCTGCCGAGGGTAGCCCTGAGCTCACAACAGAGCTATGTTGTTGGACAGGTGGATGCCAGATATTACTTCACGGTTAGATTGTCATTCCTTTAGCTTAACACTGGGCTCTCGGTTAAATTCTCATGTCTCTAAGCAACTTCGTGCCCCGTGCTATTACATTATTTATGACACTTAGAGGGAAGGGATTTCAAAGTCCTCCCTGAAAGTGAGCTTTGGCCAGCAGACGGGAGAGGTCTTAGGGGTCTGGATGTCTGTGACTGATGGTGAGTGACGAGAGTGAGGTCCATGGTCTTTATGCTTTCGATCTCATGGTGACATTTCTCTTCCCAACTCAACTCACGTGTTCAGCGGGCTGCGTGGTGTTATCCAGCAAAGATGTCACTTTGTGGCTCGGTTGTAGGAAGAAGAAAGTGGTAGTCCTATTGTGTTAGCCTACGGGGGGTGGCCGGAACAAAATCTAGCAGTTCTGGAGCCTAGAGATCCAAGACCCGGGTGCCGTCAGGTTGGTTTCTGGTGAGAGCTAGTCCTGGCTTGTGGATGGCGGCCTTCTCTGTGTCCTCACATGACCTTTCCCCTGGGTGCACACAGAGGGACAGAGGAGAAGAGAGAGAGAGATGACTGGTGTCTCTTCCTCTTTTTACAACGACACCAGTCCTGTAGGATTAGGGCCCCACCCTTGCTATACACTGGGTGTTTGTCTCCCCCCAGATTCATATGTTGACATCCTAACCCCCAGTATGATGGTATGACAGCGGGGGACGGGGGGTGACTTTGGAGGTGATCAGGTCTAGAGGGTAGAGCCCTGGGGAATGGGGTTGTTACCGAGTCCAAGCTCACTCTGCTCACCTCACAACAGGCCAATAAATCGGAGACGAGGTGTTGAGGCACAAATACGACTTAATTGGGAATGCTGGCAGACCTTGAAGATGGCAGACTAAAGTCTCAAAATAACCATCTTCTCAGGGTTTGGATGCCAGTTTCTTTTATAGCACAGAGAGGGGGAGATGGGGAGATGGGGAAGTAAAGTAAAAAGGCCATATATTTTGCAAATATCACCTGGAATGGCCGGCCTCGGGGAGGGGATGTGTTAATTTCTTCTTTCTTGCAGCCATCCCAGGTGGGCAGGGTCAGGATGCTTCCCTGGACAAAGGCACTTTGGGTTAAGATTCAGGCAGAGGGCAGGGTCCCCTGAGGCAGGCCATTATGTATAGACAGTATCCTTTCAGTGAACAAAAGCAGTGGAACGCAGAGGTTAAAGTAAAAGAAGCAGATCCAACATGGAGTCATATTTGGCTCTTCCCTGTTACAATTCCCCACTGTCAATGTCCATTCCATAATCTTGTGGGAAAAGGGGTGACAACCATTCTAATTGCTTTGTCAGATGGATCTTTCTGGGAGTGTCCGCCATCGGTGCCAGTGTTCCAAACGTTGTCTCTTCTGTTCCTCTCTGGAAAGTATCTCCTTTACACCTGTAGCCTTAAAAAAACAACAAAAAACTCACAACCTAGAAGTTGAGTTATGATCTATTCAGTGGGAATTTTGAGGGCTTCAACTTCAAGCCTGGAGGTAGCATCTCAGGTTAAGGAATTTAGCGTTTTTCTCTGTATGGGAAGATGCAGGAGTCGGGGCTCACTGGAACCACTCTCTTGATATGCACCTCACCTATCCGGGGCCTGTATCCTATATTCTCATATCCTGAGTTTGCTCAGGGCTCACAGGCTCCCGTTGGAGGGCTGAAATCGCTCATGACTGATGTGGCAGGAAATATTCCATTTCTCATATCCTCTTCTCTTGGTCGGGGTTTTGACCAATATTTGGAAGACATTTCAGGATCAAATTTTGTCCCACAGTGCTGGGAGGCTCATCCCAGGTCAGGCGAAAATTCTTGATATGTCACTCCAGGTGCTAGATTTTGGATCAGGCCCTACTGATAATTAAAGATTCTCTGGATCCTCTATCTAATTATGATCCAGGAGACATTTTCCCTTGTTGCTTCTTCCCATAGCTAGAAACACACTATTACAATTATCTTATGTTATAAATGTGATCTTTTGTTGGAAGCCTGGTTACATACTGGGTACTGTAAGAGACACCAGTCTTATAAAACAGACAGGATATAAGTAATGCAGCTAGTAACATTGACAAAGACATAGTGCAGCAGGGAGATACAAAGTACAAACAATTTGGCTTACAAAGGTATAATTTACCAAATTATTGTAAGTCATAATTAGTTTAAGGGGAAGGTTTTTCTTACACCTGGAAAACACAGATTTAAACCACTCATTTTTCAGATAGAAACCATAAAAATTATAACCATGTTCACCACTTTACTCAGTCCTATGTAACTAATCCTTCTTGTTAACAGCTTTATGAAGCCATCAGGTTTCCCATTAGAATTCTTCAATTTCTTCCCCAGTTCAGCATTATGGTCTGAAAGCCAGAAACTTGTATTTATCCAAAGGTCCTTTCTATAAATCTCCTTGGAGAGGAAGCATTTTTGCCAAGGCATCAGAGTGAAACCATAACTGTCTATAATGACAAAAGACTTAAGAAGGCACATTTAAATCTGATTACCATGCAGTTGACAAAGTAATTTGGTTACTGTTGTGACATGCAACACTTTCAGATAATAACTAGAATTATGAGTGATAATATTTTACCAGGACATACCAAATTTTAGGAACTCCATATAATCTCTAGAATACATGTATCATTTGCCATAAAATATAACCTAAGAAGATTTATTACTTATTTGACAACACTTCCCATGTAATTTAACATACCAAGTGAACCTAATTAGTTAATATCTCTCTTTAGGGTGTTTCAGGGGCCCTTTGAAGCATCCCAGAGTTAGCTAGAGGTCAAAGGAACTTCATTATAATTTGATTTGGGAAGTTATGTCAAAAAAACATCAAAAGGGTCTAAAACAGTCAGATAGGATCACAGGTCACTGTGAAACAACAGTTATTCACTTAGCCGAAGTAACAATAAAAGATTTCAAAGGTAAATTCAGAACCAGATCACTTAAAAGGTAAAGAAACTTAACATTTGTTATCAAAGGCAGTTCAAAATCTTAAGAAACCTTGTCGTCTTAACAGAGAGAAAAGCCAAATTCAAGTTTTGCACCAACTTACTTTTAAAATTTATTTACTCAATTAAACTTATTTTAAACTTAGTGAATCCTGACCATGTACAAAACTCTTTTCTTGGGGTTCACTTTCCATAAACCTTCCATCACTTAACTTATTTTAGCACTATTCTAACTTTCAAGTTGTTGAATATCTGGAGAGATTAATTTTAGATAGACATTCCTAAAAGATAATTATTTTTAAAAGTTCACCTAAAGCTTTTATTTCATTTGCATTTTCTTTCCTTAAAAGTTTCTTCACATCAGGTTACTTTCCTTGCTGACAAATTTGCAAGAGACATAACAAGATTTTATTTAGCTTATATAAAACTTAGGCACAATAAAAGTATTATATTTAATGCTGATGATGACTCTAATGACATGTCTATATTAATTGGATTAACAAACAGTAATACTGAATATTTCTGAGTTCATGTGAACCTGAAACTCATTTAGCTTAATTTTTCTTGTATTTAGAATTGTTTGGTTTGTAAGTGCTTACTTTTCTTTAAGCCAATTAAATAGAGGTCATCCACAAATCAACCTCAGCGATATTATACAAATACAAAGACTCATACAAGGAGACAAACAGAGACATCATAGTTTTCATTTCAAAATTTCAGCACTGAGTCAGGTACAGCAGTGTAAAGCCCATCGGTTCACAAAAAGAGGTTGAATTAAGATTAGGTTTCTGGCAGATGGAACAAATCAAGCTCACTTGTCTAGATGGCTGAATTTTTATGGAAAAGACACTTAGGTTTTTTATTTATCCTTGACAAGTCAATTTCTAAATTACCTTACCCCCTTTTTAAAGATTGCATTTTAAAAAGATGGAAGAGATGAGGGTTCTTGAGAAGACCAGGTAGGACATTTGCATCTCAGAGTTACAGGCAAGTTTTTCCTAGCATGACTTTTTTCCCCTTTGTTTACTATTTACAAAAGCCTCTTAAGACCAATAGGGAAGGTGGTCAACTTGTTCCCCACTGTCAAAGTTACCTGGGGCCCCTGTGGGGAAATCAGAATCGGATGCCTCAAGTCCAAGGGAGTCCTCTGGCCTCTTACAGGATGTTGGCACAAGGAAAATTGCCCTGCTGCAGAAGTGGCTCTCGGTCCAAATTGGGTGTCCTGTCAGGTCTTAGATGGTGATACTAAATCAGGCTCCTGTGCTCTGGAGGTTAACATAGAAACTTCTATTTGATCCCCGTGGGTAGGGGAAACAGGAGGCAGTGAATATGATGGCGGCATGTTGGGGGGGGGGCAGTTGGAACAACTGCCAGTGCAGCCTGCTCTTTTGCAAAACACTTCTGTCAGATCATATAATAATTGAGTGAGACATTCAGGGGCCATTGCTCTTATGATCTTAAATATTGGGTTCACACCCTATTACAGTAGTACATCATGTCTTTCTTAGTCATAGGCTCATGGCTATGTTTCACCCATTTATCTAATATATGCCCCAAAGGGCTCTCCTTCGGGATAGATGGAGTATTTCCCATTTTTATAAGTTGGATAACACCAAAACACAAAAGGCGCAAACAAACTCTAGCATTGTTGCACACAAAACGAAGATGAAAACCAACAAGCCGGTTCCCAAATTGGGTAGACTTACCCTACAAAACCAATGAACTAGATCCCAACGAACTGGCTCCAAATCAGAGTCCAACAACAATTCCCCCCTGGAGGAATTGTACCTGGTACCTGTTGCAACAGTGTACCCCAATCAAACAAACTGGCTTATCCTGTAAAGAAAAAGCCCAAATTGAGAGGGGAATATGTTCCCGGTATGCACGCCAGAGTGACTTACCCTACAAAGTCGAGTCCGTCAACTCACAACACAAAAGGATACACAAAACCAAAACAAGACCAAGACCAAAACAAACGAACCAGTTACCAAATTGGGTAGACTTACCCTACAAAATCGAGTCCGAGGACTTGCAAAAGTTGGTCGGTTCCTTGCTTCAACTGCCAAGCGCTGGGGTAGCCGGTGCTGCTTCAGGGAATTTTGAAGGGAAGATCCTCAGGACAAATGGTCCTGGCAGCTGCTAGGGCCTTGCCCCAGTGTTCCCTCACTGGGGCCAGCTAGCCACAAGCAGCAAGTTTCCTGGCTGGCTCGCCAAATTTGTTACCAAGTCCATGCTTGCTGTGCTCACCTCACAACAAATAAATCGGAGACTAGGTGTTGAGGCAATGAATACCACTTTATTCGGGAAGGTGGCAGACTGAGCAGATGGCAGACTAAAGTCTCAAAATAACCGTCTTCTCAGGGTTTGGATGCCAGTTTCTTTTATAGCACAGAGAGGGGGAGATGAGGAAGTAAAGTAAAAGGCCATAAGTTTTGCAAATATCACCTGGAATGGCCAGCCTCGGGGAGGTGATGTGTTAATTTCTTCTTTCTTGTAGTCATCCACAGGTGGAACAGGGTCTGGATGTTTCCCTGAACAAAGGCACTTTGGGTTAAGATTCAGGCAGAGGGGCAGGGTCCCCTGAGGCAGCCCATTATGTATAGACAGCATCCTTTTAGTGAACAAAAGCAGCAGAAAGCAAAGGTAAAGTAAAAGAAACAGATCCAACATGGAGTCTGATTTGGTTCTTCCCTGTTACATGGTCAGTGCCCTTACAACAGAGACTGCAGAGAGGTCCCTGCCCCACTGCCAGTGAGGACATGGTGACAGACGGATGGCCGTGAACCAGAAGATGGTTCCCAGCAGACACTGAAAATGCCTGCACCTTGATCTCTGACTTTCAGCGTCCAGAACTGTGAGAAATAAATGTCGGTTGTTCATAAGCCATCCAGACAGACTAAGGCAGCACCTAATTACCTCCTGAAAGGCCCTATTCCAAATACAGTCCCATTGTGGGTGAGGGCATCAACAGATGAACCTTGTGGAGGGGGTACCGTTCAGGCCCCAGCACTGAGGCCTATTTTAGTTAGACGTTTTGTGTGTGTCTGAGGAGCCCCAGTTTTCTGCTCGGCATAACTCGGGGGATGGGTCTCTGCAGCTGTGGATGAGGAACAACAGGCTGTGATCATTCCAACAAGACCTGCAGCCACACGGCAGGACCTGGAGATGCAGGAGCCATGGGTTCAGGCCCATCTCAGATGCTGACACACAGCGTGGAGTCTGGCTTCCCCAGGAGAACCTGGAGGGGTGGGACCGTGCAGAGTCCCAGTGAGTCAGGGCACCAAGGAGGGGCCTGACCGGCCAGGGCCTCTGACACAGACCTGTTGGATGGGGGGCTGGGATGGGGAAGCTCCCGTGAGTCTGGGAGATGCAGCAGGTGAGCTGACCCTCCAGCCAGAGGGCAGAGGTAGAAATGGGATGCTGGGGGCAGTGGAGCGGGGGGTGGTCAGAGGACTGAGGCCAGACTCAGAACCACTTCTGGGACACTGAGCCTGGCAGACATGCTGCCCTAGGGGCTTGATCTTAAGTATCCAGAGCTGGCCTTACACTATTAGAAAACTGGGGGCAGATTTTTTTTAAGAAGGAGTTTCATAAAATTTCAGGGTTACACTCTCCCCTGGTACTTGCTGGTGAAATGTCCAAGCTAAGTGACCTCATCAAGGAGGAACACTTGCTTTCACTAGCAAATCTCCTTCATCAATCAAAGGGATCTCTTAAGTCAGGATTTGTATTCTTTATGTGTAAATAATGCTGTCTCCTAGCTAACCTTGCAACATACTGATGGATAGTAACTGTAGTTATCACTCTTGGTAATATTTCTTAGTTGTTATTCTTTTACTTTATGAGCATTAAGACCTCAGAGGAGCCTCCTCTGACCTCAGACCCCCACTAGCAGGCTGGATCAAAGCCCTCTGCTAGCGCCCTGTCCTTCTGCCTTACAGGCCTTCCCACTGTTGCAATGAAATAGCAATTGCATGATTAATTGTTTCATGCCTGTCTCCCTTGCCAGATTATTTTCCCAATGAAAGCAGCAACCAGGTCTATTTTAATCATAGCTACAGCCAACACTGGGTCTTACCCATAGCAATAAATTATTTTTAAATGAGTTCTTTTATTCCCTCATTTATTCAACCACTAGCTAATGCATTTAGTGTTCACAAGCCCTAGGAACTAAGCTACAAACAGGGAAACGAAACGTAATGTGATCGTGTCTGCATTCAAAGAGCTCACAATTTAGTGCAGAGAGTTCTTAACCCGTGAAGGTAAAGTTCCCCTTGAGAACCTGGTGAAAGAAGTGGTCCCTCTTCCCGGAAGCTACTTATTTGAAATGGATGCAAGATTTTGTATGTGACTTGCGGTGTTCACAGATCTCCGGAAGTCTATTCAGTGTCTTCCTAAAATTTCCTGAATTCAGAGGTCAGGATCCTTCCACGAAACACAGACTTAAAGACACACACACAAGTTAAGGAGAGGGAGGAAGGAGGGTGTCAGCGTGTCCTGCTGGATCAGGAAGGGCTTCCCTGGAAGAGATGCTTGGGCCGTGTCTTGAGTGATAAATCTGATGTCACCAGCAGAAGAAGTGAGAGCCCTGGAGGTGGGGCAGACAGCATTTGAAGCCACACAACCCAGAGTGGGACTTGAACCCACTGGCTTTTAACTGAGATCACACACCTGGTCTCAGGACTTAATGAAGCTCAGATCCTTTATGTCTCATTGCAGAAAGAATTCAGTGAGAGAGAAAGCGATAGGTAAGAGGTGGATGTTTTTAGAGAGGTACACATTCCATAGACAGAGTGTGGACCGTTTCAGAAGGCGAGAGGCCCCAAAATATGGGGTGATTAGTTTTTTAGGCTGGGTAATTTCATAGGCTAACGAGCGGGAGGATTATTCTAACTATTTTGGGGAAAGGGTGGGGATTTCCAGGAATTGGGCCACGGCCCACTTTTTGGCTTTTCTGGTCGGCCTCGGAACTGCAGCACTGGTGGGTGTGTCACTTAGCTGATGTGGTACAATGAGCGTATACAGAGGCTCAAGGCCCACGGGAAGTGGAACCTTCCTCCATCTTGAGCCTAGATGGTCCTAACCAGTTTACGTCCTATCCTCAAGGGCCATGTCCTTCTCTGAGAGGTGGTGCCCTGCCCCCTTCCCTCCTGCCTCACGTTTGGAGCAGCACGGAGGTGGGAAGGGACATGTCACTCGGGGAATTGCAAAGCCCTGTTCCGTAGGAGCAGTGACGGGAAGAGCGGTGATGGGAGGAGTGCGGTGGGCGAGGGTGAGCAGGCGGGAGTGGGGCCAGATCGGGAGGGCGCGGCCTTGTCGTGCGCACGGTGGGGAGCTGCCACAGAGCCTTCGTGGTGGGGACAGAGGGGCGGACGTGACTTCCGGGGGAGCCCTCTGTGGAGGGGAGGGCACATGGGAGGGCGCGGTCCTGGGGGGCCGTCGCCCAGCTGTGCCAGTCATTCAGGCCCAGGGCCCGGACGCGGGCCGGCTCCGCTTCTGGAGAGGGTGCAGGCTGGAGCAGCAGCAGGACTCTGCTTGGAGGTGGGCTGGGTGCCGGAGGGTAGGAATAAACTCCAGGTTTTCGCCTTAAGCAGTTGAGCCCTCGGCGGGGTAGGTTCAGGAGGCATCCTTGGGCACGAATGCCCTTCTCTGTGGCATGGATGCCAACTCAACAGAATAAGAGTGCTCACGGACACAGTTTCCCCACTCAAGATGAAATAATCTTCTGTAAATCGTGAAAAGGACGTTCCTTACAACTTAGATGACTAGAAGAATGTCAAGAGAAAACCGATGCTGCTTTTTCATCACTAAAGTTGTATCTAAGGCAGCTTTCTAATCTCCCTCTTGGGAGTAAGAGCACGGGCTGTACTGAGGAGCTGGGCTGTCCACGCGCCATCTGGGCGCTACGGGTCCCCACGGCCTAGACGGCTGGGAGGAGTCGTGGGCCTGCTAAGTTGGAGATGCTTAGTACAGCGTGTTATGTAGAGATTTTCCCCCAAATATCAAACCATAATTATGAATTTCTTATTAATTTCTGTAGATTAGGAATCTCGGGTGTTGTAAATCTTGGCTTATAAGAATACCCATGAAAGAAACACACTTACAGTTAGCTGCCGTTTTAAACTTCATGTACAAGGGCAGTGGGCTTTCAATTAATTTTTTTTTTTTTTTTTTTTTTTTTTTTGCATTACGTGGGCCTCTCACTTTTGTGGCCTCTCCCGTTGCGGAGCACAGGCTCCGGACGCGCCGGCTCAGCGGCCATGGCTCACGGGCCCAGCCGCTCCGCGGCATGTGGGATCTTCCCAGACCGGGGCACGAACCCGTGTCCCCTGCATCGGCAGGCGGACTCCCAACCACTGCGCCACCAGGGAAGCCCTCAATTAATTTTTTAATAACAGTTTTATTGAGATATAATTCACATATCATATAATTCATCCATTTAAAGTATACAACACTTTCAATTAGTTTTTATTTACCTTAAAAATAGTTTTTCTAAAATTCTTCTTGCAATTAAATGGTATTCCGTTTGTAATAAGAAAAAAGAATACAAAGTATGTACATTTAAAACTGTGTACAATGGTCTTTATACATAAGGAATTTTCTCATGTGACTCCAGTTATTGGAGTCAAGAGAAAATATATTCTTAGGTTGGTTTAAAGTGTAAAATACAGTCAACATGTTATCACAAAAGTGACATGTGGCGTGAGAAGGAAAGACCAGAGGTGGCGCATCCTCATGGCTTGCTTCACTGTCCTGCTGGGGAAGGAGACCCAGATTAATTTACAGACCCTCATTCTGCTCTCAAGGGATCCGGGAGACCCTCCCCTGCTGCAGCCCTCCTGCCTGATGGCTGATTTGTTGTGATGAGTGTCCTCAGCTGGGATGGTAGTGGCATTGCACCAAGAGGGGGGAAATTGCCTTGGGGTTTAAACCGAAGGAAGTGGCAAAAGAGCAGCTCCTCCTAACAATTGGTGTGTATACACAGGAACATCGGAAAGCTCTGAGAATTTGAATGTCATCTTGTCCCCTAGGTTCATAATCTTTGTGGTAGATGCAATACATCTAAAAACTAGGGGTTTTGCTAAAACAACATGCAGAAAAAAGTATAACCCTTTTCCTATTGAAATTGACAGAACCTGTCACAAGGATTGAAACTCTCTGCTTTGCCCCATGATGCTGGATGCCAGGAATGTACTGATGATTGGCATTTAGACTGACCCATATACCGGTAATTTGTCTAAAACAGGTTTTCCAAGGTTGCATATGAGTGTGTCGTCACACAGAGGCTTAGACAGATTTGGTCTAACCCACCCTGATATACACCATGTTCTTAAATTCAGCTTTTATCTTGTGACTTCTAGGGTTAAAGCGCCTCCCTGTTTAATGCCGGTATCTGGTTTTAAAGCCTCTGTAACCCAGCACTATCCCAACTTTCCTGTAATCAGGCTTATCTCCTCAATGTTTCAAGCACCCAAAGACCCATTCTTGTGTCTGGATGTTTGCTTATATTGTTTACGTTCCTATTGCACTCACTTTTTTTTTTTTTTTTTTTTTTTTTTTTTTTTCTTTTTGTGGTATGCGGGCCTCTCACTGTTGTGGCCTCTCCCGTTGCGGAGCACAGGCTCCGGATGCGCAGGCCCAGCGGCCATGGCTCACGGGCCCAGCCGCTCCGCGGCATATGGGATCCTCCCAGACCGGGGCACGAACCCGTATCCCCTGCATCGGCAGGCGGATTCTCAACCACTGCGCCACCAGGGAGGCCCTGCACTCACTTTTAATAAAGTCTGTCCTCTAATAAGAATAGATGCTATAAAATGACCTTACAGTATAGTTTTTTCATGGCAAGCAAAGCCCACTGTAATGCTCAGGGTGCCTTTTATGAGACCCACGAGGAGGAACCATCACTCAGACCTCTTTGCTGTACAACCAATGTATTCACTTCTTATAGAAATTACAACTTGTAATTAATCGTGTGTCCTTATTTGCTTTGACCACTAGGAAACTCAGAATCACATATGCATCTCTTCTTTAGTACTGCAGAGATTCTTACAGCATGGCTTGATTTTTATAATCTTTCCACTGACCCCATGTTATTTTCCTTGCCTTGAGGGGTGAAGGTGGTCTCCTTTGCCTTTTAAAATTTACCTTTTTTTTTTTTAAAGGGAACACACATTTGTTAATCTGACAGCTCCTGTGGGTCAGCAGTCCTGGTGCCACACCTCACATACTTGGGGTCCAGGTATGGCTGGTGCCGAATTCTCACCCGAGGCTTGGGTCCTCTTCCTATCTCACTGTTGGTTAGCAGAACACATCTCCTTGTCCCTGTGGAACTGGAGTCCTTATTTTCTTGATGGTTTTTAGCTGGGGCTTGCTCTCAGCCTCCAATGAGCAGTTCACAGCCTAGCTGTTTGCTTCCTTCCTGGAGGCTGGCAGGAACATGTCTCAGGCCCTGAATCCTCCTCAGGCTTCAGTATCTTTGTCTTTTTTTTTTTTCAAAAAAAAATTTTTTTATCGCAGTCTAGTTGATTTATAATGTTGTGCCTATCTCTGCTGTACAGCAAAGTGACTCAGTTATACACATTACATTATAGACATTCTTTTTTTATATTCTTTTCCATATGGTTTATCACAGGATATTGAATATAGTTCCCTGTGCTGTACAGTAAGACCTTGTTGTTTATCCATTCTAAATGTAATAGTTTGCATCTGCTAACCCCAAACTCCCAGTCCATCCCTCTCCCTCTCTCTCCCTCCCTCTCCCCCTTGGCAACCACAAGTCTGTTCTCTATGTCTATGAGTCTGTTTTGTAGATAGGTCTTTGCAGTGGCTTAATGTTTGAAATTACTTTGTGGCTTTCTTTGGTAAATATTGAAATGTAGCAATAATGTCTTTTGAATATTACCAAGCCCATGAGTCCTTGAAAATATTTTTTATATATACAGTAACTTTATGTGTAAATATGTAAGCAGTGCAAGTTTATTAGAATCCATATTTTAGATTCCACATATAAGTGATATCATATGGTATTTTTCTTTCTCTTTCTGACTTACTTAAATGATAATCTCTAGTTGCATCCACGTTGCTACAAATGGCATTATTTCATTCTTTTTTATGGCTGAGTAGTATTCTGTTGTGTACCACATCTTCTTTATCCATTCATCTGTTAATGGGTATTTAGGCTGTTTCCATCTTTTGGCTATTGTGAATAGTGCTGCTGTGAACATAGGGGTGCATGTATCTTTCTGAGTTATAGTTTTGTCTGGGTATATTCCCAGGAGTGGGGTTGCTGGATCATATGGTAATTCTATTTTTAGTTTTCTGAGGAACCTCCATAATGTTCTCCGTAGTGGCTGCACCAACTTACATTCCCACCAACAGTGTAGGAGGGTTCCCTTTCCTCCACACCCTTTCCAGCATTTGCTATTTGTAGACTTTTTAATGATGGCCATTCTGACTGGTGTGAGGTGATACCTCATTGTAGTTTTGATTTGCATCTCTCTAATTAGTGATGTTGAGCATCTTTTCATGTGCCTACTGGCCATCTGTACATCTTCTCTGGAGAACTGCCTGTTAAGGTCTTCTGCCCATTTTTCGATTGGATTGCTTGGTTTTTGTTGTTGAGCAGGCTTCAGTGTCTTTGACTTCTCCTCTGCCACCAGCCAGAGAAAATGGTCTGCTTTAAGAGCATCACCTGATTAGACTAGGCTCACCCAGATCATCTACATATTTTAAGGTTATTGAATTGGGATTTAATTACGTCTTCAAATTCTCTTCCCAGTGGTTCCTAGGCTCGTGTTGGATTGAATAGCTGGGGTGGGAAGGGGAGGGTCGGCTTTAGGATTCTGCCAGTCACAATCCCTATATGGAGGACTGTGCAAGTGTGAAAAGAAACATGGCATGATCTCCAAGATATATTATTATCCTGAAAAGAGCAAGGTGTGGAACAACTGTTGTAGTGTCTGACCTTTGTATAAGAAATAGGGTAAAACAGGAAAGAGACATGCATTTTCTAATATTTTCAAAAAGAAAGAATGGAAGGATAAATAAAAATTTAACCTTTTATAGGGGTAGGAAGAGAACAGGAAAGAGAGTCAAAGATGAAAGCTGTGCTTCTCTGAATGTACCTGCTTTGTGGTTTACACTTAAGAACCATGCAAATGTTTTATATAATTAAAAGACAAAATTAAATAAAAAATCATAAAATAATTTCTAAAAATTGAAAACAACCCAGTATCAAGTTTGTGCTATAACTCCTCAGAGAAGAAATATTTAAAGTGCTCTTAAATCACAGTATTTTGACAGGATTGTTATATACGTTAGGGACAAAAGACAACCCCATTAAGAAACTTTAAACTGCATTCAGTGTTCTTGTTGTCAATGTTAATATTTGTATGGCTGTGGTTGTTTTCTTCCCCAATTTTAAAAACTGTGGTAAAATACACATAGAATTTACTTTCTTAACATTTTTAAGTGTACAGCTCAATAGTATTAAGTAACACCCATATGGTAACCTCCATCACCGTCATGCCTCTCCTGAACTCTTTTCATCTTGCAAAAACATTACACCTGTTAAACACCAACTCTCCTTTCCTCCTTCTCCCCAGCCTCTGGCAATTTCCATCCTACTTTCTGTCTGTATCATTCTGACTGCCCTGAGTACCTCGCATAGGTGGAATCACACAGCATTTGTTGTTTTGTGACTGCCTTATTTCATTTAGTGTAACGTCCTCCAGGTTCATCCATGTTGTAGCATATTGCAGAATTCCTTTCTAAGGGTGACTAACGTTCCAGTGTGCATGCGTGTACTCCATTTTGCTTGTCCACCATCCATCAGTGGTCACTTAGGTTGCTTCTGCGTTTTAGCTATTATGAATAATGCTGTTATGCACATGGGTTTACAAACATTGCTTCAAGACCCTGCTTTCAATTCTTTTGAGAAGTGGAACTACCCAGAAGTGGGATTGCTGGATTGTATGGTAAGACTGTCTTTACTTTTTCTGAGGAACCACCATACTGTTTTCCAGAGCAGCTGTACCAGCTTACGTTCCCATTGACAGTGCACAAGAGTTTCAGTGTCTCTACCTCCTCGCCCGTGCTTGGTATTATTAGTCATGTTTTTAATAGTAGCCATCCTAATGGATATGAGGTTTTACTGTATATTTTGCAAGCCACTTCACATCCCCCCAGGAGCTAGGTAGGACAAACATGAGGCTCCGTTCGCTTAGGGTTTCTGTTTTGTTGTGGCTCCTCCCCTGCCGCCGTGCCGTCTGCATCCAGCGCTCAGATCCAGCCTCTCCGCGCATCGCTGCGTCCTTCACTGACCTCCCTCTCCTCTGAGCTCTCCTGTTAAGATAACCTTGCGCTTCATGACTGTGTGCTGCTCCTTCGCGTTCCATGTGTAGTTGTCCTCTTGCCCCCAGATGGTCTCCTTTTTAGTAGTAGGGACCACGGTTTACTTTTCTGAAACATTTAATATAAAGATTGTATCAAGTAAAATTGTAACAAATGCTCAACTTTCAGCTGATTAACCCGGAGAGCACTGAGCACATCCTCTTCAGAATTGCAGTAAGTGTTTTTGTTTGTTTGCAGCAGCCGAGGATGCTGAGGCAAGACCGTTCAGTTAGCCTTTTTTTTTGTTTTTTTGCGGTACGCGGGCCTCTCACCACTGTGGCCTCTCCCGTGGCGGAGCACAGGCTCCGGACGCGCAGGCTCAGCGGCCATGGCTCACGGGCCCAGCCGCTCCGCGGCACGTGGGATCTTCCCGGACCGGGGCACGAACCCGTGTCCCCTGCATCGGCAGGCGGACTCTCAACCACTGCGCCACCAGGGAAGCCCTCAGTTAGCCTTTCTTGAGCTCCTCCTGTATGTTCTTGACTGGGCACCTGCCTCAGCAACAGCTCCCTTTGAGAACAGTGTGTCCGGGTGGGGCGGGGGAGGGAGGGCGGGGTCTGGGCTGAGTCTGACCCTCGTGTCCCACTCCTTCAGGCGGGTGAAACCGAGTCCCCCTAAAACTGCGTTTATGATTAACCCCTCTGTCCAAAATGTTATTCCTTTTCTTGTCTAACACTTGTTCCCCTGAAGATGCAGGAGAATCAAAGAAGGCGGGGGGGATTGAAACTGAGCAGGACCGTGTGGGACCCTCCCGGGTATAAAAGCTTTTCCATGTCACCTATTTCTCGTTCGTAGGAAAAAGGCTTTCCCCTTCCTAGACCTTTCCTGAGTTCCGAAGGGCAGGTTCAAACAGTTACTTATTAGCGGAGGGGTGCAGGAAGAAACAACAGCGCAAGATGTGGCAGAGTCCTGGTTTCTCCTCAGGGGACCTGCATAACAGCCTCATACGTGTCTCTGAGCTCTTCTCTGCAGGAACTAAGGTCCCACCCGGTGGAGGATGGTGACTTCAGGTCGAGCACAAGCACGGGGACCCAGACTGTTCGGAACCAGAGGCTGATGGTTGAGATTGCTGGAACACCACCCTGTTACCTCACCACCAACCAATCAGAAGAGGGGTACACACTCCGCAGACCTCCTAGCAAATGGTGCCCATAAAAACTCCTTCCCTGAAGCTGTTACTGAACCAAGTTCATGTGCCAGACACACAGTGAGGCCAACAATACCGACACGTCAGACTCTGGAGCAGAGAAAGGTTTATTGCAGGGCCATGCAAGGAGATGGGTGCCTTGTGCCCCCAAAACCGCCAAAGCATTTTTAAAGGCCAGGTGAGGGAGGGGGTGTGGCTGGTTGTTGCACATTTTGTGTAGGAATCCCTTGTTCTTGCAGCTTCTCCACAAACGTCAGGTCACGATACTCCTGTAAACCTCCAACTACACCAACGTTATTCTTTGTTCTGCAACTTTTTATCTCTGTATGAATGGAAAAGTGCTGTCCCCTTAAAGGTCAGAGCCTTGAGCACTGGCTCTCCAGTATATTTCAGGCTGCAGGCAACATTCTTAAAGTAAAAGCAACAGAATACAAAGGTTACAGTGGAAGAAACAGACCCACTATGGAGTCAGGCTTGTTCTTCCCTCTTACAGCCCTATACGAAACATTTCTCTGCTCCAGACGCGCCCACGGTTTGGTTTGTTAGGCCTCACCCTGCGTGGGGCACGTGAGCCAAGCTGGACAACAGGAAGACCAAGGTCTGCTCTGACGCTGACTCCGGTGTCCACTCCTTCACGGGAGGACCTCAGGTCTCAGCCAAACACAACCTGGAGAGTCCATCCCAGGTCCTAACGCTGTGATCCCCGTGTCCCAACCCGGCACGGTTCTGATCTTACGACGGAACATCCAGCGTCCAGGGTGTTGGCAAAGCCGGAGCCCAGGGCCCACCGACTGCAGGGCAGCCTCCATCCCACCCACGGCACCGCTACCGTGCCCTTCCGCCGGCACCGAGACTACAAGTCCCAGCATGCCGCGCGGCCCCTTCCAGCTGGCTCTCGCGCCCCGTCTCTCTCGCCCCGGTCTCTCCCGCCCACGCTCGCGTCCGCGGAGGGCGTGGCGCCCGTAGCCTCTGCGCACTGACGTCGGCGCGCCGACGTGACGTGCTGACGCGGCGCTCTGGGCGCCTCCGCCCTCCCGGGCTCCAGTCCGGCGGCGGGAGGCCTGGGGCGGCGCTTCGGTTTGTGGGAGCCGCTGTGGTGTGAAGGCGCGAGGCCGGTGGGACGGGCCGGCCCTTGTACCCTCCTCCTCCGGGTCTGCAGTTCCCCGTCCCAGATGGACAGGGTGTGCGCCGTGTTCGGAGGCTCCCGGGGTATCGGCAGGGCGGTGGCCCGCTTGATGGCCCAGAGAGGCTACCGACTGGCCATCGTCGCCCGGAATCTGCAGGGGGCCAGAGCCGTGGCCGGGGACCTGGGCGGTGGGTACCGACCGGGGGCGCCCCGCCTCCCCGCGGCGAGTGTGGGCCGCGGCCGGTGCGGGTCCGAGAAGCCGTCGTGGATGCCCTTCTCCCCGGGCCGGTCGGGCTCACCGTGTGGGGCGCGGGACGGGTGCGTGCCGCAGGTGCGGCGCGGTCTGGCGAGGCTTCCCGGCGCGCCTGCGTGTTCTTGCGCGTCGGTACGTGTGCGCATGCGCAGGCAGTGCCGGCCCAGGACGTTTGCGGCCCTTCCAGTCCTGGCTGTACCCTGTTTGCTTTCCTGTGTCCAAGGCACTGACGTCACTACGGTGCTTTGGTGACCATCACCAAGGGAGAATGAGATTTGTTCCGCCAGATTCCTTGTTATTGCACTTAAACTCCATTTCCCCCCGTTTATTACGAATGGATCGTCAGTTTCTCTGCGAATTTCAGTTTCTGGAGGGTAGGAAGACAGGGTGCTGTGAGGGTCCGAGCTCGCAGCTGTTGTTGAGGTAGTAGGCGGGCGGGGAGCAGGGGCACCGGCTTCACCGTCAGGGCCGGGGCGGGGCACCTTTACAGGAACGTCACCGACGGCTTCACCGAAGTGATTACGTGGGCCGCGGGTACGTTATGGACCAGGGAGCATCTCAGCCATGCTTCTTGCTCAGATTCAAAGGGGCGAGAACGTGGGGGTCCTTCTGGGCTACCCCACGCCATCAGTGTTGGCTGGACAGTATGAAACCTGCTGTTGGGTTTCAGGGGTTGTGGGTCCAGCGTGTCTTCAGGTAAGAGCCGAGAGAGAGGCAGATGCTCTGGGGGCTTGCATTTCCTTGAATTACGTGGTCCATGAGTGACTGGTTTTCACCCAGAAAGTATCACTTCCCGGATGACCTACTGTCTTCGAATGTTTAAGGAGATAACTTTAATGTTAATGTATTAGGCAAGGTTAGCCAGAAGATAAACAATTGTTTAGTTTTTTTAAAAAATTTACAGTTAAGAGTGTTAAAAAGGTGTATTATTAAATAAAAAATGCTTTCTTTGAAGGGTAATTTTTTTGGTATTTAAACACTTCAAAAAAAAGATATGTTTAAAAAACAGGTAAGAGTTGTTTTTAGTAAAAAAGTTTTAGCTGTGTCTTATCTCTCCTAATGGTCAGGCTTGAACAATAGTCATTATAATATATGTGACATACTTAAACAAAAAAATCTTAGAGTTTATTTCAGGGCCAGGAAACCAATTCATCAAAAACCTAACTGAATTAGACGTTAAGTTTCAAAAAAAGGAATATAAAACAGAAAACTGCTGAATTGCATAGCATGGGGTCAGTGTCAAAGCTATAAATATTGTTAGATGAATCATACAAAGTACTTTATTTCTTGTTACCCACCTGCCCCCATCCAGTTTATTAGACTGAACTCCACGAAATCAGGAATCGGGGACATAATCATGTTTTATCTCATGTTCTGGATAGAACAGATCTAGCTCGTAGTAGATGCTTGACAAATGTGTATTGAATCATTTTTAAGTTCAAGTTATACTTTATTAGCAATTCTGATCTAATTTTGTTGTATAGGAGATCATCTGGCATTGAGCTGTGATGTTGCCAAAGAACATGATGTTCAAAATACATTTGAAGAGATAGAGAAGAACTTAGGTCGAGTTAATTTCTTAGTAAATGCAGCTGGAATTAACAGGTTGGTCACAAAGTTAAGTACATTTCTATATGTCTTTTCTTCCTTCTATGTCTTTGAATAATATGAGTTAACATTAATTAACTTGTTTTACTTCTCATTGGAAGAAAAACTGTATTTTGACACTTGATCTGTCAGTCCACGCACTCTTTTCATTCTTTTATATTGAGATTATAGTAAGGGTGCAGTTCAGTTTTAACATTGTAATCACCACCCATACTGAGCTGCAGAACTTTTCCAGAACCCCAGCAGGCTCTCTCAGTTTCTTCCCAATTAGTACTTCCTTATAGGTAACCATGGTCCTGACCTCTGCCACCATATATGTTTTCTCAGTTAATATTAATGGGATCAGAGTGGGTATTCTTTTTTTTTTTTCTTTCTTTTTTTTTTTAAAAATGAATTTAGGACAGAATATTTAGAATAATATAAAAATTTACTTTCTAAGCAAGGCGTAGTGTGGCAGTTACTTAATCAAGCTATTTTGGCCACGTGGCCCTACTTTGAGCATTTAGGGGTATGTGCCCCTCTACCTGAGTGGGGCCAGGGCCTGTCCTCCAAGGGATCCTTTCTGACTTATCAGTTGTTATTTCAGTGCCTCAAACCAAGTTTAAAATGTGCTCTCTAGGTGTTCTAGCTCAAATATAAAGCACTTCTTGTATTCTGCATTCAGGGAAAATGTTACATATTTCTTGACTTTTTAATTTGCTTTGTTTTATCCCAATTTTAAATTACATGGTTTTTGTGGTTTTGGTAGGGATAATCTCTTAGTAAGGACAAATGTCGAAGACATGCTGTCTCAGCTTCATACTAACCTCTTGGGCTCCATGCTGACCTGTAGAGCTGCCATGAAGACCATGATCAAACAGCAGACAGGGTCCATTGTGAATGTGGGTGAGTCTGATCTCTGTGGATTTATTATTATCTCATGTACCATAAGAAAGTTATCAACTAACTTGGAACATATTTACTTGTGAAACTTGGACGGAATGTATCTTTATTATCTGCAGAAAAAGGATTAGTTTAACTGATTAATCTGTAAAACAGGAATCACCCATTTACATCCTTCTAGTGGTCAAGCAGGTGTTATATGAGTGACACCACCAGGTATTGGGAAAGTGACAGTACGAGCCAGGTGATACATGACAAAAGGTGCCCAGTGGGGAATGGCTCAGATTCAGCAGGTGGTTGCTGTGCACAAACATGGTGCAGTTTGGCCAGCTATTTGGATTTTTTTTTTTTTTTTTTTTTTTTTTGCGGTACACGGGCCTCTCACTGTTGCGGCCCCTCCCGTTGCGGAGCACAGGCTCCGGACGCGCAGGCTCAGCGGCCATGGCCCACGGGCCCAGCCGCTCCGCGGCACGTGGGATCCTCCCAGACCGGGGCACGAACCCGCGTCCCCTGCATCGGCAGGCGGACTCTCAACCACTGCGCCACCTGGGAAGCCCTGGATTTTTTAAGAGAAGTTGGACATCCTGTTTTTTTTTTTAACTTTTAAAAATATTTATTTATTTATTTATTTATGGCCGTGTTGGGTCTTTGTTGCTGTGCGCAGGCTTTCGTTGTGGTGAGTGGGGGCTACTCTTGGTTGTGGTGCACGGGCTTCTCACTGCGGTGGCTTCTCTTGTTGTGGCTCACGGGCTCTAGGCGCGCAGGCTTCAGTAGTTGTGGCACACGGGCTCAGTAGTTGTGGCTCACAGGCTCTAGAGTGCAGGCTCAGTAGTTGTGGCACACGGGCTCAGTAGTTGTGGCTCATAGGCTCTAGGCACACGGGCTTCAGTAGTTGTGGCGCATGGGCTTAGTTGCTCTGCGGCATGTGGGATCTTCCCGGACCAGGGCTTGAACCCATGTTCCCTGCATTGGCAGGCAGATTCTTAACCACTGTGCCACCAGGGAAGTCCAAACATCCTGATTTTTATGTGAAACCGCATTTTCAAACTGGGCAAGAAATTAAAAACTTTTTGATAGTGGGGGCTAAAAAGTGATTTCTACAGCGCTTGCATGGGTCACTAATAAATCTAGTTCAGAGGTCTAAGAGGAGGTTTTCTTAAGAGAACAACCTTTTCAGTTTTTTAGGATGGATGTAAGTAACTCCTAGTCTTCAGTTCACCTGCCCCATGGGGCAGACAGACTGTAGAATGTGCCTATAGACCTTAAAATGCAAAGTGGCTTGAAGTTGTATTTCAGTCTGACAGTTTGAAAATAGCAGCATGCCATCTGCCTTTTAAGTGGTGATACTGTAGAAGGCCACAGAAGGGGGATGCTGCCCTGTTAAAGTCAGTGACCCTGTTCTTTCTAATGCAGGAGATGTCTTTCCAAGCCAGAATATAGGGTTTATATACAAGGTTTAAACCAGAATATAAGGGTTTTTAAAGCCAGAATGTAGGGTTTTTCTTTTTGGAAAATGAGAAAAGGAAAGAATACTGTGCTAATAAGAAGTAGAACATTTTTGACATTTACCCTTAAAAATGTGAGAGGTCAGTTTTCTTATAAAAGCTTAGTAAATGAGTTGACCTTTGCCTTCTAACACAGCCAGATATGATTTAGGTTCTTGTAAGCTGGTACACTGGCCTGTATGTTTCACCTGATAAAGTGGGGTGTATTTGTTTAACTCTAAAATATCCCCCTTTTAGATATATATAAAAAGCCCATATCAGTCCTTTGTTTACATGCAAATTTTTAGACTCATGCTGAAAGTAAATAAAAATAGAGTATTGAAAATAAACTAGGGGACTCTTATCACAGAGGGGACTACTTTAAACTGCGAGAAAGTCCATTGTATTTCAGAAGTTATCACTCTGACAGGGGAACTGTAGCATATGGCGTGAAATAAAGCTGCTCCAGCCTCATGCTCGGCCTTTCCTCTTAAGCCTGCATTGTTCTTTCTTTTTTGTGTCTCTCCTTGTTTTTCTTTCTCCCCAAACCCCTTTCTCTCTCCACCTGCGTTTCCTGTGTCTGATGTGTCTTTTCTCTCTTTCTGTGCTTCATATTTCTCTTCCTTTGTCATTAACTGGCATGTGACATCCAACGTGGTTAAATATTTTAATATTGGACTTGTTGATTATAATTTGAGAAGTATTTGGAATGTTCTCTTTTTCTAAAATTAAATTACTTTCTCAAAAATTTTCTGAGGCTCTTGATTAATTTTTATATCATAAGTACAGGTCACTGGTGGAGAAGATTATTTCCCCAATTTCTCTTCTGCAAGAATTTATTTCCATACAGTTGATACTTGAATTATAAATTATTCTTTCATATTCATATAAATGAAGCCACCCAAGAATCTTTATAGTAGGCAGTACAGGTTAATACATCACTGAAGGTAACTAAATTGCAATTTTACAGATAGAGTGCAATTGAAACTTTGCTAATTTAGATTTATAGTAGTTGAAATTTAGTAAGATTTATCCTCAGATAAACTATTTATTTTAGGTGGAAATAAATACTTCCTTATGTGTGTGGTAGAATCATAAAATCAGCCTTTATCTGACTTCTTTTTTTCTAGTTTTAACCTTTTCGTATTGGAAGCCTTTGTAACTACTGTAGAATTTTCATCACGTTTGTCCTCCTCAGAGATGAGAATGGGTTCCTGTCACTTAATGGATCCGTTCTCAACCCCTGCCCGGCACTCAGGGCTTCCCGTGAGCTTCTTTTGGATCTTGTTTTCTCTGTGTATCTGAGGAGACTCAGACCCTAAGTCTTACTACTCAAATGACAATGGTTAAGATTCCTAATTTTAGCAGAGGACAGGGTAGAATAGTTTGTACCTTGCTTGTTTACTATAGAGTATCTGAACATTCAGAATAGTAACCCCATTAATTGGTTTGAATTTGCTCTCATTTCTTTTTCCAGGAAGCGTTGCAGGTGTAAAAGGCAGTTCTGGCCAGTCCGTGTACAGCGCCAGTAAAGGCGGGCTAGTTGCGTTCTCACGCTCTCTTGCTAAAGAAGTAGCAAGAAAGAAAATTAGAGTGAATGTAGTTGCGCCAGGTGAGTGGGAACTTCTTTTTTCTTTTAATTTATATGCGTCTATGGCTTTTTACAATAACAGTAGACTGTTTTTGTGTCTGTAAGTACGTCATCATCATCAGGCACTTCTCAGAGGTGCTGGGACAGGAGCAGGGGACCCGCACTGTTACTCAGTCCTGGAGCAGTGCCACCTGGGAGGGCGTGACCTTGGTCTGATGGGACTCGGGGCCAGGACGCTGCATCTGTACTAAAACCACAAGAGAAACTTCTCATTTAAAGTCAGTTGTATTTAAGTTAAGAACTCTCAAGAGCTGAATGTAAGAATTTCAAGTAAGTGGGGTGGAGAGTACTGGTAGCATACACCCTGCAGGTGAACGGGTCCACGTTGTGTCCCTTTGGAGAACTGTTTCCATTTTAATTGTCTTTCTCCTCTTCTTGGGATGTTTCATTGATTTGCTGCTCACTGGGATACAGTATTTGTTAATTTAGACTTTGTCAGTTTGTCAAAGCAGAACTTTCCAAGTAATGTATCTATTACCTAATGTATTCCATACGTCTAGATTAAAGAAATAACACATCTTTATATCTAAAATATCTGAATAGCTCTATAATACAATGTGCTTTTAATAACAGTGTGAACCAGAGGAGGTAATCCAACAAGGCTGTGTAGATGATGTCATTTGCACATTTCATGCAGTAATCCCCTACAACAACTGACGTACTGGTGACCTCAGAGACACTGCTGGTTCTGTTCCAGGCACCGCAGTAGAGTGCATGTCACAATGAAGCGAGTCAACAAACCTTTTGGTTTCCCAGTGCATATATAAGCTGTGTTTACACTATGCTACAGTCTATTAAGTGCGCAGTAACACTATATCTATAAAAACAGTGTTCATACCTTAATTGAAAAATACTTTATTGCTAAAAAATGCTAACCATCACCTGAGCCTTCAAGTCAAGTTGTAGTGCTAACATCAAAGATCACTGATTACAGATACCACAGCAAATACAGTAATAATGAAAAAGTTTGAAATATTGTGAGAATTACCAAAATATGACACAGAGACGTGAAGTGAGCAAATGCTATTGGAAAAATGGCGCCAATAGACTTGCTTGATCCAGGGCTGCCCAAAACCTTCAACTTGTAAAAAACGCAGTGTCTGCAAAGTGCAATAAAACGAGGTCTGCCTGTACTGCAGAAAGCCAGTGTTTGTACAGAGAAAGAATGATCAGAGGTCACATATGTTTGTCTCCAAAATGGAGAAGACGCCTTTCACTGGGTGTCACTGTGCCCCAGAGAGCTACCCCGTATTCACGTTAGAATTTCAACACAAAGAAAATTTTGAAGAAGAAAAGATATTTTACGCAGACTTAGAAGGAAGAAACATCTTTTGAAAAGTCACTCTGGGAAGTAGTAGGTTGTGACAGTGATTTTAGCTGTGGTTGCCTCTTTGGTGAGCGAAGGAGGCGCTCTGAGGCCTGCTGTGTGGTGGTGCGGCGGGGGGCAGTGGTGGCACGTGGTAACAGAAGTGAGGGCACGCACGTCGGCCCCCACAGGTTCTAGCCCGTGTGCGGGAGGTATATTCCCAGAGGAGCTCAGGCTGCTAAAATCCGACCTGTTTGGGAGTGGCCGACAATGAACGTGGTTAGAGAGGTGGGAATTTGAGGAATCTTCAGGAGTAGAAGTCACAGGGCGGGTGGGGCTCGAAGTAGAGCTGGCTGCCTGTGGAGAATCCCTCAGGAACACTGGTGTTCTTGTGAAGCCTGTAGGAAGACCAAGCCAGCAGGGCGCAGGTCACCTGGAAGACAAAGCAGATGTGATGTGGGCTCGGGACCGCGGCAGTCAGAGCCTCCTGAAGAAGGCGAGGGGGCGTTTTATAAAGCGCACCTGTTCCTTTCACTGTGCTGACTTGAGGCCCTCCACACGAGTTGAAAATATGGATGGATTAAATAGGACGCAAAGCCAACTTAGCCTGGTTGGTCTGTTACAGGTAATTGGAAAATATTGAAACAGAAAGATGGGAATTATAGTTTAGGTTGCTAAAGGCTAAAGAAGTTCTCCAACTTGTGCTAAGACTTTTAAAACAAATCCGAATGTACAACTTAGAGCTGGTTTGTTGCTTTTCAAATTAGTTTCCCCAGTTTGTAACCAAGTTTATTCCGTTTGGTAGCCATCTGCACCCATGAACACAAAGCATTCTACAAACGACTGAAGTCCCATTTTAAACTTGGATTTCCACTGTGTGCCGGGTGACCTTCAGGGCAGAAGGGAGAGGGGGTGGAGTGACTGTGGACGCACTCCTTCAAGGCAGAGCTGCAGAACCAGCCTCCGCCTGGACCAGAACAGGCACAGGATTAGGAGGAAAATCTGCTGCAGCGCAATTCAAAAAAGTTACATTGCCCCAAAGCTCCAGTTTTAGACACACGTCTCCCTTTCTGATGTCCACACGTTTTGAGGCTCCCGGGAGTAACTGAAACAGCCAGCGAGCATGCAGGCGCCAGAAGACAGCACTGTGGGTGCGTGGAGTCCACAGGATGGTGGGGGCAGGTGCAAGCACTTTAGAGTATGTATGTGAAAACGTATCAGGTGCTCCCAAACGTGAAAGGCAGAGTCTCCGGGACTGTCCTGTCACTGTCCTGTCGGAATAGGCCAGAACCATTGAGAGTGTGAGTACAAAGTACGGTGCTTCTAAGATGAGTCAGAAACGTACCAGGTAGCGTCCCAAGGTGTATAAACCAGTTCAGCACATATAAAGTTAGTACTGGTCCAGTTAGATACACAAAATGAAAATTATGGAAGCTGCCTCAAATATCTGGGGTTCCACAGTTTACAAGCAGACCTGGGTAACCAAGTAGACTCTGGTTTTAAGAAAGTAGTGCAGTTCAGTATCCAAACACAGCCTCCGGTCCCAGCGGTGACCTCAGAAATCACGTCTCTGGAGAGTAGAACCATCTATATGTTGGTACAAATTTGCAGATAACAGAATAAACAAAAAAGTAGAAAAGACCTGTCCAAGGCTGACGTTTAGTCTTTTTTTTTTTTTTCCGAAAGAGTTGACAAGTCCACGAATTGAGTGGGTTGATATCGGGCTGTTGGTTCTCGTGTGAGCTGTGTGGCAGTGGAGCCAGTCCCAAGCTGCTCCCCGGAGGTGTAGACAGCTGGGGTGGCTCACAGAGCACGGGGGACACGAGAGCGTGGCAGCGTGAGAAAGTGTGCACTTTGCCCAGCCCAGATGCATGCCAGAGCACACACACACACACACACACACGATTACGTATTTGTCAGACACTCGTTTGTGTGTTTATCTAAAACTTATTAAAATAACTATTGATTATGGTTTTTGCTTTATGGAGAAGGAAGCCGTTAATTAGCCTGTGAATTGATACTCATAGATAAGAGTAGTTTAGAACCTGAATACTTCTAAAATGATTAGAAATAGTTCTAAAATGAGTAGTTCTAAAATGATTGTGAAAAAAATCAAGTAATGAACTGGTGCCTAGAAAAAAATTTCTTGTACCTTATATTTTATATAAGATCTTTATTTTTAAATTTTGCACTGATTATGGGATAATGTTAGGTGGACAGGATCTTAGTGATGATTTATTCTAGTCATCTTACCTGTTTAGAAGACTGGGCCCCAAGAGACAGTGTGAGTTGCCCAAGGTCCCACAGCTGGTTTTTGGTGGAACTGTTACAAAAGCGTTATCTGTTGATTGCCAGCTAATAAGGCTTGAAAATTATGGCCCCTTAGATTTGTTTTATATCATTACAAGATTTAGGTCTTTTTGTTCTTTTGCTATTATGTTCTGTCTAAAATATCTGGAATCTTCCAATTTTATAACTTTTACCTTTACATTATTTGCCTTTTGACAAATGACTAGTTGATAAAAATCTCCTGGATTAGTTAAGAGACTAATAAAAAGGTGCTAAAACTCAAATCTACATCATCACTCATTAGCTGGTGTGATGGAAGGTTTGGTTAGTGGATTGTTGAGGACAGTGAGTGTTCTCCTGTGTCTCTGCCGGTCGCCGTGGGACCTCTGTCCCAGCTTGCTGTGGGCACTGGGGCTGGCCTGCTGGGGGCTCGTAAGGAGGAGGCTGAAGTTCCCTGGCTGCTCTGCTCTGTGGGCCCTGGAGCTGGTGTTGCGTTTGGCACCAGTGCCGAACCAGCAGGGACCAGGGAATTGTTGGAATGTCCTGGCAGGCCTCTTGCTCTACAGCGTTTCTTCATCCCAATTCATTGTTTAGTCAGAGACCAGCTGAGTTCAAGCATTCCATATCCATGAACATTTGATAAATGACTCGATTTAGATACATTCATTTTTGGGGGGAAAAAAAAGAAAATCTCAAAGCTGCATTGTGGTCTTGGCACTGCTTTCTGTGTGTGTGTGCTTTGTGCAGCCCGATTGATTTCCGTGTTAGCCGAGTTTAACCATGTACAGGGTAGATGATTTATGGTTTGGGGCAGCATGTATGTGCTTCCCTCTTTTTTTAGGGAGTGCAGTAGTGTGGGTGATGAAGAGTTAACTCTAGGTCACGATGATCCCAAAGCTGGATGGTTTCAGGGTAGTGCAAGTGTTCCTAATCCTGATTCTAATCATTCATTCAGCCGACTTCCTGAGTGTCTCCTGTATGTGAGGGCTGGCAACGCTCCAAAATCACAAACACGAATAAGCTATTTCTGCCACAAGGAAAGAAGCACAGTGGGAAAGACAGGTGTATAGACAGATAGTTACAGGGCCATGTGGTGAATGCCAGGCAGGTCCCCCTGTGATGCTGTGGAAACGCTGGAGGAGGAATGCTTAGTTTTGTCAGAGTTAATTAGTTGTCAAGGCAACAGGCTAACTAGTGCAAATGCAGCTTGTATATAAAGGGAAATTTTATGAATGTTAGGGATGTGTGTGTGTATAGCCTTCCCTAAAGATCTTACTTTCTAGTGCAGTTTACACTGAAGGAGAGAAAAAACCTGTTGCTAAGAAATGTGGACGCTGAATAGGGTGGCCTTTATTGTCTTGGCCGTAGTGTAATGTATTATAGTGGCTGCGCTGTGAGCATGGTGTGAATATGCTTCATTCATTAGAAGCAAAGTACAAGTTGAAATGGTAGCATTAAATCGAGTCTATGGATTATTTATTAACTTTATTTTAGATAGTAATTTCAACTAGATTCTTCAGATCCTTTAACAGAGTTGATAAACATCAGAATTGATATGTTTATTTTTTTTTTTTTTTTTTTTTCTTTTTTTGTGGTATGCGGGCCTCTCACTGTTGTGGCCTCTCCCGTTGCGGAGCACAGGCTCCGGACGCGCAGGCCCAGCGGCCACGGCTCACGGGCCCAGCCGCTCCGCGGCATATGGGATCCTCCCAGACCGGGGCACGAACCCGTATCCCCTGCATCGGCAGGCGGACTCTCAACCACTGCGCCACCAGGGAGGCCCGATATGTTTATTTTTAATGTTAGTTTTCCTCGTCACCTGCAAATGGAGTTTCCAATTAAGTTAAAAACAGTTAGAAAGCAAATCATAATAGGAAAAACAAGGGACAAGCAAAATAATAAATTAGGCTATCATTTGCTGCCTAATATTTTTAACTTTTTAAAGATGAATTAGTTGCTAAGCTTTGGTATTACATTAACTATAAATTTCTCATCATGGATAAATGTTACTGATTGGAAAATATTGAATACGAGAAACAGAATATTTGATAAATTGAAACTATATTGGATACAGTACTTTTTTTTTTTTTTTTTGCGGTACGCGGGCCTCTCACTGCTGTGGCCTCTCCCGTGGCGGAGCACAGGCTCCAGACGCGCAGGCCCAGCGGCCATGGCTCAAGGGCCTAGCTGCTCCGCGGCATGTGGGATCTTCCCGGACCGGGGCACGAACACGTGTCCCCTGCATCGGCAGGCAGACTCTCAACCACTGCGCCACCAGGGAAGCCCGATACATTGCTTTTAAAAATGTGTTTTCAGTAGATAACACAAGCATGTACAAAATTTAAAAGTACAAAAAGGCATAGAGTGAAAAGTGAGTCTTGTCTAGCCATTCAGTTCCTTCCTCAGAGGCAACCAACCACAGTCAGCTAGTTCTCTCTGTATTTCATATATAAGTCAGTAGAGCATATATATATATATACTGTCGACTGAAAAAAAAAGCACAACCTAAAAGTTGAGAATTAGGTTTTATTTGGCAGACTTTCTGAGGACTTAAGCCTGGGAGGCAGCCTCTCAGACAGCTCCGAGGGGCTGCTCCCAAGAGGTAAGGGGGGAGCCAGGATGTAGAGGAGTTTTTGCAACAAACACCAGGTAGTCGGAACATCAAAAGATGACTGTTCATTAAAGAACACCAGACACCTCCAGTTAAGGAGTTGAGCGCTTTTCTGTGTGTGGGAAGATGCAAAGCCTGGGCTCACCGGAATCGTTCCTCTGATCTGCACTTCAGCTCTCTGGGGCCAGCGTCCTGTGCTTTCCTATCTGTCCCATCCTGAGTCCCCTCAGGGCTCACCGTTGGGGGCAGCTGTAGTGGCTTGATGGCTGCAACAGCCTTTGTTTACTTTTTTTTTGGCGCCGAGGCTTGTGGGATCTCAGTCCCCAGACCAGGGATTGAACCCGTGCCCCCTGCAGTGGAAGCACAGAGTCCTAACCACTGGACCACCACTTTGTTTACTGATATGGCAGGCAACATTTTTCCTCACAATACATATTTTTAAGAAAACACAAATTGATCGTACTATTCACAATGTTCTGTACCTTGCTTTACTCATAGAACAATCTTCCATATAGAGGACTGCTTCACTTTTTAAAATAACAGCTCTATGGAAATATAACTCACATATCTCATCATTCACCCATTTAAAGTGTCCAATTCAGTGGGTTTAGTGTAGTCACAGAATTCTTCCATCATCACCGTGATACATTTGAGAACGTCATGTTTTCATCATCCCAAAAGAAACCCTGTAGCCGTGAGCATTCTCTCCCCATTTCTCTCCAATCTCCCCAGCCTTTAGCAACCACTCATCTACTTTCTGTCCCTGTCATACGAAGTGTCTTTTGTGACTGCTTCGCTATTTTTAATGGCTGAGTTAAAAGATAATAATGTCTGTTTTATGGGTGCACTGTAATTCATTTAACCTGTGCCTCTCATTGGGCACTTCGGTTGTTTCTGATCTTTTGCTGGTCTGACTAGTAATGCAGTGACGGTACTTTAAGTGATTTATTTTGCACATGTGTGAGTATATATATGAGTGTCATCTTGGGACTGAACCTGCCAGGGCTCAAAGGGTATGTGCCCTTAACATCTGGACAGATGGTACAACAGTCATGTGTTTCTGCAGGGCACCCTAAGTGTTTTGCTCCCTCTCCTCCCTTTTTTTTAGTTGCAGAGCTTTTATGTTTACTCCTGGGACAAAGTCTTGCTGGCAGATGCTTGCAGAAGCTTGCAGCTACTTAAAACAGATATTGCTTTAGGTGCTGTTGTGTGCTGTTCAGTGTGGTGTTGATTTTTTACATTGCTTCCCTGTACACTTTTACAAGCGTAATATTAGAACATACAAATTTGTTCTGGTTAAAATCTTGGTCTAGATTTTGGCAACAGCCTTGTTTTATCTCCCTAAAAAAGTGTCTTGGATTATTTTAATTCCTTCTAGGTCCTAGGAACTTATATCAGAGAATGGACATCTAAGCAGAGAGCCGTATTAGGCAGTGCACATCCCACAGTTGGTAGTACTGGTGTCTAAAACTGGCTAAAGTCCTGGCGTCTTATTTAAATATAAGCTCTCTGCTGTATATCAAAATATTCAAGACTAAAATAGTGACCAGGTCATATGGAAGTGAGATGCTGTTTATTTATACTCTATAGGTAGCCAGAAATGGGTCAAGGAAGTACATTTCCTTGGGAGCTGACCCAATATAAGCGGTCACTGGACAAGAACCACACACCTGCTTTTCTGAGAAAGCGTATCCTGTTCCTCAAGGGCTCCCGTCTTTCAGAAGTGCACTGAGCGTGTCGTCACGGGTGTGGAGCCGCAGCAGCGGTGTCCTCGTTCTCAGGTAGCCGAGCGCCTGTTGCTCAGTTCTCTCGCTGGCTTGAGGCGTGACAGCTTTGCAGCCCGCCGAAGCCTCTAACTCCCATAGGTGATCCACAGTGACGTCGTCTGTGGACAGTGGCACCAACTGGGAGTCTGTAATTTTTATAACCCAGCTTGAAAGGTGTTGTAAATATATATGTAGTAAAATGAGTAGTAAAGTGAAATTTCCAGAGCTTTATAAATAAAGTGGGAGAATGCTATGGGAGAGCATCCTCAGGGGCCGAGGAGAGATCATACATTGGGAAACAACACAAGCACAAAAACGGGTGTGTGCAGTGTTTACAAACTACAAATATCTCTGCCCAGTTCCTACGAGATCTGATAGAGAGTCTAGGAGACTATATGCAGTGCCCTGGTTGTGGAGGTATTCAGGACCATGTAATTCATGAGCTGTAGCATAAATGATAGTGGAATCTGGGAGAGCCTGGACTACTTGATCGCTAGAGACTAGCTTCATGGGTTTTTTTGATTTCTGATAAATTAGGGGACGATATATATAAATTTGAAGAAGCTGCAGATAGAGTTTTAGTTTTAGTAAAACTGCTCTGCGTGAGACTGTAGTGGTGGATACATGATGAGATGCATTTGTCAGAACATAGACCCGTCCAACCCAAAGGGCGGCCCCTGAGGGTAAACCATGACTTCACTTAATAGCGTTATGAGTGCTGGTTCACCAGATGCAGTGCGCTAAGGCAGGGTGTTAATAATTGGGGGGTGCAGGGGGAAGGCAGTGTTTTATGAGGTATGTGGGGACTCCCTCCACTTTCTGATCAGTTTTTTTGTAAACCTAAAGCTGCTCTAAAAAATAAAGTCTATTAATTTAAGAAGAAAAAAAAAAAAAGCTGCTGACAGTGAGAGGACGGTGCTAGCGTTTGGGACAGGTTCCTGCTCTCTGTATCCGACATCATGGTCCAGGAGAAGCCAGCGTTGGGGACGGCTTCCCTCCCTCTCAGCCTGGCCTCCGCCCCCAACTGCACTTTTAGTCTTTCAGCGCAGGGTCCAGCGCTGGCCGGCAGCTGTCCTGTGAGGCCTGTCTATCCAGCTGTCCGTTCCCAGTGGGAGAGGCCGTGGAACGCCCCCTGTGAAATGACGCCCTGATCCTCCACTCGGTGGGAGCAGTGGAGGGAGAGCCGGCCTGCGGGGCGGGGGCCCGAGCAGCCTGACGCTGTGCTGGACCCGCGGGCTCCACTCTCTCCTCGACAGATCTGACCCCTCACGGACGTGAGTCCAGGCCGTGGTGTCTGGACGAGGCCTGTCTCCTGTCAGAAGCACGCGTGTGTCAGTCTGTCTGCCGCGGTGGCTGGCTCCCGTGGCTGTCTCTGGAGGACCAGGTCTGTCCCACGGCCGCATCTCCGTGGCAGAGGCCTGTCTGCCCTCTCCCCATTTCACTGCCTGAATCTCCCTTCCTGTCTGTGGTCTGCCTTCCCGCACCTCGCGCCCTGTTCCAGATCTGCCTTTTTCCCACGGTAAAAACACTTCCGGTGGCCTCTCACAGACCGTGTGGCCTTACATTCCCCAGAAGCTGGGCACCTCAATTCCCTTCAGCACAGCCTGAGTAACAACCCGGATGAGCATCCACCTGTGCTTGCTGAACAGGAGCTCTTCCAGCCACGCGGCTGCAGTGTAAGAACTGAGGGCCTTTGAGGGGAAATACGACGACCCGTGATGAGGCGTACCTTCGTCCTGGAGTCGTAGCTATGTAGAGCTGAAGTCTGCCATTCTCAGTCTACTGCCCCTGTTTGACGAGACAGGAGCAGCCTGCAGTTTAGATGGTGCGTGCTGCCCAGCTGTCAGCTTGCAGAGTACAGCAGAGCTGGGGACGGGAGCTAGTGGGGGGTGTCCTCACCCAGTGCCCTGCTTGCCACGAAATGCCACCTCTGAGAAGACGTCAGCAGAGCCACCTAGAAGTTGAGCTAACCGGTAGTCACGAGGTCTTTCTTGCAGCGCGTTTTTACTGTAGTTTATTGAGGTCTGTTTTGTTTTTTAAGATTAAAATGCATCATTGATTTTCTGCCGAGAGTTGGGAGTTAGTGGGGAAATATTTTATGCCAATTTTGCTAGAATTCAAAACAACCTTAGAGTAAATAATTGTATCATGAACTCTTTGAGAAGATGACCTGGATATGTAAATGTTAGATTCGTGATTTATTCAGTCGACGTTGTAAGCATGTGAAGTGCGTTCTCTTCCTGATTCACTTTCTGAGGCACCTTTGACCCTGAAGTGTTTCCAGAGGCTTCGGATCCGGGGGCCCTGCGACCCTGCTTGTTGGGTAGCCGCAGCCCGTGCAGTACTGGGATCTTCCTGTAGGTGGAGCTTCGCTCACAGCGCACCCGTGACGCGGTTTCATCACAGCTGTACTTTGCCTTCTTTTTTTAAGTCTAAATGATGAGTAGTGTACAGAATACTGATTATAGAAGTTATTGGTAATATATATTCATATGTATCAGACTAATCTCACAAGATTTCCGTAACAGATACGCAGTTCTTCTGTGCTATGTACCATTTAGAGCTGGTGCTCCACGTGTTATGGCGCTTTAACTACAGCTCTTGCTGCTTGAGAACGTGTTCTCTGCGAGCCTTACTGCACACAGCACTGCGGTGTTAACTTTAAAAGTTTAAAATTTTCTGTGTATGCTTGCATCAGGATTGGATAATTCCATTAGATATTTTTCTTACAGGAACATTGGAAATACTGGTCTTTCTAATCATCAGCTATCTTAGATATAGCACAGGAAACTGATTTTTGTCAGAACTGCCAAATCAGGTCATGTGACCACGTTTGTGATGCTTTCCTTCCCTCTACTACCCCACTCCACCCCTAATCAAGTGAAAATTAATCACTTGTGTGGTTCTTTGTGTTCACCTCTATCAGGATATTCACCCAAGTTCCTTTTGTTATAATTAGGAGTGCAAGTGAGTGTTTCCTCCCTAGGTTACAGGTTCCTTAAGGAATGGAATTTTTATTTATGTTTATATCTATCCAATCATATTGTGCTACGAGTTGGGTCAAATATTTTAGCATTCAGTAAATGTTCATTGGGTTAAATTGAATAAAAAATGAGTACTTGGGTACTGATTGCTAGCAAAACTCTGTATTTCCTAAACAAGGTTTACTAATCATCTCAAATTTTCATCAGCGAATTTATTTATTTTTTTTGAAATTGAGCAAGTGTCTTAGTGTCTGCCCTTTTCAACTAAATGAGCAAACATTTCTCTTTCAGGATTTGTTCATACAGATATGACGAAAGACTTGAAAGAAGAACATTTAAAGAAAAACATCCCTCTTGGGAGGTTTGGAGACCCCCTTGATGTGGCCCATGCAGTTGTGTTTCTTTTGGAGTCTCCATACATTACAGGGCACGTCCTGGTGGTGGACGGAGGCTTGCAGCTCACCATGTAGCCAACTGATATGGCTATTATTAGAGTCAAGGGCACACAGTGTTATACCTGCATTCGCTAATCAAACCTACTGATGCTACAAATGTTGATTTCCATCTTTATATGAATATGTCTGTAGAGGACAGTATGTGACCAGCTGTGCTTTCTAAATGACACGTACCTTCCAGGCTGCAGCAGTGTTAGTGTGTAGTCACCCTCGGTACCCACAGGGATCTGCCCTAGGAGCCCCCGAGTCTTCAGATGCTCCAGTCCCTTACATACCGCAGCCTCCATAGTATTTGCATATAACCTATGTATACTTTTTTTTTTTTTTTAGTTTCTGCTTTATAACAAAGTGAATCAGTCATACATATACATCTGTTCCCACATCCCTTCCCTCTTGCGTCTCCCTCCCTCCCACCCTCCCTATCCCACCCCTCCAGGCGGTCACAAAGCACCGAGCTGATCTCCCTGTGCTATGCGGCTGCTTCCCACTAACCTACGTATACTTTAAATGATCTTTAGATAATGCATAATACCTAACACAGTGACAAGGTTGTGTAAATAATTGAAGTACAGTGGAAATGCAGTGTATTTTTGGAATTTGTGGAATTTTTTAAAAAATATTTTCTATCCGTGGTTGGTTGAATATGGATGTGGAAGTCATGGATGTGGAGAGCTGACTGTATAGGCATTTTGCAAGTGATATAAACAGATGTTATCTTAATTTATACATTTTGTGGCAAAAGTGGGAAAAATTATATGGTCTAATTGTCATTAGTTGTTTTGTTGTATCAGGCTGAATACTCCAGAAGTTAACCTTGGAGGCCATTGCCAAAGTAAGAGTATTTACAGGGCATGGGTAGGTGTCAATACCTCAGCAGCCCTGCTAGAGTTAAACATTGTATCCCTTTTGCCCCTTAGACAGTCATTTGATTTACAGGTTGAAATGAATGTGGAGTTTGGTTTCTCTGAGTGGCATTGCTCCTCCTTGAGCCACTGGGCTCAATAAAATGCAAGTGCAGGTGTGGACAGTTGACCCATCCTGTGGAAGTTCTCAAAGATGGTGAGGGTTAACCCTTACTGTTTTAACACCTGGTACAGTTGTGAGCTGCGTAGATCTCATCAGCTTAGGAAGTGGAAGTGTTTCGTTTTTTGTTTTTGTTTGTTTTGTTTTTTTAAATCCACAAAAACAGTTTAGCAGGCTACTTAAAAACAGCAATAATAATATTCTTGCCTGACATTTTAGAAAACTGATAATTATGAACAATCATAAATAAGTAAATATGCAGTAACAGTGAGTTAAATGTCTTTACAAGGAACAGGTTAAGCATTAGTCTTAAAAGAAGATGTTTGCCTGAGATTAGAGATTAAGACACAAACTGAGTGAAAACATCAGATGACGACGCCTACTTTGCATTGAACTGTTTTGTGGGGAATACCGTGAGCATTTTAAATGTCACTGGATTCATGTTGATTTCTATAATTTGTCCTTTTAAAATGTTTTAAATATTGCACCTTAAACAGCAATCTTTTTACAGTTTTATTGGAGCCGAAATGATTTTATGTAAACATTTAATTTATATTGAAAGTCGGTGCAAACGTATTAATAGGATATATTAAATAAATGCAGAGTAATAAAAGTAAAATAACAAAGTCAAGTCTGTGTTCCAAATCAAGATTCCTGATTCCTTAAAAATTCTTTTGCACTGATCTTCAAAATAGCCTTCTTTACTTCGAGAAGTCTGTTTAGGACGTGAGCAAGCCAGCTAAGTGTAAGTTACTATTGTAACCGGACGGTCTGCTCACCGCAGACACGGCGGTGCACAGACCGCGCTCAGGCGTGCACAGTGCCCGGCGCGCGCAGGGAAGCAGCGGTCGGGGCGGTGTCCGGCGTCCTGCGCACGGAGCACGCGCTTCTCCAGTGCCGCCTGCCTGCAGGCCTTGCCGGGCGGCCGCGGGCCAGAGCCCTCCTCAGACTCCAGTGCTCCAGACCCCGTGGGGCCGCCTCGGCTGGTGGTCGGCAAGGAAGCAGGTGTCGCTGGAACGAATGGCGCTGAGGTGTGGCTTACGGATGGCTTTAACCTTCAAGTGTGTATATTCACACGTCAAGTCATGACCCCTTTTGAAGCGTCCACCTGCTCCCGCCCACATCGAACTTCTGGAAGGTGGAGCGAGGCCTTAGACAGGTGCAGCCAGCTGCCCCCACCCCGCAGGTGACGTCTCCATCGGCTCCCACCGCCTGGGCGGGACGTGTTTCGTGCTCTCTTCCTGGTGCTGAAATGGGTTGCCAGCTGTTGCTCATATTCAGAGATTCAAGAACTTCAGTGAATTCTTAACAAGATAACTCAGCTGCAGCTCTTATATGGCTCTTAGGAGCCTGCAATCCAGTCTGTGTTGGGTACTTGTTAGGAAATGGTTTATGGCTAAAGCCAGTGTTAACATGTTTGCATGGGACGTTTTTAAATTTGTGCTTTTCATATTTTTTTCATATTCAGTTTTTTTTAATAAATTTATTTCATTTATTTTTGGCTGCGTTGGGTCTTTGTTGTTATTCACGGGCTTTCTCTAGTTGCGGCGAGCAGGGGCTACTCGTTGTGGTGCACGGGCTTCTCATTGCAGTGGCTTCTCGTTGCAGAGCACGGGCTCTAGGTGCCTGGGCTTCAGTAGTTGTGGCATGAGGGCTCAGTAGTTGTGGCTCGCGGGCTCTACAGCACAGGCTCAGTAGTTGTGGCGCACGGGCTTAGTTCCTCCGTGGCATGTGGGATCTACCTAGACCAGGGCTCGAACCCGTGTCCCCTGCATTGGCAGGCGGATTCCCAACCACTGCACCACCAGGGAAGCCCCCATGTTCAGTTTATAAGAGGGATTTAAACTGCTTTCTAAGAGAGAGTTATGTTGTAAATTTCGGGGCAATAATTTATGTGAAGAAGATGATTTAATGTGTATGCTTCTGTTATCTGGAATAAAGGGAGAAGATTACTCTGGACATTGAAGAGTTATGCCTTACATTGCTGAAACATTTTCCCAAGCTTTTTAGATGGAAGTATGTGTAAGTTGAAAGGGCCTACCACTGACTTAACTTGACAAACATACTACAAAGTATTTAATAATTTTTAAGTTTCTTTTATATTAATTTTATCTTTCAATTACATTGCAAGCTTCTGAGGGTAGAAACCATACGGTGTTTTCATTCTTTTCATTTTAGTTAAATAACTCCGTAAATATTGGTTGAATACCTACTAAGTGTCTTGTACATCTTCTGATTCCTCCACCTTACCCGCTCAGCTCTGAGAACATTTGGTACATCCCAGAACTACACTGATAAATCCTTTTATATGTTTTGATTCAAGATCAACAGTCATTAATTACATTGTGTTATAGTGGAGGGAGGGGTGGGTCATTGAAATATCAATACATCTGTTCCCTCAGTACACATCCTGGAATGTTCTGTGACTCCTTTTTTGGCCATTTATCTCTGACTTTGATGCTTACTTTCAATTTATAACTGAATTTGAAATGCTAAACCAATCAACCGTTTTCTCTTAGGCAACATGACTGACTTGGAGGAATTACCACCAGTTTAATTTGGAGCCCTTGGACTAATAATCCAAATGGTGCTATCGGTATCACCTGGAGAATATTTTCCCCCCAAATTTAAACACAAGTCAGGAGCCCTGTCCCTGAGAATTTTGCTATGGGTAGGGCGGGGTGAGGAAAATGTGGAGGTGCTTTTAGGAAAAGTTTTCAGTGGTGCACAGTGTTCATTACTTCATTAAATAAGTATTTATTCATTCATTCCTACTGCACACCAGACACTGCTAGTCGTGGGAGGTATAGTGGAAACGAACCCTGATTCCCGGGAGCCCACAGGCTAATTGGTGTGGGCCGTGGGCAAGCGGACCTTAAACCATCACCAGACGTCGGATTACAGCTGAGGTGAGCACGGGGAGAGCGGGGAGCCCTGGTTGCCATTGAACCCTCTTGCTCTTGCTGGGGGTTTGAGCTGCCCTGGAAGGTCAGGAGGGGCTTCTCTGGGGCGGGATAGTTGAACTAAAAGTGAAGCCTTCGTTCAGAGGGAGCAGTGCTACTCTGGGGGGGAGGAAAGATGCCGAGTTCGATTTTAACCAGGCTGAGTTGAGGCGTCTTGCCGATACCTAAGAGGAGACGTCAAGTACGCATGCGTGAGGACCTCCCGGGGCTGGGGGGCGTGGGGGCAAAGGGCGCACGGTGATTCGTCTCCGCGTGAACCGGCAATTAAGGAGTGAAGAGCGCGCCCAGGTGAGATTGCGGAGGGAGGAGCTGACGCTGGCAATTGCAGAGCCGTGTAGCACCTGACGGGTGCCGCGTGCAGTCCTCAGGGAGGGAGGGAGGGAGGGGTGCCCGGGGGAGCCAGGTGGGCCCGGGAAAGAGCCTGAGACGCGCTGGTTGGGCGGTGGGTGGGGAACAAGAGACGCCGGTCCTCACGCCGCCGCCGCCGCCGCCGCCGCCGCCGCCGCCGCCGCCGCCGCCGCCGCCGCCGCCGCCGCCGCCGCCGCCGCCGCCGCCGCCGCCGCCGCCGCCGGTTGAAGGTTTTTCGGAAGGAAGGCGTCCTGAGTGTCGGCTCTGCTGGACTCGGTGAGTCGCGAGTAAAAAGGGGCTCTAGTGACGCGGGGATCTTTGGTTACGTGAACAAGAATGAATTTGCGGATTGGTGGGGACAGAAGGCAGAAGCCTGTGGGGGAAGAAATTAATTTGGGGCTTTACTTCACGTTACAGAGATCAGTTCGGCAAGGAAAAAAGCCTAAGTGTCAAAATGCTCGGTAGAAAATACAGCTGACCCCTGAACAACGCGGGTGTTAATCTGCGTATAACTGTATCCCCAGCTCCTCCGACCACGGGCTCTGTGGTAACTTTAGCATTTACTACTGACAAGCATCTGCGTACAAGTGGAGCCGCGGAGCTCAGACCTGTGCTGTTCAAGGGTCAGGTGTATACAAGTGGATAGTTTTCAGACGCCGGTGTGTGGCAAACGTTCTTAAACATGGAAAGAAACGATTGGTTAAACGAATTACGTTAAAATTAAGACCTTGTGTTCATCAGAAAACACCTTAAAATTATCAAAAAGGCTGATTATAAACTGACGGAAGGTTTTATGCATGTAATAAACAGTTGAGTATCAAAAATATGTACTCAGGGCTTCCCTGGTGATGCAGTGGTTAAGAATCCGCCTGCCAATGCAGGGGACATGGGTTCGAGCCCTGGTCTGGGAAGATCCCACATGCCCCAGAGTAACTAAGCTCATGAGCCACAGCTGCTGAGCCTGCACGCCTAGAGCCCATGCTCCGCAACAATAGAAGCCACCACAATGAGAAGCCCGAGCACCACAACAAAGAGTAGCCCCCGTTCACTGAAACAGGAGAAAAGCCTACGCATGGCAACAAAGACCCAGTGAAGCCAAAGATAAAATAAATTAAATTAAAAAAATATGTAATGAACAACAAATCAATAATAACCCAATAGGAAAATGGGCAAAAGATACAAAACAGGAATGTTACAGAAAAGGAAATATAGCCAACAGGTGTTGAACATATGTTGAAACTAATTAGGGGAATGCAAATCAAGACCATAGTGAGATTTCATTTGACATTCAAGTGGCGAAAATGAACAAGTTTGATAATTCCAAGTGATACAGAGCAGGGGTTCTCAAACTTTAACATAAATCCCTTAAAGATCTTTTAAAACTGCAGCTTCTGATTTAGCAGATTTGGAGTGGGCCCTGAGATGCTGCTTTTTAACAAATTTCTAAGTTGATGCTGATGGTCTCTGGACCACAATTTCGGTTGCAAGGCTGTGAAGGATGCAGACCAACAGGGTCTGTTAAATGTGACATTGCTGTTGGGAGTATAAATTGGTAGACAGTTTGGAAAATGGGTAGGTAACCTGTAAAGTTGAGCACACACGTCTAACCCTACTATTAACCCAAGTCAGTTCTTTTTTTTTTTTTTTTTGTGATACGCGGGCCTCTCACTGTTGTGGCCTCTCCCGTTGCGGCAGGCTCAGCGGCCATGGCTCACAGGCCCAGCCGCTCCGCGGCATGTGGGATCTTCCCGGACCGGGGCATGAACCCGTGTCCCCTGCATCGGCAGGCGGACTCTCAACAACTGCACCACCAGGGAAGCCCTAGAGCAGCTTTTTTTTAAACATAGAAATTGATAAGCCGATTCTAAAATTTATAAGGAAATATGAACAACCTAGATTAGTCAAAGCAATTTCCTATAAGGTGAGCAAAATTAGAGAAATTACAACCTACTATCAAGACTAAATGTAATGCTATTAGGCAGTGTGGTATATGGTATTGGTGAAGGACAGACATACAGATTAATGCAACCAAAGTGGGAACCCAGGAGGGGGTGATAGTTTTTTGTCAAAGGGGCCAAGGAAATTCAATGAAAAAAGGAAAGTGTGTGTAGTCAGTCATCTAGAGAAACCAACTGTGACCCTGACTTCACACCAAAGTTAAGTTGAAATGCATAAGATGTAAATGTAAAAACAAAAATTATAAAACTTCTAGAAGAACATAGAGGAAAAAGACTTTGTGACTTTGAGATAGAAATGACTTAGGTGGGACACAGGAGGCAAAAATCATAGACAAAAAACCCCCTGGTAAATTGGGTTTTATCAAAATCAAGAATTTTTGCTCTTTGGAAGACACCGTGAGGAAAATGAAAAGGCAAGTCATAGACTATGAGAAACTATTTGCAATACTATATATGATAAAGGACTTGTATCCAGAAAATATAACAAGTTGTTACAACCAAAATAATAAGACAACCAAATTTAAAAAATGGCTGAAAGAATTGACTAGACACTTCAAAAAAGAATATGAATGACTGTAAGTACATGAAGAGATGCTCAGATTTAGTGACAGGGGAATTAAATTAAAACCGCAGTGAGACACCACTGTATGCCCATTGGAATGGCCCAAGTGAGAAAGACTGATGAGGCAGATTGTTGCTGAGGATACGGAGTGGCCAGGACTCCCCTGTACTGCCAGTGGGCATGTAAACCGTTAAAACTCTTTGAAAAACTGTTTAGTAGTAGCTTAAAAAATTAAACGCACACCTACCAGACAACTCAGCCATTCCACTCCTAGGTATTTTCTCAATATAATTTAAAATATACGTCCCCACAAAGCTTTGTAGATGCTTGTTCACAGCAGCTTTATTGATAATAGCCAAAACAGTGAGCACCCATGTGATCATTAATAAGAGCATGGATAAAGGATAGGATGCCCTACAGTGGAATACTACTCAGCAGTGCAAAGAGCCAGCCTCTGCCGTGCACGGTGGATTGTGAAATAAGCGAGTGGAAGAAGCCACTCAAAAGAGTCCATGCTGAGGAGTTCTAGTGACAGAAAACCACGAAAGTGCAAACAATCTAAACAGCGGGCGGCATTTGAGTAGTTGCCTGGCCTGTGAGCAGACGGTGGGTGGACCACAGGGGGCCCTGGGAACCTTTTACGGTGGTGGGAAGGTTTTGTATCTTCATCGTGATGTATATTTCTTCAAAGTTAATCCAATTACACCCTTTAAATATATGAGTTATATCTCAGTAGAGTGGATCAAAGGGAAAGGGAGGTGGTGGTAGATTTGTGAACTTGCTGAGACTCCATCCTGGGCACACCGTCTGGAGGACAGAATTCCTTCCCTGTGCCAAGGGGGCAGGACGTCTGTGTAACTAACAGTCCTGTAAGTGACACGTCATATGTGTCATCTCCATAACATTTGCCAAAACAACCAAAGTCATTACGTAGCCTTTTAATTAGAAGCCCCTAAGTTGTCTTCAACAGTAAATAGAATCATTTTTAGTTTAGACTGAACAGAAATGTTTAGTTTTCGTTTCTTCCTCTGAAAGCTTTGGGGTGAACGGGGCTGATGTGGTTTCAGAATATATCCTGGAGGGGCCCTTGGTTCCTTCCTGAGAGTGACAGAAATCTGTGCCTTATCTTTAAGTTACTTCAGCTGGCTAACAGATTCATCTAACTGTTTGTGGATATACTTGAAATTAATACCCTTTTCACTTGCCACGAGTGTGTGGGAACCTTGTTTGTGTGTATCTTACTGGAATTTGAGTGACCTCTTATACTAACTTTTTGTCCACTGAAAGCTAATCATGTCAGTATTTTTAGTGCCTTTTCATAAATGCTCAAACCCTGGTCCCAGCAGAGGATTTCACATCGTTCACAGTAAAGCTTATTGGAAAGAAGACATGGCCTTTGGGGGCAGAAAGTCCTGGTTTCAAGCCCAACTTTGCAACTAACTGACTGTGACTTGGATGAGCTCCATCCCTCCTTGGAGCCTGTTTCCTCGTCCGTAAAAGAGAGTAGCAATTCCTAGAGTTGTTGTAAGGGTTAAATTAAATAGCATCCAAGTACCAGTATAACGACTGGCACGTAGTAGGTGCTTAGTAAATGTTACTTCCACTCCTTATAGGACTTCTGGGGCTCCTTGTGGGGCGTCGTATGTGGAGTCCTCCCAGGGCTGCAAGCTTTGTATTTTGTACTCCAGTATTTTCACTTTTATTGAGGTACTTTCTGAGGCTTCCTTTTCAAGTCCTGTTTTCAGCTTTATCTGTTCATGTTGATCTGACACATATGGGTTATGAGCCGCATGATTTCTGGTTTACTCACGAGATATTAACCCTGATCTGCATCTCTGAGTGTGAGAGCTTGTTCTGAAATCAGTGCTGCTGTGTGGATTCTTCCCATCACTCTACTGCCCTTGCTTAAGGGGTCATTGAGAAGTAAATATTTGTCCCTTTAGGCCAGTAGGGGATGGGCACGCCAGCCAGCAACTTGCCCACAGTTCCCCAGAGTCTGACCCGGTTTACTCGTCCCTTTCCCTGGGGCTCTGTTGTGCTGAGCCCAGGTTAATCCTGTGGCCATTGCTGTTCCGCAGCTTTTGTGCCTTGGCTGTGGCTCATGGTCTGCCTCAAGCAGCCACACACACACACGCGATGTCAGTTCCAAGCCTGCTTCTGACCTTTGACCTGTAGTGGGGCTGGGGCACATCCCCGCGGGTCCTCTGAGCGCTGGCGTCCACAGTGGCCACGCTCTGCGTTCCGTTTTCCACACCTGGGAACACGGTGTATCCATCTCGTGAGTGAGAAACACAACCTGAGAGCCAGCAGAGAGAGACCCTCACACTGTAAATACGTCCTGCTCTTCTGGAAAGAGTATCTACTGTCCAAAGCTTCAGAAATAGCACCTGTATACTTCAGTATTTAAATCTCATTTTTTTTTTTTTTTGCGGTATGTGGGCCTCTCACTGTTGTGGCCTCTCCCGTTGTGGAGCACAGGCTCCGGACGCACAGGCTCAGCGGCCATGGCTCACGGGCCCAGCCACTCCGCGGCACGTGGGATCTTCCCAGACCAGGGCACGAACCTGTGTCCCCTGCATCGGCAGGCGGACTCTCAACCACTGCGCCACCAGGGAAGCCCCTAAATCTCATTTTTATCTGTATCGCTTATACATCATTTGGAGTCATTTCCTGTCCCTCAGAGGGAAACACTTTAGTCTCTGATCCATGAAGTAGTAGCCTCCTTATTTCTAGTGAGCGTATCTATTGTATTTTCAGAATTAGGCATTCTGTATCGGCTCCCCACTGAGCAAGAAGAGGATTTACCTCCCTTCCCGACCTGCACCCCACACTGTGGCCTGTGAGCACGCTCCCCATCCCCCCTAGAGTGAGGTCATGATCAGCAACTGCATCATAATGATCACATAAACATGATTCTCAGCTGAGCTCCATACTATATGATGACTACTTCTCCTTTCCTGTGAAACATTTTGTTTTCCCTGGAATTGATAATATTGTTTGTTTCTTTGTTTAGTTTCCTGCTTCCTCAGCACTCACTAATCCCAGAGCCTTCCCTGTTGTGTAAATGTCCTCTTGGTGTCTGCAGAAACGTTGTGTAAATTCATCAACTTCATAACTCTCTCCAAATCTGATCTGTTTCAACCTTGACTGGTTGTTCTCTAGATCCGCCGCAGAGCTGTCATCCTGGGATCTGCCCTCAAGATCACCTTGTAGCTTCCCTTCCTGTCCATTGGGTCCCCTGTTTCATGGACCTCATGTCTCCCTTTTCTTGATTTATGACCTCATCTGGTAGAGCACATCTTCTAGCAACTTCCTGAGAAAAAGTACGTGGGGGATAAAATTTTTGAGACCTTCATTGTTTGAAAATGTCTTCCATTACTTCTCTTTACTAAATTGGCTGCGTACAGAATGCTAGGTTAGAAATCATTTTCCCTCAGAATTTTGAAGGAATTGCTCCACTGTCTTAAGTCTTCCAGTGTTGCTATTTGGAAGTTTTAAATAAAACCTCTTTTTTTTTCTTTTTTCGGTGTGCGTATTTCCCTCTGGAAGTTCTCAGGCCCTTCTCTGTGCCCCTGGTGTTACAACAGTTTATTCTGGCGTGCTTTCTATGCTGTGAGTCTTTTTTCATCCATTGGTGTACACTTTCAATCTCTCTTTTTTTTTTCCTGCCTACTTTCTGGGAGAGTTCCCCAATTTTATCTTCAAACTACATTTGAGTTTTTAATTTTAGCTACTTATTTTGAACTTCCAAGAGTTCCTTTTCATTTTGTGAATGGTCTTCATAGCATCCTGTGCTTGTTTCCTGGGTGCAGTGTTTCCATCTATTTCTCTGAGCTCATTGATAGTAGGAGCTCTTTTTCTGTGTACTCTGTTTCTCCAGGCTGCCTTATTTGGGGTCCTTATCATGTTGGATGCTGTCCTCACAGCTTTCGTGACCCTTGTTCCCCACTCAGTCTCCTGTGCAACCTGTCTGAGGGGGTCAGAGGATCCGATGGCTTCCAAAACATATTTTCAGCCAGTCCTGCTGTTTTAAGCTCTGCCATCAACCTCAACTTCCCGAGGTACCGAAGAGTCTAAATTCTGGGGTCGTTCTGGGGGCCTGTCATGGAAGTTGGGCTGTATTTCAGTTTTCCCCATTCCGCCCAAATTCAGCTTTGTTAGCAACTTCCGCTGCTGTGGAGCTGTCAAAGCGCTCTTACACGTGTCTCCTCTCCGTTCCCTCTACCTCTATGCCCTGCTGTCTGGGGACATAGCGGGGCTAAAACCGCATGTGTCCCAGGCCCCATCTTCAGTTGGAAATCCACCCGTGCTGTTTCAGTGCATGTTTCCCTACCACTTATGTACATTTTGTGGTGGAGCATTGTTTTCGTGACCTGAATGCACGTTCTTGGAGACGGGTGACACCGCTGGTGACGTTGGGAGGGTTCTCGGGACAAGACCCAGCACCCCGGGGGGCCTGCACACATCCCGGGGGGCCTGCACACACCCCGGGGAGCCTGCACACATCCCAGGGAGCCTGCACACACCCCGGGGAGCCTGCACACATCTCGGGGGGTGGCCTCCACCGAGCCAGCAAATGAAGACCCGGTGCCGGGGCCCCTGGAAGACGGCCTCACTGGCAGAGAACAGACTGTCTTGCAGTCTGCTGTTCTCATCAGGATGCTGCAAAGAACCTGTGCAATATCGCTGTCTCCAGGAAGATGGTTTCTTTACTAACTTTATAGAGACGCTGTGAGAACACGGAAGACACATACAGCCCTTAGAACCAGCGCAGCAGGGAGGGAATTAGGACTCCTGATCCTCCAAAGACACGGATTCTCCAGGTTTCACGTATCGGAATCACCTGTACGGCTTGTCAAAGCCCAGAGTCTGACTCCTTGGTGGATGTCGGGTGCAGGGATTCGCAGCTCAAGTGTCTGACGGTCTGGGGGTCTCACTGGGAGAACTGATGCTCTAAGGGGTGAACAGGCCATTGAAAGGAGGAATTCAGTGGAAGGAGGAATTCAGTGGAAGCAGGGTTCGTGTCTAAGAAGGAGTTATTTCTAGTGAAATAGGGAAACTCCCTAACTAGACACGGTTTTAACATAGAGGAGAGATCACTGAGTATGAATAAAGCAGAATATCACATGCTGTGGGTGAAACGGGATGTGTCAGACGCTCTGAACAGCATGGGTTAATAATGGGTTTTCCTGGTTTCGTGTTTGACAGGCTCCATGTATGAGTCATAAGCAGACTACATGGATGCACATATGTCCGACGGCGCCCAAGAGGCCCGGGGGCATTAAACACCAGCGTGTCTGGTTCTTTATTTTGTAAACACAAAAAGAATCATCTCCACCTGACACTTTTTTCCTATCAAATTCTTCAGTGTCTTTTTCTTTTGAATAATTACAATTTATGAAAACATACATAGAGTCCAAATTCATCATTAAACTATCTCTTGTGGTTGAGGAACTTCCAGTCTTTTGGGAAAAAAGAAGGTTGAGAGACTAAGATTGAAAGTGAGCCTGTGAGGGTCCTATAACTATTTTTCTAGTTCCTGAAAAATTAAAGAGTGGTTTTCAAGTGGGAACATGGAATGGCATGGAGCGTTCTGTTCCCCGAGACCCGTCTGGCTGTCAGTCCCCATCAGCACGTCTGGCTTCTCTCTGGTGCTAGGGCTTCTTGTTGCCTCCAAGCGTACCTTGATTCTTAGGATAAAAAGGTAATGAGGGACCTTTTGAAACCCTGCTGCACTTAACCAGTGTCCAAACTATGCTTCATCAGGCCCCTTCCAGAGAACATGATTAAGTATAGCTTCTCTCTCTCTCTCTCTCTCTCTCTCTCTCTCTCTCTCTCTCTCATCCTGGGTGCAGGAGCCCAGCAGATGGAGCAGGGTCCTGACACCTGGCCAGCATCCACTTCCTACCTTCTTCCCTCCTGTGGTTCCGAGGTTTCAGTCTGCCTCTCCTGGGACTTCCCAGGAGGTCCAGTGGTTAAGAATTCACCTTCCGATGCAGGTTCGTTTCCTGGGCGGGGAACTAAGATCCCACATGTAGCAGGGAAACTAACTCCCCGCGCCACAACTAGAGAAACCCGAACACCCCAGTGAAGACCCAGCGCAGCCAAAAAAACAAAAAACAAAAAAAAATCTGCCTCTCCCAAGTTTCCTATTTTTCACAAAGTTGTGTTGCCAAAATCTCTGTTTCTACGCAGGCTTTCATTGTGCTGCTTGAATTGTCACCTTTAGCCTATGATTCCAAAATTCTACAGCATTTACCTTCAAAAGACTATTCAAAAGGCACCTGCAAGGTCCATGACGTGTAGTGGTTTGCATTTCCGGCAAAGTGCTAATTTGAATCTTCCAACATGCAAGGCTGCTGTGGTGTCCGCTCACGCAACAGTGATGCCAGCAACCCGCCAGGTATCCACCTGGTGCCCACACGGCATCGCAGCTTTGTTATTCTTTACTTGTCACGTCTGCAATGACTTTCCTTCAGTGATAGAAACACTCTTTCTTGGCGAAGCATCAGTGGACGGTACTTGCAGCGGAATGAAGAAGGCTAAGAAATGATGCCTCCTCGCCTGAGAATCAGAAGGGCTGTGAGGAGAACTGTCCTGCGTGGCGGCACTTCCTCAAGTGTGCGGCCGCGATGCTACTTGTCTTATGGGAACTGAATTAAAAGAGGCTTTTATGAGATATCTCGAAAAACACAGCCTGTGGCAAAAACTTTGGTACACACTGGATTAAACAATTTCTTTACTGCAAGATTTATAATGTTTATTGATGTGTACATTTAATTTCTTGTATCTTTTTTATTGAGATATAATTGACATCTCTCTCTCTCTCTAACTAATAAACTAACATTATGTTAGTTTCAGATGTAAAATGTGATTTGATATGGGTACATATCTTGTACCATAATCAGTCTAGCTCACAGCCATCACCTCACATAGTTACAATTTTTTTTCTTTTGAAGAGAATTTCTAAGATCTACTCGCTTAGCAACTTTGAAATACGCAGTACAGGATCGTGAACTATAGTCACCATGCTGCACACTACATCCCAGGGCTTATTTATTTTGTAACCACAAGTTTTTTTTTTTTTGCCCCATCACCCATTTTGCCCGCCCCACGCCCCTCACCTCTGCCAAGCACCAGCCTGTTCTCTGAGCGTGGTTCCCATGTTTATTTATTTATTTTAGAGTTCACATATAAGTGACATCATATGGTATTTGCATCTCTCTGTCTGACATATTTCAACTAGCATAATGCCCTCAAAGTCCATCCATGTTGTCACAAATGCAGCATTTCCTCCTTTTATGGCTGAATAATATTCCATTTGTGTGTGTGTGTGTTTGTACATATATATATATATATACACACACACACCCCACACTTTATCCATGCATTCATCAATGGACCCTTAGGTTGCTTCCATGTCATGGAATATTGAAATAATGCTGCAATAAACATGGGGTTAGGAGATATATAGATATATATTTATTTATTGAAGTATACTTGATTTACAATATTGTGTTAATTTCTGCTGTCCAGCAAAGTGATTCCGTTCTACACATATATACATTCTTTTTAATATTCTCCTCCATTTTGGGTTATCACAGGAGATTGGATATAGTTCCCTGTGCTCTACAGTAGGACCTTGTTGTCCATCCTATATATACTACTTTGCATCTACTACCCCCAAACTCCGAGTCCATCCCTCCCCCAACCCCCCTGCCACTCGGCAACCACAAGTCTGTTCTCTATGTCTGTGAGTCTGTTTCTGTTTCATAGATAAGTTCATTTGTGCCATATTTTAGATTCCACATATAAGTGATATCTTATAGTACTTGTGTTTCTCTTTCTGACTTCAGTTAGTATGATAATCTCTTGTTACATCCATGTTGCTGCAAATGGCATTATTTCATTCTTTTTTATGGCTGGTAGTATTCCATTGTATATATGTACCACATCTTCTTTATCCATGCATCTGTTGATGGACATTTAGGTTGGTTCCATGTCTTGGCTATTGTGAATAGTGCTGCTATGAACATAGGGGTGCATGTATCTTTTTGAATTATAGTTTTGTCCAGATATATACCCAGGAGTGGGATTGCTGGATCATATGGTAATTCTATTTTTAGTTTTCTGAGGAACTTCCATACTGTTTTCTGTGTGGCTGCACTAACTTATCCTCCCACCAACAGTGTAGGAGGGTTCCCTTTCCTCCACACCCTCTCCAGCATTTATTATTTGTAGACTTTTTGATGATGGGCATTCTGACCGGTGTGAGGTGGTACCTCATTGTAGTTTTGATCTGCATTTCTTTAATAATTAGTGATGGGGCTTCCCTGGTGGTGCAGTGGTTGAGTCTGCCTGCCGATGCAGGGGACACCGGTTCGTGCTGTGGTCCGGGAAGATCCCATATGCCACGGAGCGGCTGGGCCCGTGAGCCATGGCCGCTGAGCCTGCGCGTCCGGAGCCTGTGCTCCACAACGGGAGAGGCCACAACAGTGAGAGGCCCACGTACCGCAAAAAAAAAAAAAAAAAAAAAAAAAAAAAAAAATTAGTGATATTGAGCATCTTTTCATATGCCTCTTGGCCATCTGTATGTCTTCTTTGGAGAAATGTCTGTTAAGGTCTTCTGCCCATTTTTCAAGTGGGTTGTTTCTTTTTTTTTTATATTGACCTGCATGAGCTGTTTGTATATTTTGGAGATTAATCCCTGTCCCAGTTGCATCATTTACAAATATTTTCTCCCAGTCCATAGGTTGTCTTTTCATTTCGTTCATGGTTTTCTTTGCTGTGCAAAAGCTTGTAAGTTTGATGAGGTCCCATTTGTTTAGTTTTATTTCTCTTGCCTTGGGAGACTGACCTAAGAAAAGCTTGGTACGATTTATGTCAGAGAATGTTTTGCCTATTATCTCTTTTGGGAGTTTTATGGTGTCATGTTTTGTGTTTGTCTTTGAGTCATTTTGAGTTTATTTTTGTGCATGGTGTGAGGGAGTGTTTTAACTTCATTGATTTATATGCAATTGTGCAGCTTTCCCAACACCAGTTGCTGAAGAGACTGTCTTTTCCCTGTTGTATATTCTTGCCTCCTTTGTTGAAGATTAATGGACTGTAGATGTGTGGGTTTATTTCTGGGCTCTCTATTCTGTTCCATTGATCCATATGTTTGTTTTTGTGCCAACACCATGCTGTTTTGATTACTGTAGCTTTGCAGTATTGTCTGAAGTATGGGAGGGTTTTGCCTTTGTTTTTGTCTAACTATTACTTTGACAATTCTGGGTCTTTTATAGTTCCATATAAGTTTTTGGATTATGTTTTCTAGTTCTGTGAAAAATGTCATGGGTAATTTGATAGGGATCACATTAAGTCTATAGATTGCTTTGGGCAGTATGGCCATTTTAACGATATTAATTCTTTCAATCCAAGGGCATGGGATATCTTTGGGGTGAGGATATCTTTTTGAGTTAGTGTTTTCATTTTCTTTGAATAAATACCCAGAAGTGGAACTGTTGGATCGTATGATAGTTCTGTGTTTATTTTTTGGAGGAATCTCCATACTGTTTTTCATTGTGGCTGCACCAATTTACATTTATACCAACAGGGCACAAGAGTTCCCTTTTCTCCACACTTTTGCCAACACTTATTATTTCTAGTCTTTAAATAATAACCATTCTAGGTGCAGGGTGATATATCATTGCAGTTCTGATATGCATTTCCATGATGATTAGTGATGCTGAGTACCTTTTCATGTACCTGGTGGCTCTCTGAATATCTTCTTTGGAAAAAGGTCTATTCAGATACTCTGCCTGTTTTGGATTTTTGTTTGTTTGTTTTTTTTGCTATTGAGTTGTTTGAGTTCTTTATATATTTAGGATATTAATCCCTTATTAGATATAAGATTTGCAAATATTTTCTCCCATTCAGTAGTTTTCCTTTTTGTTTTGTTGATGGTTTCATTTGCTGTACAGAAGCATTTCCCACTTGTTTGTTTTTGCTTTTGTTACCTTTGCTTTTGGTGTCAAATCCAAATGCTCATCGCCAGGACCTATGTCAAGGAGACTACTGTATATATTTTCTTCTGGGAGGTTTATGATTTCAGGTCTTACATTCAAGTGTTTAATCCATTTGGAGTTAGTTTTTGTATATAGTGTAAGACAGTAGGCCAGTTTCAATCTATTTTACTTGGCTTTCCAGTTTTCCCAATACCATTTATTTAAGAGATTGTCTTTACTCCACTGTATGTTCTTGGCTCCTTTCTGATAAATTAATTGACCATATATATGTGGGTTTCTTTCTGGGGTGTTGATTCTGTTCCATTGATCTATGTGACTGCTTTTGTGCCAGCACCATATTGTTTTGATTACTGTACGTTTGTAATGTAGTTTGAAACCATGGACCTTGATGCCTCCAGCTCTGTTCTTTCTCAAGATTGCTTTAGGTATTTGTGGTCCTTTGTGGTTCTATACAAATTATAGGATTATTTGTTCTCTAAAAATGCAGTTGGTATTTTGATAGGTATTGCACTGAATACATAGGTTGCTTTGGGTAGTATGGAAATTTTAACAATATTACTTCTTCTAATTCATGAACACATGATATCTGCATTTGTGTTTTCAATTTCTTTCATCAATATCATAATTTTCAGTGTACAGATCTTTCACCTCCTTGGTTAAATTTATTTGTAGGTCTTATTCTTTTTGAAGCAGTCATAAATGGGACTGTTTTCTTAATTTCTCTTTCTGATAGTTTGTCACCAGTTACAGAGTCACAACTTATTTTTGTGTATTGATTTTGTATCTTGAAACTTTATTGAATTTGTTTATTCTAATAGTTTTGTGATGGAATTCATAGGGTTTTGTAGGTATGAAATCATGTTATATGCAAATAGTAAGAGTTTTCCTTCTTCCTTTCCGTTTTGGATGCCTTCCATTTCTTTTTCTTGCCCAACTGCTCTGGCTAGGACTTCCAGTATTATGTTGAATAAAATTGGTAAGAGTGGGTATCTTTGTCTTATTCCTAATCTTAGAGGAAATGCTTTCAGCTTTTCACAACTGAATATGATGTTAGCTGTGGGCTTATCCTATGTAACCTATATTTTGTTGAGGTACATTTCCTGAGTACCCACTTTGTATATTTTTTAACATAATTGATTTACAATGGTGTGTTAGTTTCTGCCGTATAACAAAGTGAATCAGCTATACATATACATATCCCCATATCTCCTACCTCTTGCGTCTCCCTCCCACCCTCCCTACCCCACCCCTCTAGGTGGTCACAAAGCACTGAGCTGATCCCCCTGTGCTATGTGGCTGCTTCCCACGAGCTATCTGTTTTACATTTGGTAGTGTATATATGTCCATGCCACTCTCTCACTTCGTCCCAGCTTACTCTTCCCCCTCCCTGTGTCCTCAACTCCATTCTCTAGGTCTGCGTCTTTATCCCTGCTCCTAGGTTTTTCAGAACCATTTTTTTTTAATTCCATATATATGGGTTAGCATACAGTATTTGTTTTTCTCTTTCTGACTTACTTCACTCTGTATGACAGACTCTAGGTCCATCCACCTCACTACAAATAACTCAATTTCGTTTCTTTTTATGGCTGGGTAATATTTCATTCTATATATGTGCCACATATTCTTTATCCATTCATCTGACGATGGACACTTAGGTTGGTTCCATGTCCTGGCTATTGTAAATAGAGCTGCAATGAACATTGTCGTACATGACTCTTTGAATTATGGTTTTCTCAGGTTATACGCCCAGTAATGGGATCGCTGGGTCGTATAGTAGTTCTATTTTTAGTTTTTTAAGGGACCTCCATACTGTTCTCTATACTGGCTGTATCAATTTACATTCCCACCAACAGTGCAAGAGGGTTCCCTTTTCTCCACACCCTCTCCAGCATTTATTGTTTGTAGATTTTTTTGATGATGACCATTCTGACCCATGTGAGGTGATACCTCATTGTAGTTTTCATTTGCATTTCTCTAATGATTAGTGATGTTGAGCATCCTTTCATGTGTTTGTTGGTAATCTGTATATCTTCTTCACAGAAATGTTTATTTAGGTCTTCTGCCTATTTTTGGATTGGGTTTTTTTTTTGATATTGAGCTGCTTGTAAATTTTGGAGATTAATCCTTTGTCAATTGCTTCATTTGCAGATATTTTCTCCCATTCTGAGGGTTGTCTTTTTGTCTAGTTTATGGTTTCCTTTGCTATGCAAAAGCTTTGAAGTTTCATTAGGTCCCATTTGTTTATTTGTGTTTTTATTTCCATTTCTCTAGGAGGTGGGTCAAAAAGGATCTTGCTGTGATTTATGTCATAGAGTGTTCTGCCTATGAGTTCCTCTGAGAGCTTTATAGTGTCTGGCCTTACATTTAGGTCTTTAATCCATTTTGAGTTTATTTTTGTGTATGGTGTTAGGGAGTGTTCTAATTTCATTCTTTTACATGTAGCTGTCCAGTTTTCCTGGCACCACTTATTGAAGAGGCTGTCTTTTCTCCATTGTATACTCTTGCCACCTTTATCAAAAATAAGGTGACCATATGTGCGTGGGTTTATCTCTGGGCTTTCTATCCTGTTCCGTTGATCTATATTTCTGTTTTTTTGCCAGTACCATACTATCTTGATTACTGTAGCATTGTAGTATAGTCTGAAGTCCAGGAGCCTGATTCCTCCAGCTCTGTTTTTCTTTCTCAGGATTGCTTTGGCTATGCAGGGTCTTTTGTGTTTCCATACAAATTGCAAAATTTTTTGTTCTAGTTCTGTGAAAAATGCCATTGGTAGTTTGTAAGGGATTGCATTGAATCTGTAGATTGCTTTGGGTAGTATAGTCATTTTCACAATGTTGATTCTTCCAATCCAAGAACATGGTATATCTTTCCATCTGTTTGTATCATCTTTAATTTCTTTCATCAGTGTCTCATAGTTTTCTGCACACAGGTCTTTTGTCTCCTTAGGTAGGCTTCTTCCTAGGTATTTTATTCTTTTTGTTGCAGTGGTAAATGGGAGTGTTTCCATAATTTCTATCTCAGATTTTTCATCATTAGTGGGTAGGAATGCAAGAGATTTCTCTGCATTAATTTTGTATCCTACTTTACCAGATTCATTGATTAACTCTTGTAGTTTTCTGGTAGCAGCTTTAGGATTCTCTATTTATAGTATCATGTCATCTGCAAACAGTGCCAGCTTTACTTTTTCTTTTCCAATTTGTATTCCTTTTATTTCTTTTTCTTCTCTGATTGCTGTGGCTAAAACTTCCAAAACTATGTTGAATAATACCGGTGAGAGTGCACAACCGTGTCTTGTTCCTGATCTTAGAGGAAATGGTTTCAGTTTTTCACCATTGAGAATGACGTTGGCTGTTGGTTTGTCATATATGGCGTTTATTATGTTGAGGTTCTCTCTGTGCCTACTTTCTGAAGGGTTTTTATCATAAATCGGTGTTGAATTTTGTCAAAAGCTTTCTCTGCATCTATTGAGATGATCATGTTTTTTCTCCTTCAATTTGTTAATAATGTTTATCACATTGAATGATTAGCGTATATTGAAGAATCCTTGCATTCCAGGGATAAACCCCACTTGATCATGGTGTATGATCCTTTTAATGTGCTCTTGGATTCTGTTTGCTAGTATTTTGTTGAGGATTTTTGCATCTATGTTCATCAGTGATATTGACCTTTAGTTTTCTTTCTCTGTGACATCATTGTTTGGTTTTGGTATCAGGGTGATGGTGGCCTCACAGAATGAGTTTGGGAGTGTTCCTCCCTCTGCTATATTTTGGAAGAGTTTGAGAAGGGTAGGTGTTAGCTCTTCTCTAAATGTTTGATAGAATTCACCTGTGAAGCCATCTGGTCCTCGGTTTTTGTTTGTTGGAAGATTTTTAATCACAGTCTCAATTTCAGTGCTTGTGATTGGTCAGTTTATATTTTCTGTTTCTTCCTGGTTCAGTCTCAGAAGGTTGTGCATTTCTAAGATTTTGTCCATTTCTTCCAGGTTGTCCATTTTATTGGCATATAGTTGCTTGTAGTAATCTTTCATGATCCTTTGTATTTCTGCAGTGTCAGTTGTTACTTCTCCTTTTTCACTTCTAATTCTAATGGTTTGAGTCTTCTCCCTTTTTTTCTTGATGAGTCTGGCTAATGGTTTATCAGTTTTGTTTATCTGCTCAAAGAACCAGCTGTTAGTTTTATCAATCTTTGCTATCATTTCCTTCATTTCTTTTTCATTTATTTCTGATCTGATCTTTATGATTTCTTTCCTTCTGCTAACTTTTGGGGGGTCTTGTTCTTCTTTCTCTAATTGCCTTAGGTGTAAGGTTAGGTTGTTTATTTGAGATGTTTCTTGTTTCTTGAGGTAGGATTGTATTGCTATAAACTTCCCTCTTAGAACTGATTTTGCTGCATCCCATAGGTTTTATGTTGTCGTGTTTTCATTGTCATTTGTTTCTAGGTATTTTCTGATTTCCTCTTTGAATTCTTCGGTGATCTCTTGGTTATTTAGTGGTGTACTGTTTAGCCTCCATGTGTTTGTTTTTTTTACAGATTTTTTCCTGTAATTGATATCTAGTCTCATAGCGTTGTGGTTGGAAAAGATACTTTATATGATTTCAGTTTTCTTAAAATTTACCAAGGCTTGATTTATGACCCAAAATATGATCTATCCTGGAGAATGTTCTATGAACACTTGAGAAGAAAGTGTATTCTGTTGTTTTTGGATGGAATGTCCTATAACTATCAATTAAGTCCATCATGTTTAACGTATCATTTAAAGCTTCTGTTTCCTTATTTATTTTCATTTTGGATGATCTGTCCATTGGTGAAAGTGGGGTGTTAAAGTCCCGTACTGTGATTGTGTTACTGTCGGTTTCTCCTTTTATGGCTGTTAGCATTTGCCTTATGTGTTGAGGTGCTTCTATGTTGGGTGAATAAATATTTACAATTGTTATATCTTCTTCTTGGATTGATCCCTTGATCATTATGTAGTGTCCTTCTTTGTCTCTTGTAATAGTCTTTATTTTAAAGTCTGTTTTGTCTGATGTGAGAATCGCTACTCCAGCTTTCTTTTGGTTTCCATTTGCATGGAATATCTTTTTCCGTCCCCTCACTTTCAGTCTGTATGTGTCTGTAGGTCTGAAGTGGGTCTCTTGTAGACAGCATATATATGGGTCTTGTTTTTGTATCCATTCAGCCAGTCTATGTCATTGGTTGGAGTCTTTAATCCATTTACATTTAAGGTAATTATCGATATGTATGTTCCTATTACCATTTTATTCATTGTTTTGGGTTTGTTATTGTAGGTCTTTTCCTTGTCTTGTGTTTCCTGCCTAGAGAAGTTCCTTTAACATTTGTTGTAAGGCTGGTTTGGTGGTGCTGAATTCTCTTAGCTTTTGCTTGTCTGTAAAGGTTTTAATTTCTCCACTGAATCTGAAGGGAGATCCTTGCCAGGTAATCTTGGTTGTAGGTTTTTCCCTTTCATCACTTTAAATATGTCCTGCCACTCCCTTCTTGCTTGCAGAGTTTCTGCTGAAAGATCAGCTTTTAACCTTATGGGGATTCCCTTGTATGTTATTTGTTGTTTTTCCCTTGCTGCTTTTAATACTTTTTCTTTGTATTTAATTTTTGATAGTTTTATTAATATGGTCTTGGTGTGTTTCTCCTTGGATTTATCCTGTATTGGACTCTCTGTGCTTCTTGGACTTGACTATTTCCTTTCCCATATTAAGGAAGTTTTCAACTATAATCTCTTCAAGTATTTTCTCAGTCCCTTTCTTTTTCTCTTCTTCTTCTGGGACCCCTATAATTTGAATGTTGGTGCGTTTAATGTTGTCCAAGAGGTCTCTGAGACTGTCCTCTGTTCTTTTCATTCTTTTTTCTTTTTTCTGCTCTGCAGTAGTTATTTCCACTGTTTTATCTTCCAGTTCACTCATCCGTTCTTCTGCCTCAGTTATTCTGCTATTGATTCCTTCTAGAGAATTTTTGATTTCATTTATTGTGTTGTTCATCATTGTTTGTTTGCTCTTTAGTTGTTCTAGGTCCTTGTTAATTACTTGTATTTTCTCCATTCTATTTCCAAGATTTTGGATCATCTTTACTATCATTACTCTGAATTCTTTTTCAGGTAGACTGCCTATTTCCTCTTCATTTGTTTGGTCTGGTGGGCTTTTACTTTGCTCCTTTATCTGCTGTGTGTTTCTCTGTCTTCTCATTTTGCTTAACTCACTGTGTTTGGGGTCTGCTTTTCACAGGCTCCAGGTTCGTAGTTCCCGTTGTTTTTGGTGTCTGCCCCCTGTGGCTAAGGTTGGTTTAGTGGGCTGTGTAGGCTTCCTGGTGGAGGGGACTGGTGCCTGTGTTCTGGAGGATGAGGCTGGATCTTGTCTTTCTGGTGGGCAGAACCGCGTCCACCGTGTGTTTTGGGGTGTCTGTGACCTTATTATGATTTTAGGCAGCCTCTCTGCTAATGGGTGTGGTTGTGTTCCTGTCTTGCCAGTTGTTTGGCATAGGGTGTCCAGCACTGTAGCTTGCTGGTCATTGACTGGAGCTGGGTCTTAGCGTTGAGATGGAGATCTCTGGGAGAGCTTTCACCATTTGATATTACATGGAGCTGGGAGGTCTCTGGTGGACCTGTGTCCTGAACTCAGCTCTCCCACCTCAGAGGCACAGGCCTGACACTGAGCCAGAGCACCAAGTCCCTGTCAGCCACATGGCTCAGAAAAGGGAGAAAAAAGAAAAAAAAGAAAGAAAGAAAGAAAGAAAAAATAATAAAGTTATTAAAATTAAAAAAATTATTAAAAATTTTAAAAAAGAAAGAAAGAAAATAGAGAGCAATGAAACCAAGAAACAAATCCACCAATGATAACCAGTGCTAAAAACTATACTAAAACAAAAAAACAAACAAAAAAACAGACAGACAGAACCCTAGGACAAATGGTAAAAGCAAAGCTATAGAGACAAAATCACACAAAGAAGCATACACATACATAATCATAAAAAGAGAAAAAGGAAAAAAATATATATATATTTTAAAAAAACGAAGAGAGCAACCAAGTCAATAAACAAATCTACCAATGATAATAAACTCTAAATACTAAACTAAGATAAACATGAAACCAAAAACAAATTAGATGCAGAAAGTAAACCCCAAGTCTACAGTTGCTCACAAAGTTCACCTCCTTAATTTGGGATGGTTCATTGTCTATTCAGGTATTCCACAGACGCAGGGTATATCAAGTTGATTGTGGAGATTTAATCTGCTGCTCCTGAGCTGCTGGGAGAGATTTCCATTTGTCTTCTTTTTCGCACGGCTCCTGGGGTTCAGCTTTGGGTTTGGCCCTGCCTCTGCATGTAGGTCTCCTGAGGGCATCTGTTCCTCGCTCAGACAGGATGGGATTAAAGGAGCAGCTGATTAGGGGGCTCACTCAGACCTTGGGGGAGGGAGGGGTATGTAATGCAGGGCGAGTCTGTGGCGGCAGAGGCCGGTGTGATGTTGCACCAGCCTGAGGTGTGCCGTGCATTCTCCCGGGGAAGTTGTCCCTGGATCACGGGACCCTGGCAGTGGCGGGCTGCACAGGCTCCTGGGACGGGAGGTGTGGACAGTGACATGTGCTTGCACACAGGCTTCTTGGTGGCTGCAGTAGCAGCCTTAGCATTTCATGCCCGTCTCTGGGGTCCGCGCTGATAGCCGCAGCTCACGTCCATCTCTGGAGCTGATTTAGGCGGTGCTCTGAATCCCCTCTCCTCACGCACCCTGAAACAATGGTCTCTTGCCTCTTAGGCAGTTCCAGGCTTTTTCCTGGACTCCCTCCCAGCTAGCTCTGGTGCACTAGCTCCTTCAGGCTGTGTTCACGCAGCCAACCCCAGTCCTCTTCCTGGGATCTGACCTCCAAAGCCCAAGCCTCAGCTACTAGTCCCGCCCCGCCCCAGTGGATGAGCAGACAAGCCTCTCGGGCTGGTGAGTGCTGGTTGACACTGATCCTCTGTGCGGGAATCTCTCCGCTTTGCCCTCCGCACCCCTGTGGCTGCGCTCTCCTCCGTGGCTCTGAAGCTTCCTCCCTGCCGCCCGCAGTCTCTGCCAGTGAAGGGCCTTCCTAGTGTGTGGAAGCCTTTCCTCCTTCATGGCTCCCTCCCACTGGTGCAGGTCCCATCCCTATTCTTTTGTCTCTGTTTATTCTTTTTTCTTTTGCCCTACCCAGGTACATGGGGAGTTTCTTGCCTTTTGGGAGGTCTAAGGTCTTCTGCCAGCGTTCAATAGGTGTTCTGTAGGAGTTGTTCCATGTGTAGATATATTTCTGATGTATTTGTGGGGAGAAAGGTGATCTCCACGTCTTACTCCTCTCCCATCTGGAAGGTCTCCTCCCACTTTGTATTTTTAAATCATAAATGGATGTTGAATTTTTTCAAATGCTTTTGCTGCATCTACTGAGTTGATCATATGATTTTTACTTTTCAGTTTGTTAATGTGGTATGTCACATTGATTGATTTATGCATGTTGAACCATCTTTGTATTGCTGAAAAAAAAGATCATGGTGTACTACGCTTTTAATGTATTGTTGAAATTGTGTGCTAATATTTTGTTGAGAATTTTTGCGTCTATGTTCATCAGTGATATTGGCCTATAATTTTCTTATGGTGCCCTTGTCTGGTTTTGATAGTGGGTAATGCTGGCCTTGAAAATGAGATTGGAAATGTTCCCTCTCCTTCTGGGTTTTTTATTGTTGTTGTTTGTTTGGTTTTGGTTTTGGTTTTTTTGGAAGAGATTGAGAAGGATTGGTAGTAATTATTCATTAAACGTTTCATAGAATTTACCAGTGAATCCACCTGGTCCTGGAATTTTGTTTGCTGGGAGGTTTTTGATTACTGACACAATCTCCTTACTAGTAATTGGTCTGTTCAGGTTTTCTGTTTCTTCGTGATTCAGTCTTGATAGGTTGTATGTTTCTAGCAATTTATCCATTTTTTCTAGGTTATCCAATTTGTTAGTGTATAATTGCTCCTAGTTATCTCTTATGATCCTTCGTGTTTCTGTGGTGTCAGTTGTAAGGTCTCCTCTTTTGTTTTTGGTTTTATTTACGAGTCCTCTCTTTTCTCCTTAGTGAGTCTAGCTAAAGTTTTAAAAATCTTTCTTTACATTTTCAAAAAACAAGCTCTTTAGTTTCACTAATTTTTTTTCCTTTTTTTTCTTTTTAGTCTCTATTTCTTTTGTTTCTGCTCTGATCTTTGTTATTTCTTTCCTTTTACTAACTTTGGAATACATTTGGTCTTTTTCTCGTCCCTTCAGGTATAATTAGGTTGTTTATTTGAGGTGTTTCTTATTTATTACTGTAGGCAGTTATTGTTATGAGCTTCCCTCTTAGAACTGCTTTTGCTGAATTGCATACATTTTGATATGTTGTATTTCCATTTGTCTCATGGTATATTTTGAATTCAGCAGCATGTTGTTTAATTTCCACATATTTGTGAATTTTCTAGTTTTATTTTACTTGCTGTGTAGTTTCATACTATTGTAGTCAGAAAAGTTGCTTGAGGGCTTCTCTGGTGGCACAGTGGTTAAGAATCTGCCTGCCAATGCAGAGGACACGGGTTTGAGCCCTAGTCTGGCACATGCTGTGGAGCAACTAAGCCCATGCACCACAACTACTGAGCCTGCGAGCCACAACTACTGAAGCCCATGTGCCACAAGTACTGAAGCCCACACGCCTAGAGCCCATGCTCTACGACAAAAAGAAGGCACCACAATGAGAAGCCCGCACACCGCAATGAAGAGTAACTCCTGCTCGCAGCAACTAGTGAAAGCCTGTACACAGCATTGAAGACCCAACACAGCCAAAAATAAAAATAAATAAATTTCAAAAAAAGTTGCTTGATATGATTCCAATCTTCTTAAATTTATTAAGAGTTCTTTTGTGGCCTAGCATATGATCTACCCTGAAGAATGTTACATATGTGCTTGAGAAGACTGTGTATTCTGTTGCTTTTGGATGGAATGTTCTATATATATGTATTAAGTTCATGTGATCTAATGTATCATTTAAGGCCAAGGTTTCCTTATTGATTTTCTGGTTGGATGGTCGGTCCATTGATGTAAGGTGGGTATTAAAATCCACTGCTATGGGGCTTCCCTTGTGGTGCAGTGGTTAAGAATCTGCCTGCCAATGCAGGGAACATGGGTTCGAGCCCTGGTCTGGGAAGATCCCACATGCCGTGCAGCAACTAAGCCCGTGTGCCACGTCTACTGAGCCTGTGCTCTAGAGCCCGTGTGCCCCAACTACTGAAGCCCACGGACCTAGAGCCTGTGCTCCACAACAAGAGAGGCCACCGCAGTGAGAAGCCCGTGCACCACAACAAAGAGTAGCCCCCACTCATCGCAACTAAAGAAAGACCACGTGCAGCAATGAGGACCCAACACAGCCATAAATAAACAAACAAATAAATAAATGTCCCCTGCTATTACTGTGTTGGTGTGTATTTCTCCCTTTATATCTGTTAATATTCATTTTATATATTTATATGTCCCTATGTTGGGTGTATAAATATTTACAAATGTTATATCCTCTTGTTGGATTGACCCCTTTATTATTATATAAGGACCTTCTTTGTCTCTTACTATGGTCTTTGTCTTAAAGTTTATTTTGTCTAAGTATAGCTATCCCAGCTTTCTTTTGGTTTTCATACTCATGAAACATCTTTTTCCATCCTTTCACTTTCAGTCTGTGTGTCCTTATATCTGAAGTGAGTCTCTTATAGGCAGCATATAGATGGGTCTTGTATTTTTTAAAATTCATTCAGCTACACTATGTCTTTTTTTTTTTTTTTTTTTTTTTTTTTTTTTTTGCGGTATGCGGGCCTCTCACTGTTGTGGCCTCTCCCGTTGCGGAGCACAGGCTCCGGACGCGCAGGCCCAGCGGCCATGGCTCACGGGCCCAGCCGCTCCGCGGCATATGGGATCCTCCCAGACCGGGGCACGAACCCGTATCCCCTGCATCGGCAGGCGGACTCTCAACCACTGCGCCACCAGGGAGGCCCTACACTATGTCTTTTGATTGGAGAATTTAGAAAATTTACATTTAAAGTAATTATTGATAGGTATGTATTTATTGCTATTTTGTGTGTTCTGGTTGTTTTGAATTCCTTTGTTCCTTCTTCTCTTGCTCTCCTCTTCTATGATTTGATCATTTTCTGTAGTATTGTGCTTAGATTCCTTTATCTTTTGTGTATCTACTATAGGTTTTTGCTTTGAGGTTACCAAGAGGCTTACATAAGATATGTTTCTCAGTCAGTTTTAAGTTGATAGCACCTTAAATTTAAATGCATTTTAAAGCTCTGTATTTTTTCTCTCTCCCACCCATTTTATGTTTTTAATGTCATGATTTACAGCATTTTATCTTCTGTATCCCTTAACAATTATTGTAGTTATAGTTATTTTTATTCCTCTTGTCTTTTAACCTTCATACTAGCTTTATAAGTGGTTAACCCACCACCTTTACTATATGTTTACCTTTACTGGTGAGATTTATACTTTCATATGCTTTCTTGTTACTAATTAGCACCCTTTCTTTTCAACTAAAAGAAGTCCCTTTAACATTTCTTATAAGGCTGGTTTAGTAGTGATGAACTCTGTTAGCTTTTGGTTATATAGAAAACTCTTTCTCCTTTAATTCTGAATGATAACTTTGCCAGGTAGAGTATTACTGGTTGGAGTTTTTAATTTTTTTTTTTTTTTTTTTTTTTTTTTTTTCTTTCTTTCAGCATGTTGAATATACAATGCTACTCTGGCCTGCAAACTTTCTGATGGGAAATATATTGATAGTCTTATGCAGGTTCCCTTGCATGTAAAAAGTTATTTTTCTATTGCTGCTTTTAAGATAATCTCCTTTCTTTTAATTTTTAACATTTTCTTTATAATGTGTCTTGATATGGGCTCTTTGGGTTCATCTTATTTGGAAATCTCTGGGCTTCTTGCATCTGATTTCTTATTTGGAAATCTCTGGGCTTCTTGCATCTGGAGACTGGTTCTTTCCCTAACTGGTCTCTTTCCATCCCAGGTTAGGGAAATTTTCAGCCATTATTGCTTCAAATAAATTTTCTGCCCGTTTCTCTCTTCTTTCTGGGACCCCTGTGATGTGAATGTTGGTCCACTTGATGTTGTCCCATGAATTCCTTAAGCTGTCATCACTCTTGTCATTCTTTTTTCTTTTTGTTGTTCAGTGGGATGTGTTCTCTACCCTGTCTTCGAGTTCACCAGTCCTTTCTGCCTCATCTAGTCTGCTTTGAATGCATCAATCATAATTTTCAGTTCAGTTATTGTATTTTTCAGCTGTGTGACTTCTACTTGGTGCTTTCTTATACTTTCTGTCCCTTGCTGAAATACTCACTTTGTTCATTCATTGTTGGCCAAGAGGGTAAGCATACTTAGGGTCATTAGTTTTTGTTTTTTGGCATTGCAAAGTGCATCTTTTTTTTTTAATTGGAGTATAGTTGATTTACAATGTTGTGTTAGTTTTAGGTGTACAGAAAAGTGAATCAGGTATACATATACATATGTCCATTTTTCTTAGATTCCTTTCCCATATAGGTTATTACAGAATGTTGAGTAGAGTTCCCTGTGCTATATAGTAAGTACTTATACATTTTATATATAGTGTGGATATGTTAATGCCAATATCCTGATTTATCCCTTTCCCCCGTTTCTTGTTTGTAACCGTAAGTTTGTTTTCTACATCTGTGAGTCTATGTCTGTTTTTGTAAATAAGTTCATTTGTACCATTTTGTTAGATTCCACATATAAGGGATATCATAGGGTATTTGTCTTTCTCTTTCTTACTTACTTCACTTAGTATGATAATCTCTAGGTCCATCCATGTAGCTGCAAATGTCATTAGTTTGATCTTTTTTATGGCTAATATTCCATTGAATATATGTACCACATCTTCCTTATCCATTCCTCTGTCCATTGATATTTAGGTTGCTTCCATGTCTTCTTGGCTATTGTAAATAGTGCTGCGATGAATATTGGGGTGTATGTATCTTTTCGAATTATGGTTTACTCTGGATATATGCCCAGGAGTGGGATTGATGGGGATCATAATTTTGTTCTATATTTAGTTTTTAAAGCAACCTCCATAATGTTCTCCATAGTGGCTGCACTAATTTACATTCCCACCAAGAGTGTAGGAAGGTTCCCTTTTCTCCACACTTTCTCAAGCATTTATTGTTTGTAGACTTTTTATGATGGCCAATCTGACCAGTGTGAGGTGGTACCTCAATGTAGTTTTCAGTTGCATTTGTCTAATAATTAGTGATGTTGAGCATCTTTCTATGTGCTTTTTGGCCACCTGTATGTCTTCCTTGGACACATGTCTATTTAGATCTTCCGCCCATTTATTGTTTGGGTTATTTGGGTTTTTTTGATATTGAGCTGCATTAGCTGTTTGTATATTTGGAGATTAATCCCTGTTGGTCACTTCATTTGGAAATATTTTGTCCCATTCTATAGATTGTCTTTTTGTTTTGTTTATGGTTTCCTTTGGTGTGCAAAAGTTTTTAATTTTAATTATGTCCCATTTGTTTATTTTTGTTTTCATTACTTTAGGAGGAAAATAAAAAAGATATTCCTGCAATTTCTGTCACAGAGTGTTCTGCTTATGTTTTCCTCTAAGATTTGTATAGTGTCCAGCCTTACATTTGAGTCTTTAATCCATTTTGGTTTATTTTTGTGTATGGTGTTAGGGAGTGTTATAATTTCATTCTTTTACATGTAGCTTTTACATGTAGTCCAGTTTTCCCAGCACCACTTATTGAAGAGACTGTGTTTTCTCCATGTGTATTCTTGCCTCATTCATCATAGATAAGTTGATCATATGTGTGTGGGTCTATCACTGGACTTTCTATCCTATTCCAGTGATCTATATTTGTTTTTGTGGCAGTACCATACTATTTTGATTACTATAGCTTTGTAGTATAGTCTGACGTCTGGAAGCCTGATTCTTCCAGCTCTGTTTTTCTTTCTGAAGATTGCTTTGGCAATTTGGGGTCTTTGTTTTTAAGGGTTCTTTAAAAATTTTTTTTTATTGGAGTATAGCTGATTTACAATATTGTGGAGGTTTCAGTTGTACAGGAGAGTGAATCAGTTATACATATACATATATCTACTCTTTTTTAAGATTCTTTTCCCATATAGGTCATTACAGAGGATTGAGTAGAGGTCCCTGTGTTATACAGTAGGTCCTTATTAGTTATCTATTTTATATATAGTAGTGTGTAGATGTCAATCCCAATCTACTAATTTATCCCTCCCTCCCATCCCCTGGTAACCATAAGTTTGTTTTCTACATCTGTGACTCTACTTTTGTTTTATAAATAAGTTCATTTGTACCTTTTTTTTTAAGATTCCACATACAAGCAATATCGTATATTTGTCTTTCTGTGTCTGACTTTACTCAGTATGACAGTCGCTAGGTCCACCCATGTATATTTTGTTCTTTTTTATGGCTGAGTAACATTCCATTGTATATATGTATCACATCTTCTTTATCCATTCCTCTGTCGATGGGCATTTAGGTTGCTTCCATGCCTTGACTATTGTAAACAGTGCTGTAGTGAACATTGGGGTGCATGTATCGTTCCTGAATTATGGAATTGCTGGGTCATATGGTAGTTTCATTTTTAGTTTTTTAAGGAACCTCCATACTGTTCTCCATAGTGGCTGTATCAATTTACATTCGCACCAACAGTGTAAACAATACACTATTTATTGTTTGTAGAATTTTTTGGTGATAGCTATTCTGACTGGTGTGAGGTGATACCTCATTGTTGTCTTTATTTGCATTTCTCTAATGATTAGTGATATTGAGCATCTTTTCTGGTGCTTTTCAGCCATCTGTATGTCTCTTTGGAGAAATGTCTATTTAGATCTTCCACCCATTTTTTGATTGGGTTGCTTTTTTGATATTGAGCTTCATGAGCTGTTCTTATATTTTGGAGATTAATCCCTTGTCGGTTGCTTCATTTGCCAATATTTTCTCCCATTTTGAGGTCGTCTTTTTGTTTTCTTTATGGTTTCCTTTGCTGTGCAATAGTTTATAAGTTTAATTAAGGCCCCTTTGTTTCTTTTTCTTTTTATTTTCAATATTCTGGGGTTTTTTTTTACATCTTTATTGGAGTATAATTGCTTTACAATGTTGTGTTAGTTGCTGCTGTATAACAAAGTGAATCAGCCATATGCATACATATACCCCATATCCCCTCCCTCTTGTGCCTGCCTCCCACCCTCCCTATCCCACCCCTCTAGGGGGATACAAAGCACCAAACTGATCTCCCTGGGCTATGCAGCTGCTTCCCACTAGCTATCTGTTTTACATTTGGTAGTGTGTATATGTCCATGCCACTCTCTCACTTCGTCCCAGCTTACCCTTCCCCCTCTCCGTGTCCTCAAGTCCATTCTCTAGGCCTTCGTCTTTATTCCTGTCCTGCCCCTAGGTTCATCAGAACCATCTTTATTTTTTTAGATTCCATATATATGTGTTAGCGTACAGTATTTTTTTAATTTAATTTAATTTTTTTATACAGCAGGTTCTTATTAGTTATCCATTTTATACATATGGACATCCTTGTCTCATTCCTGATCTTAGAGGAAATGCTTTAAGTTTTTCACCATTGAGAATGATGTTTGCTGTGGGTTTGTCCTATGTGGCCTTTATTATGTTGAGGAAAGTTCCCTCTATGCCCACTTTCTGGAGAGTTTTTATCATAAATGGGTGTTGAATTTTGTCAAAAGCTTTTTCTGCATCTATTGAGATGATCATATGGTTTTTCTTCTTCAGTTTGTTAATATGGTGTATCACATTGATTGATTTGCTTATATTGAAGAATCCTTGCATCCCTGGGATGAATCCCACTTGATCATGGTGTGTGATCCTTTTAATGTGTTGTTGGATTCTGTCTGCTAGTGTTTTGTTAAGGATTTTTGCATCTACATTCATGAGTGATATTGGTCTGTAATTTTCTTTTTTTTTAATAGTATCTTTGTCCGGTTTTGGTATCAGGGTGATGGTGGCCTCATAGAATGAGTTTGGGAGTGTTCCTTCCTCTGCCATTTTTGGGAAGAGTTTGAGAAGAATGGGTGTTAGCTCTTCTCTAAATGTTTGCTAGAATTCACCTGAGAAGCCATCTGGTCCTGGGCTTCTGTTTGTTGGAAGATTTTTAATCACAGTTTCAATTTCATTACTTGTGATTGGTCTGTTCATATTTTCTATTTCTTCCTGGTTCAGTCTTGGAAGGTTATACCTTTCTAAGAATTTGTCCATTTCTTCCAGGTTGTCCATTTTATTGGCATAGAGTTGCTTGTGGTAGTCTCTTAGGATGCTTTGTATTTCTGTGGTGTCTGTTGTAACTTCTTTTACTGACACCTTTTACAGAAACTCCTTTTTCATTTCTAATTTTATCGATTTGAGTCCTCTCCCTCTTTCTGTTGATGAGTCTGGCTAATGGTTTATCAATTTTGTGTATCTTCTCAAAGAACCAACTTTTAGTTTTATTGATCTTTGTTGTTTTCTTTGTTTCTATTTCATTTATTTCTGCTCTCGTCTTTATGATTTCTTTCCTTCTACTAACTTTGGGTGTTGTTTGTTCTTCTTTCTCTGTTCCTTTCAGTGTAAGGTTAGATTGTTTGAGATATTTGTTGCTTCTTGAGGTAAGATTGTATTGTTATAACCTTCCCTCTTAGAACTCCTTTTGCTGCATCCCATAGGTTTTGGATCATCGTGTTTTAGTTGTCATTTGTCTCTAGGTATTTTTTGATTTCCTCTTTTATTTCTTCAGTGATATCTTGGTTATTTAGTAATTTATTGTTTAGCCTCCTTGTGTTTGTGTTTTTTACATTTTTTCCCCTGTAATTGACTTCTAATCTCATAGCGTTGTTTTCTGAAAAGATGCTTGATATGATTTCAATTTTCTTATTTTACTGAGGCTTGATTTGTGACCCAAGATGTGATCTATCCTGGAGATTGTTCTGTGCGCACTTGAGAAGAAAGTGTAATCTGCTGTTTTTGGATGGAATGTCGTATAAATATCAATTAAGTTTATCTGGTCTATTGTGTCATTTAAAGCTTGTGTTTCCTTATTAGTTTTCTGTCTGGATGATCTATTGGTGTAAATGAGGTGTTAAAGTCCCCCACTGTTATTGTGTTACTGTCAATTAACTGTTTTATAGTTGTTAGCAGTTGCCTTATGTATTGAGGTGCTCCCATGTTGGGTGCATAAATATTTACAATTGTTATGTCTTCTTGGATTGATCCCTTGATCATTATGTGGTGTCATTCCTTGTCTCTTGTAACCTTCTTTCTTTTAAAGTCTATTTTATCTGATATGAGTATTGCTACTCCAGCTTTCTTTTGATTTCCATTTGCGTGGAACATCTTCTTCCATCCCCTCACTTTCCGTCTGTATGTGTCCCTAGGTCTGAAGTGGGTCTCTTGTAGACAGCATATATATGGGTCTTGTTTTTGTATCCATTCAGCGAGCCTGTGTCTTTTGGTTGGAGCATTTAATCCAGTAATTATCAATATGTATGTTCCTATTACCACTTTTTAAATTGTTTTGGGTTTGTTTTTGTAGGTCCTTTTCTTCTCTTGTGTTTCCCACTTAGAGAACTTCCTTTAGCATTTGTTATAAAGCTGGTTTGGTGGTGCTGAATTCTCTTAGCTTTTGCTTTTCTGTAAAGCTTTTGATTTCTCCATCAAATCTGAATGAGATCCTTGCCAGGTAATCTTGGTTGTAGGTTCTTCCCTTTCATCATTTTAAATATGTCATGCCACTCCCTTATGGCTTGTAGAGTTTCTGCTGAGAAATCAGCTGTTAACCTTATGGGAGTTCCCTTGTATGTTATTTGTTGTTTTTCCCTTGCTGCTTTCAATACCTTTTTTTTGTCTTTAATTTTTGCCAGTAATTTTTGCCAGTTTGATTACTGTGTGTCTCGGCATGTTTCTCTTTGGGTTTATCCTGCCTGGCACTCTCTACGCTTCCTTGACTTGGGTGGCTATTTCCTTTCCCATGTTAGTGAAGTTTTCGACTATAATCTCTTCAAATATTTTCTCGGGTCCTTTCTCTCTTTCTTCTCCTTCTGGGACCCCTGTAATGCGAATGTTGTTGCGTTTAATGTTTTCCCAGAGGTCTCTTAGGCTGTCTTCATTTCTCTTCGTTCTTTTTTCTTTATTCTGTTCCGCAGCAGTGAATTCCAGGATTCTGTCTTCCAGGTCACTTATCTGTTCTTCTGCCTCAGTTATTCTGCTATTGATTCCTTCTAGTGTAGTTTTCATTTCAGTTATTGTATTGTTCATCTGTTTGTTTGTTCTTTAATGCTTCTAGGTCTTTGTTAAACATTTCTTGCATCTTCTCGACCTTTGCCTCCATTCTTCTTCCGAGGTCCTGGATCATCTTCACTATCATTATTCTGAATTCCTTTTCTGGAAGGTTGCCTATCTCCACTTCATTTAGTTGTTTTTCTGGGGTTTTATCTTGTTTCTTCATCTGGTACATAGCCCTCTGCCTTTTCATCTTGTCTATCTTTATGTGAATGTGGGTTTTGTTCCACGGGCTACAGGATTGTAGTTCTTGTTTTTGTTGTCTGCCCTCTGGTGGATGAGGGTATCTAAGAGGCTTTGCCAGTTTCCTGATGGGAGGGACTGGTGGTGGGTAGAGCTGACTGTTGCTCTGGTGGGCAGAGCTAAGTAAAACTTTAATCCGCTTGTCTGCTGATGCGTGGGGCTGGGTTCCCTCCCTGTTGGTTGTTTGGCCTGAGGCGACCCAACACTGGAGCCTACCGGGGCTCTTTGGTGGAGCTAATGGCAGACTCTGGGAGGGCTCACGCCAAGGAGTACTTCCCAGAATTTCTGCCTCCAGTGTCCTTGTGCTCATGGTGAGCCACAGCCACCCCCCACCTCCGCCTCTGCAGGAGACCCTCCACCACTAGCAGGTAGGTCTGATTCAGTCTCCTATGGGGTCTCTCCTCCTTCCCCTGGGTCCCTATGCACATACTACATTGTGGGTGCCCTCCAAGAGTGGAGTCTCTGTTTCCCCCAGTCCTGTTGAAGTCTTGCAATCAAATCCCACTAGCCTTCAGAGTCTGATTCTCTAGGAATTCCTCTTCCTGTTCCCGGAACCCCAGGTTGGGAAGCCTGACGTGGGGCTCAGAACCTTCACTCCCGTGGGTGGACTTCTGTGGTTTAAGTGTTCTCCAGTTTGTGAGTCACCAAGATGTGTGACAAACTGCTGGGTAGCAGTTATGGGATTTGATTTTATTGTGATTGCACCCCTCCTACCGTCTCATTTTGGCTTCTCCTTTGTCTTTGGATGTGGGGTATCTTTTTTGGTGAGTTCCAGTGTCTTCCTGTCGATGATTGTTCAGCAGTTAGTTGTGATTCTGGTGCTCTTGCAAGAGGGAGTGAGGGCACATCCTTCTACTCCACCATTTTGAACCAATCTCATGGTAGTTGCTTTTCTCCTTCTGACTTACTTCACTCTGTATGACAGACTCTAGGTTCATCCACCTCGCTACAAATAACTCAATTTCGTTTCTTTTTATGGCTGAGTAATATTCCATTGTATATATGTGCCGCATCTTCTTTATCCATTCATCTGTCGATGAACACTTAGGTTGCTTCCATGTCCTGGCTATTGTAAATAGTGCTGCAATGAACATTGTGGTACATGACTCTTTTTGAATTATGGTTTTCTCAGGGTATATGCCAAGTAGTGGGATTGCTGGGTCATATGGCAGTTCTATTTTTAGTTTTTTAAGGAACCTGCATACTGTTCTCCACAGTGGCTGTATCAATTTACATTCCCACCAAGAGTGCAAGAGGGTTCCCTTTTCTCCACACCCTCTCCAGCATTTATTGTTTGTAGATTTCTTGATGATGGCCATCTGACCAGTGTGAGGTGATACCTCATTGTGGTTTTGATTTGCATTTCCCTAATGATTAGTGATGTTGAGCATCCTTTTCATGTGCTTTTTGGCAATCTATATATCTTCTTTGGAGCAATGTCTATTTAGGTCTTCTGCCCATTTTTTGGATTGGTTGTTTGTGTTTTTGATATTGAACGACATGAGCTGCTTGTACATTTTGGAGATTAATCCTTTAATCCTTTAATTAATCCTTTGTCAGTTGCTTCATTTACAAATATTTTCTCCCATTCTGAGGGTTGTCCTTTTGTCTTGTTTATGGTTTCCTTTGCTGTGCAATAGTTTTTAAGTTTAATTAGGTCCCATTTTTAAAATTTTTGTTTTTATTTTCTATACTCTAGTAAAGTGGATCATAAAAGATCTTGCTGTGTTTTACGTTAGAGTGTTCTGCCTATATTTTTTTCTAAGAGTTTTATAGTGTCTGGCCTTACATTTAGGTCTTTAATCCATTGTGAGTTTATTTTTGTGTATGGTGTTAGGGAATGTTGTAGTTTCATTCTTTCACATGTGGCTGTCCTGTTCTCCCAGCACCACTTATTGAAGAGGCTGTCTTTTCTCCACTGTATAGTCTTGCCTTGTTCATCATAGATTAGTTGACCATATGTTCCTGGTTTATCTCTGGATTTCTGTCCTTTTCCCGTGGTGCACATTTCAGTTTTTGTGACAGTACTATACTGTTCTGATATATTACCTTTGTAATATAGTGTGAAGTCAGGGAGTCTGATTCTTCCAGTCTTGTTTATCTTTCTCAAGATTGGTTTGGCTATTAGGGGTGTATTTTTTTTTTTTTTTTGTATAAGGGTTCTTTTTTAAAAAAAAATTATTGGAGTATAGTAGAGTTACAATGTTGTGTAAGTTTCAGGTGTACAGCAAAGTGAATGAGTTATACATATACATATATCCACTCTTTTAAAGATTCTTTTTCCGTATAGGTCATTACAGTGTATTGAGTAGAGTTCCCTGTGCTCTACAGTAGGGCCTTATTAGTTACCTATTTTATATATTGTAGTGTGTAGATGTCAGTGCCAATCTCCCAATTTATCCACACCCCATTTTCCCCCCTTTTCTCCAAACAAATCCTAGGTTTGTTTTCTACATCTGTGACTGTTTTGTAAATCAGTTCATTTGTACCTTGTTTTTTTTTTTTTCCCCACTGAAGCTGTGTTTGGTGCTGGGATCAACATAAAGTTCCCAACTTTTGAAGTTGCAGGTTTCAGGGGCAGACTATGGGGTAAAACTAGGTTAGGTACATTAAAGGGGGTGGAGCTGATATAAAGCCTGGTCAGAGAGATATAGGGATTAGCTGATTGATTTAAAGCCCCATCACATGACTTAAAGGGTGGTTGAGTGGAGGGAGCCCTAAAATGTTTCTTTTCTTTCTCTGGCCAAGGACATCATATTATAACTTTGGAATTTTTATGACCTACAAAACTAGAGCTGTTTCTATTTGGAAACAAAAAGAAAAATACAGTATTTCAGTTTCGTTCTTAAAACAAACTTCTTATGGTTAACATGTACTGATTAAAATATCTTCCTTCTGGAGAGATCCTAAAACTCTGTAGGTGACTTTATTGTGATTACAAAAAGAAGGGGAATGTAATCAGGCTGGAAGGTGCCCACGGCCAGTGCAGCCAGCTGGGGAGCGGGGGTGGGGCAGGAGGAAGGGTTCAAAAGTGCAGTTAGAGAGGACGGCCACTAGAGGGTGCCAGAGCACCGGCGTCGTGCACATGCAGCTCCCAGTTTGGACGTCCAGAATGTGAAATGGGCTTGGAGATGGGGTTGCTCTAACCTTCGGAAGGTGCCTGGACAGGAGGGGTTGGTTGCTGTGCGCCTGTGACTGGCCCAGGCTCCCTTCTCAGAGGGACACAGGTCGGCTAACTATATCCCATCCGGAAGTTACAGACAGATCGAGGGGCACAGTGGCCAGACAACCTGGCAGGCTGTCTGTGCTCTGACTGCATTTTCTCTCACCAGAGGCAGGACTCTGTGCAGAGCAATATTTTGCTTGACTCTTGGTCTTCAAGCCGTAGGCCTCTGTGAACGCTGGCATCTGGAAAACAGAGCGGGTGGTTGTGAACCTGGAGTGTGTAAGACCAGTGGTATTCTGGAGGGCAGGCTGTGCTCCTCTCTGGGCCTTTCTGTCCAGAGTTCTCCCCAAACTTCTTTCTTCCCTGAGTCTCTTCCACCTGTCTGCACTCCGGGGACCTGAGCCATGAGTGATCACAGCCTGTATGCCCAAGAGACATCATATGGTGTTTGTCTTTCTCTGTCTGGCTGACTGCACGCACTAGGACCATCTTTAGGTGCACCCATGTTGTCTCAAATGGCATATTTCATTTTTCTTTATGGCTGAGTAATATTCCATGGTATATATGTGCTACATCTTCTTTATCCGTTCATCTGTCAATGGACATTTAGGTTGCTTCCATGTCGTGGTTATTGTAAGTAGTGCTGCAATGAACACTGGGGTGCATGTGTCTTTCTGAATTATGGTTTTCTCCGGATATATGCCCAGGAGTGGGTTAGCTAGAGGGTATGATAGTTCTGTATGTAGTTTAAAAAAATTTTTATTGGAGTATTGTTGATTTACAATGTTGTGTAAGTTTCACGTGTAGAGCAAAGTGAATCAGCTATACATATATCCACTCTTCTTTTTTTTAGATTCTTTTCCCATATAGGTCATTACAGAGTATTGAGTAGAGGTCCCTGTGCTATACAGTAGGTCTTTACTAGTTATTTTATATACAGTAGTGTGTATATGTCAATCCCAATCTCCTAATTTATCCCTGCCCCCTCCCATCCCCTGGTAACCAAAAGTTTGTTTTCTATATCCGTGACTCTACTTTTGTTTTGTAAATGAGTTCATTTGTACTTTTTTTTTACGATTCCACATATAAACAATATCATATGATATTTGTCTTTCTGTGTCTGACTTCACACAGTATGACAATCTCTAGGTCCACCCATGTTGCCGCAAATGGCATTATTTTGTTCTTTTTTATGGCTGAGTAACATTCCATTGTATGTTTATGTGTGTATATACACATACACATATAAACACCACATCTTCTTTATCCATTCATCTGTCAGTGGACATTTAGGTTGCTTCCATGTCTTGACTATTGTAAATAGTGCTGCAGTGAACATTGGGGTGCATGTATCATTCTGAATTATGGCTTTCTCCAGGTATATGCCCAGGAGTGGGATTGCTGGGTCATATGGTAGTTCTATTTTTAGTTTTTTAAGGAACCTCCATACTGTTTTCCATAGTGGCTGTAGCAGTGGACATTCCCACCAACAGCATAGGAGGGTTCCCTTTTCTCCATACCTGCTGCAGCATTTATTGTTTGTAGATTTTTTGATGATGGCCACTCTGACCAGTATGAGGGAATACCTCATTGTAGTTTTGATTTGCATTTCTCTAATAATTAGTGATGTTGAGCATCTTTTCATGTGCCTCTTGGCCATCTGTATGTCTCTTTGGAGAAATGTCTATTTAGGTGTTCTGTCCATTTTTTGATTAGGTTGCTTGATTTTTTGATATTGAGCTGCATGAGTTTGTATATTTTGGAGATTAATCCCTTGTCAGTTGCATTGTTTGCAAATATTTTCTCCCAGGCAATAGGTTGTCTTTTTGTTTTGTTTATCGTTTCCTTTGCTGTGCAATAGTTTTTAAGTTTAATTAGGTCCCATTTGTTTATTGTTGTTTTTATTTTCAGTACTCTAGGAAGTGGATCAAAAAAGATCTTGCTGTGTTTTATGTTAAAGAGTGTTCTGCCTATGTTTTTTCCTAAGAGTTTTATAGTGTCTGGCCTTACATTTATATCTTTAATCCATTTTGCGTTTATTTTTGTGTATGGTGTTAGGGAGTGTTGTAATTTCATTCTTTTACATGTAGCTGTCCACTTTTCCCAGCACCACTTATTGAAGAGACTGTGTTTTCCCAATTGTATATTCTTGCCTTGCTCATCATAGATTAGTTGACCCATGTGTATGTGGGTTTATCACTGGACTTTCTATCCTGTTCCACTGATCTGTATTTCAGTCTTTGTGACAGTACCATACTGTTCTGATTACTTTAGATTTGTAGTTAAAAGTCAGGGAGCCTGATTCCTCCAGCTCTGTTTTTCTTTCTCAAGATCCCTTTAGCTATTCGAGGTCTTTTGTGTCTCCATAGAAATTATAAAATTTTTTTGTTCTAATTCTTTAAGAAATATCATAGGGATTGCATTGAATCTGTAGATTGCTTTGGTTAGTATAGTCACTTTCACAATATTGATTCTTCCAATCCAAAAACGTGGTATATCTCTCCATCTGTTTGTGTTGTCTCTGATTTCTTTCATCAGTGTCTTATAGTTTTCTGAGTACAGGTCTTTTGCTTTCTTAGGTAGGTTTATTCTTAGGTATTTTATTCTTTTTGTTGCGATGGTCAATGGGATTTTTCCCTTAATTTCTCCTTCTGATCTTTTGTTGTTAGTGTATAGGAATGCAAGATATTTCTGTGTATTATTTTTGTATCCTGCACCTTTACCAAATTCATTGATGAGCTCCAGTAGTTTTCTGGTAATATATTTAGGATTCTCTATGTATAGTATCATGTCACCTGCAAACAGTGAGTTTTAGTACTTCTTTTCCAACTTGTATTCCTTTTATTTATTTTTCTTCTGATTGCCGTGGCTAGGACTTCCAAAACTATGTTGAATAATAGTGGCGAGAGTGGACATCCTTGTCTTGTTCCTGATCTTAGAGGAAATGCTTTGTTTTTCACCATTGAGAGTGATGTTTGCTGTGGGTTTGTTGTATATGACCTTTACTATGTTGAGGTAGGTTTCCTCTGTGCCCACTTTCTGGAGAGTTTTTATCATAAATGGGTGTTGAATTTTGTCAAAAGCTTTTTCTGCATCTATTGAGATGATCATATGGTTTTTCTCCTTCAGTTTGTTAATATGGTTTATCACATTGATTGATTTGCGTATATTGAAGAACCCTTGCATTCCTGGAATAAACCCCACTTGATCATGGTGTATGATCCTTTTAATGTGTTGTTGGATTCTGTTTGCTAGTATTTTTGCATCTATATTCATTGGTGATATTGGCCTGTAATTTTCTTTTTTTGTGATATCTTTGTCTGGTTTTGGTATCAGGGTGATGGTGGCCTCATAGAATGAGTTTGGGAGTGTTCCTTCCTCTGCAATTTTTGGAAGAGTTTGAGAAGGATGGGTGTTGGCTCTTCTCTAAATGTTTGATTGAATTCGCCTGTGAAGCCTTCTGGTCCTAGACTTTTGTTGGACGACTTTAAATCACAGTGGGTGGCAGCCACACCTGGTTGCTAGTCAGGTGCCCACTCCTTTCTTAGAGACACAGGTGAACTGGGACAGGGCCCCCCTCTGGAGAGGGTTGCAGTCGGTCCCTAGGTGTGTGTTTAATTAGAAGCCTGCCCCTTATGCCATAGCTGTGAAGACCACTGCCCCGTGTCACCAGAGAGTCTGGGGGTGCTTCAGTGTGCTGCCTATGTGCTCTGTCCGGGGGGCTAGCAGGGTAAGAACTGTTTCTCCGTTACAGATTTATGGGACTCGCAAATGTAAGCCCCCCTGGCCGGCAGAGCTAGGCCATTCAGGTGTCCCCTGGGCCCCAGGGCAGTGCACGGGCCCCTTGACAGGAGCCAGTGGCAATCTGGAGGCAGAGGGATGGCGTGAAGACAGCGCCCGCCCTTGGGGGTTTCTGGAGAGGATTTGGGTTGGCCTGACACGTGTCCAGCTAGATGTCTGTCCCTCAGGCTGAACATAAGCAAAGAAGCCTCTTTCACAGAGGGTCTGGGCGCTTTTCAGTCGGCGGCCTCTGTGCTGGCCCGTGGGGTGGGCTAGTCCATGCAGCCCTGGAAGAAGCACCTGTCAGTGCCCTGCAGCCTTGTCTCATGGACAGAAGCCCCGTTGGCTTTCAAAGCTGCACGTCTTGGGGGCTGGTCTCAGGGGCAGGCCTTAAAAGTTGGGGTCCTGGTCAGGGGTTCAAACCCTTCACTCCCCGGGGAGAGCTTGGGAGTCAGTTCCCTCCTGACTGTGGGTCACCGTGCCGGGCAGTGGGGGTCACAGTGAGGCTGTGCCTCAGCCCCTCCTGTTGTGACGTGGGTCTGTTCTCATTCACCCGAGGTTTCTTTCGGAGGAAATGGGTCTGTACGTAGTAGCGGGCCTGGTGTGCCTGGGGGAGGACCTCTTGAGCCAGAACCCCGTACACTTGATCCCTAAGAGAGCGGCTGTGGCACGTGGTGGCAGGACACTGTCCCTGGGGATCACAGGATCCACTGTTACTCACAGGCACACGTCCGGGAAACTGCGGAGGCAGGCGGGGTTCTGAGCCGGCTGCCAGCGTCACCCCCACCCTGGGGTGCACCCCCCTTCTCTCTCACCCACACGCAGATCCCAGATCAGATGGTCCCTTAAAAGGCACGGGACGCTCCTTGACCAGTGTCAAAGCGTGAGAGGGATTTGTCCCAAGGGGGATTCTCACTGCCGGTTTTGGTGAGGGAGGGGGGTGATGCGGCCTGTAGCAGCCCAGTGCCCCCCGCTGACAGACCACGTGGGACCCCATCCTACAGCCACAAGGAGCCCAATTCTGTCCCAGGCGCTTGCGCTCAGGTGAGAATGCACTGCAGCAGACACAGTGGTTCTAGTCTGTACCAGTTTATTACAGCAAGCAATAGAAAATGAAAACGACTGAATATTTGCTTCACAAAATTGCAACTATTATTTGTTAAATATTTATGGATGTTAAACCCACATTACACCAGCACAACAATCCCAAGTGGTAATAACATAGTACTTATTTCTTTATAAATACAAGAAAGGTGGCAAAATAATGCTACTTAATCCCAAACCCAGCAAATCAGCAGAAAGTCACATTCAGAAAAATTTGGCAAGTAAGAGATGATGTTAAGTCATAATTCTACAGTACAGAAAGGTCCAGGAGAGACTCTGCAGTGTCTGAAATCTGACATCAGCAATGCATGTAGGTGTGGTCAGAGGCACATGTGCCACTCTGCACAGAACGTGGGCACCGGAGCTCCAGCCTGGCATTTAAAGCTTGCTTGGTTGGTGCTCTTACAAGGAAGTAGAAAGCTGTCCATGTGAAGCAGTACAATGGAATATACACGGTGGCACACAGATACAAAATTACTTAAAAAATACTACGTATTGAATTAACTGAGCTAAGAGAGGTCAACATTTTTATTATAAATAATGAAAGATAAATGTGTTTTGCATAAGGAATACAGTGTGTTCTCTTCATAGGAAAGTACCATTAAAGACTCGGGTTTTATAATATCAGCCCAAATTTGTTTTTTTCTCCTTTTTAAAGTTTATTGGTTCTAACTTAAAACCATCAAGTCTGGTCAGCATCCACTCCATCTAGCTGATGCAGAATCACAGGCATTCAAAAAGCAGTCTTTGCCGAGATGCCTTTACAAACTACTTGGAACCCAGCACCTTCTTAAGGCAAAAAGGTCTCGTGGCAGCACGGAAGTGAGTTAATAGTTTCCATCCACCGTATGGCGGTGCCACGGAGAAGATGCATTCTGGCACCCCCGTCTTTGTCTCCCCAAGTAGACTAGCGCCCACAGGCTGTCTCTGATCTGTGACAATCTCGCAGCTCAGCCCATATTCAACTTGCGGTGTGCGCCTCCATCTCCTGCTGCGGCGCCAGCTCCGACACTGCAGTGTCCCGAGCACGAGCTTCTCTCCGGCTGACCCTCGAGTCCCTGACTTGGAAACAGTGGTGTTTTGTCGCTTCTGTATTAGGTTAAGTTGGAAGAAAACGAAAGAAAAGCCTGGCCTTTACCGTCTCGTGCTCCGCTGCTTCCATCTAAGTGAGCACAGTCTGAGTGTCTGGTCGTGCTTCCTCTCCCTCCTCTCCGCCCCTTCCGGACCCGTCTCCTCCAGATACTACACACCTTGGTCACTTGGGTGGTTGGGAAGCCCTTTGTGGAATGGACTGCGACATGCTTCTGCTTTATTCAGAGTACTTCACATTGTTTTAGTATGGTTTGTAAGTAAGCGCCCTACCAAGGTAACGTGAAAAGAAAATACTACACGTAAAGAAAAGGTTAAGAACACAGGTCTCGACCTTGTTAGAAAACTCTCGATGTTAACAGAACTGAAGGCAGGTGGCTCCTTCTGCACGGTTTAGTGGAAAGCGATTTGCAGACAGGCGTTTCCTTGGGCTTCCTGGTGGCGCCCCCCTCGTCCCATGCCCCGCATGGGTCCCCGGCTGCGTGAGCACACTGCCCCGCGGAGCCCAGGCGGTGTCCCCTGTGGTGCAGCCGCCTCCGGGGAGCCCCCCGAGCTCACGCTGGGTGGCACCACCTACGCTAGTGAAGACGCTCGGGACGACACAGGTTGTGGCCACCGGTTTTCCGTTAGCGCTTTTGCATTTCAGACCCCCTGAATCACAGCACTTCCCAAAGTTTTAAATTGGCTGATGAATGTGAATTCTCCGTGCAAGGTGTGCATTCCTATCAATCAGCATCGCGTACGCAGCCTCTACGTCTGGTCTACCAGGAAGAAAAGTAGGGCTTTGGTGTCCTTGTTTCTTAGAGCCAAAGGTATGTTTCTGCCTTTTACGTCCCGTGACAGAGGAGGGTGTGGGTCAAGGCAGCCGTGGTTTCAGTGTCTGGGCTCTGCAGAGAGCGCCAGCTCACAGGTCCTCGCTCTCCACCAGGCCGGGGCTCAGCATCAGGTGGGACGGGCTGGCCTCGGGCTGGAACGCGGCCCTGATGTCGAGTCCCTGGTCCGAGAGCGCAGCGTAGCGGCTGGCCGAGGGCCGCACCCGCTTCGGCTTGGTGCTCGGCGGGGGCCGCTGCCACTGGGCTGCAAGACACAACACGGGACTCAGGCTCTGGAACCAGGTGGCAGGGCTCTGGCTGGGGACCAGGCACGTGTTCTTTGCAAAAGACAGAACACATCCATGGTAGAAGTCCTAAACTGTACGGGTGGCTTTGCAGTCTACTCACATGTTGCAGATTTACTGCCTACACAGGGCGCTGGGACTACAGCAGCTCGGGAACAGAGACAGCGTGTAGCTTATCTTGTAGTCAGTACTCACTGCAGCTCAGGGGGTCCTCTGAAATGGCTGCTACACTTCCTGATGCGCACTTTGAAAAAAACCTTCAAAGCTCAAAATGTATAAATGCCACAGTAATGATAGTCATCAGGTATTCTGGATGGATGTTCTAACACGAATTGTTTGAAAGGAACCGGGCGATAGGGAAGGTTGAGGTCAGTCATTTCTTATGTGTGATATCAGTTCTGAATTTCTCCTAGTGGTTTTCTTGTCACTAGATCACATAATGCTACTGGGCTAGTTTGTAAACTTAGAACTTTTTTCTTTCAATCTGGGATGCAGGTACACAAATATACGTACACAAACACTCACAAACCTACTGCTGAACTGCTTAAGATATGTTAACACAAAGCACTAAGCCACAGGAAGTATGCATTCCAGGTTCAATGGGCCACACGTTTAGGGTGAATTAAGATGCTGGGACAGGATCATAGCTTAGGGAGAAACGTTAAAAGGCAGTCATTTGCACAAGGCAGTAACAAAATGTGAAAGATCTGTGCTTATGCCTTTGCCTGGTGTTAACTCCTAAGGGTGCTGGGTAAGAAAGCCACAGCTGGGTAGCCAACACCAGAGAAATCCACATGCACATTTTGCTAAAAACGCAAAGTTCCTGAGTGATACTTGGGCACTGTTCTTCTGGAGAGCTTCACTATTAATGTTGAGAAACTATAAATAGAAAGAGAAAGAGCAGTGTGAAATTTCCGGCAAAGAAAGCGCTAGAGTTGTTGATCAGATCAGAGTAACGTGATTTGGTGTGCCGACGCCCGACTTGTCGTAACTGAAGGAACCAAAGCATCGAGGCGAGAGGGAGGGGTACTCACTGTAGACGTCCAGCCGGGCCGTGCAGGACACGATCCCGGCCTCGTTCTTGGCCGACACCGTGTACCAGCCAGCGTCGTCCTTGGAGGCTCCCTGGATGAGTAGACACACGTAGCCGTAGTTGTCCTGGTGCAGGCTGCAAAAGACGGACATGGCCATAGGGCTCGAACTGTTTCAGGACACGAAGCATCGCTTTTCATTAGCTCACGAGAAACAGAACTGTGCAAGCAGCGGATAACAGGGTCCTCCTAATTCTGCAGAGGCCGCCCACCCGTGACGGCTAATGGGAGAGGGGAGGGGCCGGGAGGCTGAAGGAAGCCGAGCACTTAATGCCCAGGAGAGGATCTGCCCCCGCAAAGCACTGCCTGCGTCAGGCGGGGAGCCGCTGCACCGCACAGCAGGGCAGCCGCCTCCGGAAAGCGCAGGCGTGCGGGGGCCGGCCCAGGGGCGGCGCACACAGGCGCGTGCTGTGCACCTGCCTTTGGGACCATCAGGACCCCTGCGGGTGGGGGGGCGGCCCCGTGGGCTCTCACCTCACGCGGTCCGTGCTGTGAGTGAGCGACTCGTTTTCCTTCTTCCAAAATATCTGCGGCGGCGGCACCCCGGCCACCCGGCATTCCAGCCGCACCGGGTACCCGTCTGCCACCCCCGTGTTCTGCAGCTTCTCGAGGAACACGGGGGGCTTGTGCGCTTCCTTAGCTGCGAAGACACGAGACGGATGACCTACCCGTGACGGTGCAAAAGGTGTCACAGAAGAACGCAGGTGCTTTCAGCAATGCCACTCAGCCTCGCTGACGCCGTCCTTCCCTTCAGGCGGCAGCGTGCGCGTCCTCTCTCCAGGCTGTATCCCTCCTCCACCGAGAAGGGTTCCTGCCCTGCATTCCACGCCCTTCTCTCCTCAGTCAGTTCAAGTCCGACAGGCCCGCACCTGCTCCCCAGAGCGCCTGCCCGAGTCCCCTCGGGGGACCTCCGTCGGGCTGGGGACTGATGAGGGTCCCTGCCTCGGCCCACCGCCGCCACCTAGATTCCCGCCCTGCTGGCCAAAAGACTGAGATTTCTAGGTCCTGGCTTGAGAGAGACATACCACAGGCTATAAAGGGGGAAACGAGGAGAGGCAGCTTTAAACAGTTACCTCCACACTAGGAATGTACATTCTATACAAGTTCCAATTTGTATTTCTTTGAAGAAAGCTATGAAAACGACGACTGTTACCCAGTCTGGGAAAATCAGAACCGTTAGTAACACTCTATCACCATCAGTGTCTCCGTGGACCCGCGGTGGGGACAGTCCCGGAGGGAGAGTAAGTCTTAGCTACCATCAGCCTAGCTGCCAACAATGAGTCCGAGGGGGCGGCCTTCTCCACTCCCTCCTCTGTGACAAATAACAGCGAAGCAAAGGTGAACGTTCTACCTGACATTTTTAAAAACCTAAGACCCTCTATGACCTTGAATCATGTAGAGGGTTAATTTTTATTGGACCTTTTGTGGTTACGTGACCTGGGCTACTCTGGGAAGAGACCTCACTCGGTGCTCTTCCTGGGTCCCAGTTTTCAGAAGAGCATAAGTGTGTATAAGACGGGCCCTTAGGTCACAGCGACCCTCCACAGTAGGTATCACAGCTACTACGCTCGGGAGCTTGGCTCTCAGCAGGCTCGTGGGGACGCAGATTTCATCCTCATGCCACGACTTAGTCCTTAAACTCTGAGCATCATGGCCCCCCGTTTACATTTGGGGAAACTGAGCTGCAGAGACAGACCTGCCAGAGGACACGGTCAGAAAACGAGAGCTGGGCTGGGAGCTGAGCCCTGGCTTCCTCCGGAAGTGCCGACGGGGGCATCTCGGGCCTGAGGACAGGTATGGTCAACGGGGGGACCCCAACAGTTGAGTTTTGAGGAAGGAGTGAAGCTGAAGCGGGTCTGACACACAGGCTGCACGCTGCCCGTGTTCTCGTGTGAACACGTCTACGTGTTTGTTGTCACGAGAATCCCCAGCCTGGACTGTAGCCGGGCTGCTCGCTGCTGCTGTTCCCCCAAGGAGCTCGAAGGCTCCCGGCACCGGAGCCTGGCCCCTGGGAAAGTCACTTCATCTCTCCTAATTCCCATTTGCTGACTGCATCATGGGGCCGCCGTGAGGACCAAGTGAGTGCTTTGCATGCAGTGATGAGCAATAAACGCTCCGTTCTGCTGCTTTTTTCAGATGAGCACAGAGAACAGGGTCTCTACTCATGCTCAGCTCCTAAGGACACTAAACCTTTCCATAAACTCATCTCCCATACCTCAGGGTAAAACTGTATTCTGGTAGGTAAATTTCATAAAGATATATAGTCAATTAAAAAGCAAACCTAAGTTTAATCTATGACATTGGAGGTAGATCACAGTGTTTCAAAGTTTTGAATTTTGAAATCACCGCACATGACTTCAAAGGCTAGGTCTACGTGGAGAACTTGCTGCACGAGCACATTCTCCTACATCGTCTGGTTCCTGGAGGCCGGGCTGCTGCTGCCTTTCCTGTGTGACACTGGGGGCCCAGGAGAAGGGGAATGGCCCAGAAAAACTGCTCAAACCCTTTTCTCTGGCTGCCAGGCTGACGGGGGAAGGGAAGGAAAATAACCACGGCTGCAGCGAAGAAGAAGTGACGTTTCTGACCTGCCAGGTGAGAACCGTCTGTTTCTTCAGCGATTTGATGTACTTTCCACGTGGGTTAGTTTGTTTCTACATCTGACGCTCACCCTGGGAGAGGTTCCCGGGACCTACCTGCGACCACGAGCTCCAGGCTGAAGGAGTTGTGTCCAGCCCGGTTGGTGGCCACGCACATGTAGACACCGGCGTCCCGGGCCGTGACGGGCTCGATGATCAGAGAGTGCACCCCGTTCTCTCGCACCAGCATCTTGTGGGTGCTGTCCTGGCGGATGGGCTTGCCGTCCAGCAGCCAGCTGAGATCGGGGGTTGGCAGCCCACTGACCTAAACCGGGAAGGAAATGCGAATGAATTCCTCTGCTACGGAAACAGAGCAAAGACACGAACACCTAAGACACTGGCACAGACGCCTCCTTCGGGACAACATGAGGCTCTCAGCATCAGGTCATGTTTCTTACTTACTTATTTATTTATTTTTGGCTGCGTTGGGTCTTTGTTGTGGTGCGTGGGCTTCTCACTGCGGTGGCTTCTCTTGTTGTGGAGCACAGGCTCTAGGCGCGTGGGCTTCAGTAGTTGTGGCTCGTAGGGTCTAGAGCACAGGCTCAGTAGTTGTGGTGCACGGGCTTAGTTGCTCCGTGGCATGTGGGATCTTCCCGGACCAGGGCTCGAACCCATGTCCCCTGCATTGGCAGGCGGATTCTTAACCACTGCGCCACCAGGGAAGCCCACATTTCTCTTTTGCTTAAAATGTTTGAATAGCTTCTCGGCGCACATGGGCTCACTTCTAAACATTTCTTATAGAGCAGCCCAGAGAAAAGTGAGATGGGGACTAAAAACATTCGCCTTCATCTTTCCTCACCCAGGTTATAAAGATGCTGAGGGTGATGTCAGCCCAGGGCTCTGAGCCCTTTGGAAAAAAGATGTCCAACCATGACAAGGACTCACACTCAGCTCGCATGGTTCACGATAAAGCCTCTCATCAAGGCTGCTGTAGCTGCAGAGACATTAGTTAGTGCAGCCATTAAGACACAGGGCTATTATTATTTTATAATCCTTGAAAGTAAGTAACAGGAGCCCTATGAAATGACCCGGAAGGCCATCCCAACAAACTAGCCTCACGATGGAAACGGTGGAAAAAAACCCCACCACTCTCCAGACCGTGACAGTCGTGCTGACCAGAGATCAGACAAAAGCACGCTGAATGGCTAACAGCGTGGTGTGCAGCGAGGGGAGGGGTGGCCACCGTCTGTGAGCTCTTTACTCTAGGGCCCTGCATTCTGAACGGGAAGACAAGCACCAGCAAGGAAGGCCCTTTCACCCCTACCCCAAATGTACCAGTGGGAAATCACATACGGAAAGATGTCAGTGGGACTGTAAACCAATTCTTTTGAGACTCAGCTCTGCCAAAATCAGCCAGAGAACTCACAAATTCCACTCCTGCTGTATGACGCTCATGTATACTGCCCCCAGGATGCCTCACCCCCCAACAAACACACACGGCAAAGGCCTAGGCATTTACAGAAAACAATTAAATCAGTGGCTAAAAGCGGGCCAGGCTCTGCACGCTCCCACCCATCCACCTGCCACCCCTGGCGCTCCACGCCCGCTCTACCTGTCGGGCCAGCACAGGTGCATGGAGGAAGGGGGTGGGCTCTCCCTCCCGGGCTGCACACCTGGCCCTCCTGGCCGGTCAGGTACCGGCGAGGCCACAGCAGGTTTAGAAGGGAGATGCCGCACGCACTCTGGGCCCACCTGGGCCAGAGCTGCGCAGCCGGGCAGAGGGGAAGGCCGAGTCCTCTCCCTCTGAGGCCAGCAAGGCAAGCCTGACCTCAGGAACTGGGTCACTGTAAGCAGGCCCCAGCCTGGCCAGCTGGGCGGCTCCGGCTGCCGTGGGAACGGGGGGAGGCCGCGAGCCGGCCGGGGCAGTCAGTGTCCGGGGAGCGAGTCAGGGGCCCAGCAGCTGCTGCCTTAGCGACGGGCCTGTTCCCATGATTCTTTTTTCCCTCTTAAAGCTTAAATACACTGGAAAAGGTTTTTTTTCCTGAACTAACAGCACTCTGTCTGTCCTTGTGACAAGATTTTCCACATTTGTCCAGGTCTGATCATAACAGTCAAATCAACAGATTACCTTTTGTTTCCAATATTCTTTTAAAGGCAGGCATTTCAAGGACAGTTGTGTCACTCGCAGAAAAATAAAGTGCTATGATTTCTTTCTTAAATATGATCAAAAGTAGAGCCAATGGTATTGCGAATCTCCATGTAGCTATCACCTAGATTCACTCTTTTGTAATTTATCATATTTTAAAAATAGACCCCGAACTTTATACTTCATGATACTTTATGAAGTATCATTCTAAAAAACAGATTTTTCTTACATAGTCACAGTTCCCTTTTTATACATAAAATTAATAGTAATCCCTTGGTATCATCTAATTTACTAAAATAAAATTTCCCCTGTGGACTCAAATGTCATTTTACAGGTGGTCTGTATGAATTCTTAGTTACAGACCCCAAATAAATACACACATATAAATACATATACACACTGAAACTCAATCTGTAAAAAAATTATGTTGCAAACATTGCGACTGACAAGGGATTAATCTCCAAAATGTACTAACAGCTCGTGTGGCTCAATAACAAAAAAAACAAAAAACAAACAACAACCCAATCAAAAAAATGGGCCGAAGCCCTAAATAGACATTTCTCCGAAGACATACACAGGCACATGAAAAGATGCTCAACATCACTGTGAATCATTAGAGAAATGCAAATCAAAACTACAGTGATATATCACCTCACACCAGTCAGAATGGCCACCATCAAAAAGTTTACAAACAATAAATGGTGGAGAGGGTGTGGAGAAAAGGGAACCCTCTTGCACTGTTGGTGGGAATGTAAATTGATACAGCCACTATGGAGAACAGTATGGAGGTTCCTTAAAAAACTAAAAATAAGACTACCATATGACCCAGCAATCCCACTCCTGGGCAAATACCTGGAGAAAACCATAATTCCAAAAGATACATGCACCACAATGTTCACTGCAGCACTATTTACAATAGCCAAGACATGGAAGCAACTTAAGTGTCCATCAACAGATGAATGGATAAAGAAGATGTGGTACAGATATACAATGGAATGTTACTCAGCCATAAAAAAGAATGAAATAACGCCATTTGCAGCAATATGGACATGGAGATGATCATACTCAGTGAAGTAAGTCAGACAGAGAAAGAGAAATGCCATATAGCACTTATATGTAGAATCTAAAACATGATACAAATGAACTAATTTACAAAACACACTCACAGACTTAGAGAATGAACTTATGGTTACCAGGGAGGAAGGGTGGGGGCAGGGAGGGATGAACTGGGAGCCTGGGACGGACATGTACACACGACTATGTACAAAACAGACAACCAGCAAGGACCTACTGTACTGAGCACAGGGAACTCTGCTCAATGTTCTGTGATAACCTAAATGGGGAAAGAACCTGGAAAAAGAACAGACACATGCATATGCATAACTGAATCACTTTGCTGTACCCCTGAAACTAACACAACAACACTGTTAATCAACTATAGTTCAATATAAAATAAAAATTTAAAAAATTACGCTGGAGGGACTTCCCTGGTGGTGCAGTGGTTAAGAACCCACCTGCCAGTGCAGGGGACACGGGTTTGATCCCTAGTCCGGGAAGATCTCACATGACACGGAGCAACTAAGCCCGTGTGCCACAACTACTGAGCCTGTGCTCTAGAGCCTGTGAGCCATAACTACTGAGCCCACGTACCACAACTACTGAGCCCGCACGCCTAGGGCCTGTGCTCTAAAATGAGAAGCCACCGCAATGAGAAGCCTATGCACAGCAACGAAAACCCAACGCAGCCAAAAAATAAATAAATTTATACTAAAAAATTATGCTGGAAAGTATTTTATACATTTTTATACATTTCTACAAGCTTTTTATACATTTCTACAAGCCCAGAGTTATCCCTCTAAGTGCCTTACATCTCGTGTTCTGCAATTCCAGAGACAACCAGCAGAGAGAGCCCAAATTATTTTTTTAAAAGCTTATTCATATTTCAGAGCTAAAATGTAAATTTAAGGTCAATAAATAATGGGGCCAAAACACAAAACAATCAAAAAATTTCAGACCAGTGGTTCCTACACATTTTTGGCCTCGAGGTCCCCTGGGAAGCTGATGGCAGGTGTACCACATACAACCTCCTGTGTAATTTCAGGCCCACACACCCGATGAGACCTGCTCACCCCAGGACCTGGTGAAGAAGCCCTATTGTAAAGCGACGGAATGAAGGTGCTGCTCCGATGTCTCTTAGAAACAGGAAATGGGAGGCCTGAGAGAGTAGGTGTGTGGATACAAAATTTGTTTGAAAACAGAGTGAATATAAATAAGATCAGGACAGAGGACACAGATCCAACACAGTCATTACTTCAAGAAAAAGGGCGACTCTGAGGGATAGAACCTCCCAGTTCACTGTCTGGAGTATGGTATACAGGGTTCTAGGTAAGGGACATAGTCAACAAAAACTGAAAAGCCAAGGGAAAGAATGATTTGAAATGTATATAAATATTTAGTAGGTTCCACTCATTTTCTCTCCTCTTCTGCTAGAAAACATTTTAAAGATGTATACTTTACATAATTTCCCCAAAAGGAACTAAAGGGAAGCGGTATTGCAGGGAGAAGGGAGGCACCCACGCCCCTCACCTTACAGTCCATCCTGCAGAGCCTGCCCTCCTGGACAGTCAGGTCCCCGGGAGCCTGCAGGAAGTGCGGTCGGAAGAATCGCTCCTGAATCGGTTCACCTTCGTCGGCACTGTCCCTGGATCTCGAACGAGACCTTCGGATGAGAGAGAAAACCAACAGATGGAAAGAAAGGTGGGGGAGGGGAGGGAGAACGCCACAAAGATAGATAAATAGATGGAAAGGAAGATGGGAGGGAGAACGCCACACAGGTGACAGGTAATAGAGATAAATAGACAGTAGGTATTGTCAGGTTCTTGGTTATCTCTTCTCTATGATACATGAGGTAATAATATAATTTCCTTACCTGCTTACCTAGCTCCTAATCCCAGGGATTATACCATAAAAAAAGTCAGTAAAACAAAATCTTGCTTCATTTGGAAGTTTATTATACATTTAATAATCTGCTAATTGCAGACTTAAAATAATCTGCTATCCTAACCCTTACAGCTAGCATAAATCATGAAAGGGGAAAATGGGGAACTAACAGTAACCTATTTTTTCCTAAATAAATATTTTGAAAGCTGTATGAGAAGCAGCAGCAGCTGTTGCTCATTTATTACCAAATAGTTTTCAACAGAAATTAGTACAGCTTTCCACTATGATTGTAAATTTGCAGGAAATTAAAAGTTATTGTTTAAAAAGAATGAATATCCTTCTAATAAAAATTTCTTTTCATATTAACCAGGAAAACAAATCACATTTTAGGCAGGTTTTCTTCTGTATCTGTTAACCATGTGCCTAAAGCAGTATTTTTTTTCTTTTTTTTGCTTTAACATAAAATTGTGCAAATCTCCCAGATTCTGTGCATCTTTCTTGCTTTTGAGTACGCTGCCAGAGCCGCCTTTAAGAGCAATATGATTTAAAGTGACTGCAGGGAAGACTTAGGAGTGAGGTGCTGAAACTAACCCTGCTGGTGATCATTGGAAGGTAAGCTAAGAAACACTTCAGTAGCAAAAGTAGGAGCAAAGCAAATGAAAACTTAGTATAATACGCTAGTAATCACCAGCCTCCACCCATCAGGTCTCATTTATGAGCACAACGCCCTTCCAGGAGACAGGGGCCCACGAACGGCTGAAATGCACGAGTGAAGCCAGAGAGAATGGACCTGCTGCAGCTGTGCTGTGCTCACGGATGCAGGGGCAGGTGATGCTGTGAGCAAGTCCCGCCCCAGGAAGCCTGCATCAAACCTGCGAGCGCTGAGGCCGGAGCTGCCTCCCAAACGCCGGCAGAAGCCCGCGTGGGGCGGGGACCCGCCCGCTGCTGCTGGCCGTGTCCCGCTCCTCCGGTGGCCTCACTGGTGTGTCCTCCCCTGCGCTGGGCCCAGGGACCGGCCCAATCACTGGCCCCTTCTGTAGTCACGTGTGTCACTGAGAGCCACAGCCCCGCTGCCCGTCCTCACGTGCACTCGCTCGGGGCCACGGGGCAAGGAAAGCGTCCAAGGTACGGCAGGTCTGACCTACGAGGCTAGGGTCTGAGACACGCCTGTGGCCTAAGCGACCGGAGAAGGACCCTTCACACACGAGCCATCTTAGGAAACCCAGAGGGCAGCCCACGTGATGCTGGTGAGGAAAGCGTGGCTAGAGCCTGGGTGCCACCGACCAGCGTGTCCGAGGGCGCCGGGCCCAGCCGGTACGTCCTCCACCCCGCCCCCAGCTACAAAGGAGCCACACGCCGCCACGCTTCCTGCCGTGTCCCCATCCCGTCCCCCAAGTACATTCTCTCCTGTGGTGTCCCCGAGATGCTGGCAGAGCTGGGTTATAGTGACAGTAAAAGAGCAGCAGTGCCCGGGAAGGGACGCGTGAGATACCTTCTGCCGTGAGGCTGGCCAGCGGGCGAGCGGGGGCTGCGGCCTCTCTGGTTCACGGCCTGCACCATCAGCCGTCCTGTGCAGCTGACGCGGCCCTGCGGGGACAGAGGGGACCGACGGTTAGCGGCCGGCGCCCCCGCACCGCCACCGTCGCCGCCATGACTGCCCTGGTCTCCACAGGGCGCTCTTCCCTGCAGACCAGCGCGCCGCACCAGCGCGACCCCGGCCTGTCTCTGAAACACGCCCCCCAGGATGTCTTGTGATGATGCCACTTTCAAGGTCACATCCCTACTGCGTGGAGCTAACTCTGAAAGCAAACCAGGTCATTTCAGTTTTCTTTTTAGTTACATATTTATTAAATGTTCGTGGTATCCCTTCCCAAAACCGCACACTGAAAGGGCGGCCGGCATGAAAAACTAAGCTTTACGTAACAAGCATGCCTGGGGCAACAAGGAGCATAATGGCTGTGGGACACCTTGTCCCCATAATGGGAGAATATTTGAGATTTTAAAACCAGAAGCGGTTAATGCCTAAACCCATGAGGGTCACATGATAAGGGCCTATTCTAATGAAAAGCTGTATTTTATAATCTTTTTAAAAATTTTTTTATTTGAAGTATAAAGTCTACAGCCACCCCACCCTGAACACACCTGATCTTGTCTGAAGTATAGTTCACTTAACAGTGTTATATTAGTTTCAGGAGTAAAACATAGTGAGTCAACGGTTTTACAGATGATACCCCATATAAAGTTATAACATTCGGCGACACACACTGTCTCCTCCCTCAAACCTGTCAACTGGAAATCGGGTAAGTGCTGACTCGGGACACACAGCAATACTCAGAGGGGCCGGGCGACAGGAGTAAGTGGCCCTGTCACTTCGCCTCTGGTTTAGACTCATCTCTCCCTCCCTACGTCCAGCAGAGCAGATGCTCTCCTCCCCCGCTCGCTCCTCTCAGGGCCCCGGAGGACGAGCAGAAGGACATCTAAACCCTGACGATGACCGAGAGGGAGTACGCAGGGCGGGAACATGAGAAGCAGGCGGATTTTTCACACTTATCCTGGGTGAGTTCTATAGCTCCAGGCTGAAGGGAGCGCTTAGAGTCAAAGTAAAGTTGACCCCTGACCCCCACTGTCACTGCAAGTGGCCAGACAGGTGACCAAAGCAGAGGGGTCCCGTGAGTCCTGAACCGCCTTCTGAGTCCCCTCTCGAGAGGACACTGGCGGGGACACGGAGGGGGACCCCACGGCAGGATGCAGGGAGGGGCCCTCGGGGTCTCCCCAAAGCCTGGACCTCTTCAGGCTGTAGTCACCAGGAAAGGCAAAGACACAGTACCAGTGCGGACGGGAGGGTTAGGAAGGACCCAGGAGCTGTTGTAAACACACAAACTCAAGCGGTCTTGTACTGCGCGACACGCACCTTCCTCCATTGAGGCCACAAACGCTGCCTTTCCCAAAAATTTCCAAGTATAATGAAGTCTAACTTTATGAGGGGAGTTACTTCCAACTTAGAGCAACTGTATCTGAAGTTCAGGCCACACGATATGATCTCTCATGCTGATCTTACACACACTTGGGATTCCCTCAAGTAGCTTGAAATCTGTACATCAATTCCATCGAACCCTCCCGGTCTGTACTTGCTACAGAAAACCTAGATATAACTTGCTTAGAAGAGCCCGTTATAAATTACACAACTGATGTATCATCACGGCTGGGACACAGAAGACCCATGATTCTTTTTGGAGCTTGAGGACCAGGAATTGTATGTTTTGTTTCACACAAATAGCTTCCATTGTACTGATGATACGGTTTCCTTACTATCTGCTTTGCTGCTTCACCAAGTAATTTTAATTTGGAGAGATTAAAAGAGTTACGTAATTTGGGTGGATTCTTCCTTGTGGTATAAAACCCAGAGGATCCACCAAGGAGGTTAATATTAACTAATGATTTATGTAGTTAGATAAAGATAAAAGTTAAATTCAACCTTTAACCCTGAATTTGGGGAAGCAGATAATGGTGCTAAAAAAAAAAAATTCCTCTAACCTGGATTTGAGTTTTGACTTTTTTTCCTAAAGCTTTGGGCAAATCCTAAATTTGTTCAAGCCTACATTTCTTCTTTTGTAAAAGGTGGGGCACTATACCTCACAAGGGTGCTGCAAAGATTAAATGATATAATCTATGAGGATCTTGTTAATGGTACACATACTTGATGTCATCATCACTGCTAACTCTGCCACCGCTGCTCGTACTGTGTTTCTCCGGGTCTGTGACATCAGGTGTGCACATTAAGGTGATGTTTAGGGGCCCAGCAGCTTGGCTGACTCCAGTGAAATTTTCCAAGTAGATGCTCGTGTACACTCTTACCTTGTCTGGTTCCTTCAGGGGCCTCTTTTCACCAGTGCCCCCCGGCCCCTCAGGGCTGGGATGAGCCCCAGATGCCTGCCCTTGGCTCCTCTGCCCTGGGTTTGCCACCAGCTGTGTCCCTTACAGTGGAAAGACGAGGCAGGTGACATTACTCCTAGGAGAGGGTCCTCATCTGTGGGACAGGACTCTGCTGGTCATCCCGCAGGGAGGGGCTCTTATGATGATTCAACGAGCTAACAGGGGTCATGTACTTGGTGGTGTGTCTGGCACATGCTAAACGCTCAACATGTTAAACTTTTATAGCACTGGATACAGATGTAACTGTAATCACCACCAGATGGATAGGAACCGTTTTGCTCAACACCACTTTTACCATATGAATGGAGTTTCCTTCCTTCCCTCCTTCCACCCACCCTCCCTTCCTTCTTTCCTTTCCTTTCTCTCGTCTTTCCTCTCTCTCTCTCTCTCTTTTTGGCATTAGGATGCAGTTTACTCCAGAGGAAAAGCCAAGTACTCCAAGCGAAGGAAGGAGACTGTGGAGGGCAGACCAGCCTTTCCCCACCCCCACGCTGCTGCCTGCCAGGCGCCAGCACACAGCTACCTCCCAGGTGTCTGACGGCTGCGTCCGAGGCCCAGGAGGAAAGGGGTCCTGCCCGACCCTAAGCACTGCCTGGGCCTGGGATGCACTAGGTCTCCCTTCCCCGCTCCAAACACACGGTAACAGGCTGGCATGCTGCTCCATAAAGAGTACACGTTTCTACCAGCTTTCAAGAGTTTTACTGCGATTGCTGGGAACCCTACAAATACTGCCCCAGAATCTTCCTTAACTTCCCAAACTTAAGAAAACGGCATATGCGGTCATTTATCACCTTCTTATTCCCACACCATCCTCCACTTCGGAACAGAAAGGGGAAGGGCCTGGAATTCAGGAGGCGGAGCCGTGAGTTTGATAACACGCCGATACTGGCGAAGTATATTACTACTAATATACACTAATATACATACTAATACACACCAACAAGTGAACGGGACTACTTAGAAAGCAGCCAAAGTAGCGAGGGGTGTAATTTTGACATTTTCAGTCCAGAACTCAGGGAAGCATTTTTGAAAAGATGCCTCCAGTGTGCACGACAGCAAGTTCAGATTTTTAAGTTTGAATGTTTTCTGAGGAAGATCATCCAAAACGAGCATTCAGTGATTTTAATCCTACAAACGTGCCAACTGACCTAGTGAAACTGCCGCCACCCCAGGCTCAGGGGCACATTAATGCTGTGTTCGCTTTCAACTGTTGTTTCTTTTTGCTTCATCACTAACACATGAAGGGATAACGGAAGTGGATGTCTGAAGGGAAGCTTGGAAGGTGCCAGAAAACCCTGTAACGTTGAAACACACGCAACCAACAAACCAGCCTTTTAAATTTAACTCAGCTGCTCACTGCTTTTCTATTCCAGACAAGTCCTCAGTGTTTAAAGCTATAGCGCGAATCACGCGTTTGAATTCTTAAGGTGGTTCTCTGCTAACCATGCAGCTTGTAATGCGTATCTGAGGCCTCCTGCAAGGGCAGTGATTTATGTGCTACGGACAAAACATCTGCATTTCCCAGTTTATGAAATCTAACTTGCGGCCCGCAGGTCTCAGGAAAGCCTGCCGCGTGCGCACACAGTGCAACTGGAGGACACGGCAAGCGGTGCACGACAGCCATTCCAACCCAGAGAGCAGGACGGGGGAAGCTAGCAACGCAGCAAAACAAAGTCAAACATTTGTGTTTCCATTCCGCCCTGTCTTCAAGATGGGATTAGAGTCGGACGTAAGCGGAGCCTGTGGTCCTCGGCTGGGCAGCCGCCTGCTGTAACACGGCACAGTCCCTTACGATCCCACTCAGCGTGCGACCGTCTCCCAGGAGCTGCCGGGCTGAATGCTCCACGGCCCACGCTCGCCCAGAGCGCTGTGTTCTGTCCCAGGTGGAAACTGCACGCCACCAACAACATCTAACGCGTTTCCTATTCCCTGAAGACTGACCCAGATGGAAAATTATTCTATAAAATAACCTGCTGACCGTGTTTTCCTCTTTCCTTGCTTCTCACCCTTTCTGTTGGCTGCTCTCGGGAATTACCTTCCGCTGCTCTGGAGAGCTCGGCCGTCTGTGTCTCGTTAACGAACTCATTTTTCCATCAGCCTTTTCCTCTTTCCCTCGGTCACTTCACATCGTGGAGGCCACGTGTACCGGAGAAGAGATGGAGTTGTCTCCCTCCCAAACCCAAATCCTCCATAACGTGGAAAAAACTGAAGGCACCAAAGGGCGTCAAGGAAGCAGGGAGCCCAGATCAGTGGACCCCACGCTATGCTTCTGGGACTAACGTATCTTGAAAAACTTAGCTTTTACTTTTGAGATTTTCAGTGCCTATTTACATCATGCTTCTTTTAAACCGTGTTTTCATTCACAAATTACAAGAGTGGCGAAGTCCTTTACTATATACCATAGCAGCTGCTTCTGAAGTTGAGACTGTGGAGTGTGAAACATTTCTGTCACCGTGTTCCTACAGCAACAAGCGACAACCTGCAGCACGGAGCAGGTGGAGAAACAGGGCGTTGCTCGTCAGGGCTGAAATGCCACTCTGTTGCCCTAAGAGGGTGGGAAGTTCACTCCAGTTGCTCGGAGATGACTCACAAAGCCCACATCTGGCAGGTGTGGACGCACCTGCTGCTGAAGAGCCGGCCGGAGGCGCGGGCAGCAACCAGGCGACTCAGAAACTCGGAAGAGCGGCCGCCAAGTACCATAAACACCAAGACTGACGACCGTGTCAGGCTGAGGCCCAACGCCCACGCCGAGCACGTCCTCAGATTCCCCTCGGGAGCCCCTCCTCAGACGCCTGCCTTCGGTCATCTCGGGAGGAAAGGAGACGCTCAGTTCTGAGAACACGCCCCGCTGATGAGGATCCTCGTGGGCCCGACCTCGAGGGCCGGCGGGGTTGTGGCATCGGGACTGCTCTGTCGCGGGGCCTCGCGGGCTCGGGGGCCCGGGGCAGCCACGCCGCTGCCTGCTGGACTCACAGACAGGACGGGCGAGTGTGCTAGGAGAGCCGGGCTTCTGGTGGCCTGAGGGAAACGGTCACCCCGCATTTCTCTGTCTCGCCTCCGAAAGGTAAAGGGCGAAGCAGCAGACAGGGCGGCCACGGGGGCGTGGCCGGGGCTCCGGGAAGCAGCAGAGCGCCCGGCCCGGCCCGAGGGCGGCGCCCGCCAGCCCAGCTGTGCACGTGGGGCCCCGGCTGTGCAGTCGCGACCGAGCCGCCCCTGCCGGGAACGCCTCTCCCAGGGCGGAGGCCGGGAGACGCTGCGCCAGCACCGCGCTGGGGAGAGATGCCCGCCCGCCCTGACTCCTGGACTCGAGGCGCTGAGGGAGCGACACGGCCGGGCTCCGCGGCCCCTGCCAGCTCGGGGTGCTGCTCCGAGAAGGGGGACTAGCGTCCCCGAACTGAAACAGCGGCAATAACCTGCGCTTCCTGGAAGCACGTCACATGCCGGGTAAACCGAGCGCTTTCCATGCATCGTTTAAATTCGTATTATTTTTCTCACTTCACGGACGAGGAAGCGGGCGCACAGGTTCAGGACTCGCTAAAGGCCACGCGGCCAGAACCCAGCTCAGACGTGCCGGTGCCGCGTGCTCGCCCGTCACCCCGAACTGCACCCCCGGCTCTCCCGAACTGTCCCTACCGTCTCCACGCCTGGTCTTCGTGTGTCACGTCCGTCTTCTGACTGTGCCCCTCCTCCTTCTCCGTGTCGACACGGGCATCTTCAGCCCTCCTTCCCCTGGTTGGTCAGGGGTTTAATAAGCACGCAGAGACCGCCACCCTGGAGCCCAGCCGCCTGCCCGCTGCCACTTGCCTGGTCCTTCCCGTTAGAACTGTCCCACATGGAAAGCTACGTCACCTGAAGAAGACTAGAAGCAGGCTCAGAACTGCAGCCTGACATTCACCTTCTCTTGTTCTATCGATAAAACTGCTCACTCCAGTAACAGTTCAAAACATTCACTAGGAAAAACGCCTTGAAGTGGACAGCGGGACCCCAGGAACGGTGAGCTCATAAGGAACACAGTGAATTTTCTAGCTCCACAGCCCACCCTAGCCTTTCTAGGGCACAAGAGAAATAAAGAACCCAGAGCGAAGAAAACTTCTGGAGTTTGTTGAGCCCTCCACTACTTTTTTGAGAGGCAGAAAACCGAAAATCGAAATTGGTTAATAGAGTGGTAGTAGTCACATCAACGATCAAAGATCACAGACCACCATAACAAACGTAATAACAATTAAAAAGTCTGAAATATAACAAGAATTACCCAATGTAACACAGACAGGTAAAGTGAGCAAATGCTGTTAGAAAAACAGCAGTGATAGACTTACTCAACACAGGGTTGCCACAAAACTTCAATTTGTAAAAAACGCAATATCTACAAAGTGCAATAAAGATGCAATTAAAAAAAAGTAGTCAAGGAAACATACTAAAAATATAATTAAAAAAAGAGAAAATTCCACTTTCGTCCCCTCAAATACAAACAACATGAACACAAATAAGCATTAAAATGTAACTTATTAGTAAAGGTTGTGATTTTGACTATTTTTCAAAGGGATGGTCATGTGTTCATTGATTGAAAAGTTAGAACCTCAAGAAGGCGCGTGAACTTGGAAACTGCTGCTTGTCAGTGCGAGTCCGCTATCCTGGGTCACAGCCTGATTCGTGGGCAATTTCAGTTTCCCTCTTAACCATCACCGCAGAAATGTATCTTTACAACAATGTAACCTTAGGACAGGATGACACTGTACAAACTTTCAGAAGTCTGTAGCTTTGCTAAAATTATTTGTATTGTTTTCTAACACTTAATATTTCCTTCAAAAGAAATAATGAAGTAGGGAATGATATAAATAGATCAAAGATTTTTTTAAAAGATAACTTCTGGGCAATCTTCATCAGTTACATAATAAAACTGTTAACTTTAGCTTTCTTTTTTTTAAAAAAAGTGTTTTTTACCAAAATGGGGAAAGAATTTGAAAAAGAATATATATATGTGTAACTGATTCACTTTGCTGTACAACTGAAACTAACACAACATTGTAAGTCAACTATAGTCTAATATAAAATAAAAATTTTAAAAAAGTGTGTTATTTACATGATTTCTGCAGACTTCATAAAATACCCAGTCAGATGTTGAGCTTGTAAGGCACAAAATCACTGCTTACACATTTCTGTGTACCCAGTATAGCACCTAAAATATACAAGATATTCAATAAAAAAGAATTTGCAGGCTTGAATTGGGAACATGGTACCCAGTAGCTGTCTGTTAAATTCTAAGTAGTCAACCGATTTTTTGACCCTAAATCTAAGGGCAACTACAAAACATTTGGGTGTAAACAAACAAACAAAAATCCTGAATGCTGTATGTTCTATCGAAATTATCATTTGTCCACACTTACACATTACTTAAATCCCACTGAATTACGTGTGCATATCCATACCCCTCACTCTCCTTTCTCCTGACAACATAACCCTACCTGCAATCACATGGTTTATGCATTTGTTTACTGGCTTATCTTCTGTCTCGGGACCTCGTCCCCTGAAGCACTGCAGCTCCATCACCCACATGACAGGTGTACATATCAGGCTCTCAACAATATTTATGGAAAGAATGCACATCTGCACCGGAATTATTCATGTAGACAAACATCTCACGGAATAGATAAATATTAAGAAAGAATGTTTCGATCCTGGGAAACCACGCTGGATGGAGAATTGGGAAAACAGTTTCAAGTCAAAGAGGCATGACTCCCCGTTAGCCAAGCAGCTCCTCTGCCTGGGAAACCCCACCACCCTGAGCACAGGCCCGAGGCCACACGCGCATCCCCACCTGAGGGCTCGAAGCCATGATCGTGTAATTCCCGTCATCGTCCAGGGTGGAGGCCGCGGTATGCAGAGAGCAGGTCCCATCAGGGTCGCTCCGGATGCTATAGTGATCGTTCTTGGGAGAGATCTGCTTCCCATCTTTAAACCAGTAGGTCTGAGGGGGAAGGCAGAGATGAAGGTGAGGCCCTGTGAGCGGAGGGGCACGGGCCGCCCTGAGCTCCCGAGTTAAAGCGCGAGGCAGGATGTCGGGGCAGGACCTTGACTTCTGAGCGAAAAGGGTGGGTGGCAGGCAAGGTGAATTCTACTTCAGTTTTAGAAATTACATAGCCGCTTTTTATTCTTAAAATGTATATAAGCAGGCATTTACATTCATCCACTATTTATATGGAGGACAGTGATGAGTTCTGAGCTGGCATCCCAGTTTTCTTTTTGCTTCTATTTCAAGTGTCCCGAATGAAAATGTATTACTTGCAAAGGTAAAAAGGTTATTGTAGACAACAAAACCAGAACCTAAACCCCAGTGATTCCTTGGAATCGTGTCAAACAGAACAGGGTGTGAGGAGTTGGGCAGGTGAGGGGCTGACGGGGGAACCCTATCACTTTAATTCCCAGCTGAAGGGCACAGGACCAAGGTTACAGTTCCTCAGCTCCACTACGTTAAAGAAGACACAGTAGTATTGAAATGTATAATAATTTTCAAATCATATTTTAACTTGGGGTGATAGAAAATTAAATGTGAAAAATAAAGTAAAAATCTTGACTACATAGAAAAATTCTAAATGGTCAAACGAGCTCTTCTACGGGTCATCCTTCCCTCCCTCACCTTTAAGCAAGATCCTGGGTCTGTGGGTCTCTCATGGTTTGGTTATTATTTCTGACTTGATCATGAACTGCACAGCTGAAGACGGGCCACAGTTTGGGTCATAGAGCCGGCAGCCCTAACACGGCCGGGATGCTGCACTGGCCCCTCCACACTTGCCATCGGGAGGGAAATACATCCTCCCTTTTCAAGCCATAGCAGGTTCTTTGTGGTCACTTTTGTTCCTTGCAGACAAAAGCATTCCTGATTCCCAACAGAAGAAACTTAGTTCAGAGCTTGCTGTTTTAAAATGAAATTCTTCCTGCATGTAAATCAATATGTCAGTTGAGACCACAGCTGGCCTTCCAATTCCACTCCCTGTCAAAGCCTCTGAATCTGAAAAATCTTTCTTAAAACTTCCATGTCTAAGACAGGAAAAGGCTAAAAATAGATGGCAGGCAATAAGTGCAAGAACAATCAGGATCCGACCGCTGTAGCTTTTCCTACCCTCAGTTTTCAGTTAGTTCCACGTTTACAGGAACTATATTATTAATCTCCAGAACCTAAAAGTTCACCATTAAATAGACTAATAACTTTCAGTTCTAAAAGTTAAGTTACATAAGGCGTGATACTTTGTAATTATCATGCTCTTAGTGGTTGGATTATTTCTGATGGAACAAAGCAGCTGTGATTAGTACATAATTTCTCCCTTTTGCACTCTTGCCGCTATGCCAGTTCTTTAGAATTATTTCTCAATTTTTTTTTTTTTTTTTTTTTTTTGCGGTACGCGGCCCTCTCACTGTTGTGGCCTCTCCCGTTGCGGAGCACAGGCTCCAGATGCGCAGGCTCAGCGGCCATGGCTCATGGGCCCAGCCGCTCCGCAGCATGTGGGATCTTCCCGGACCGGGGCACGAACCCGTGTCCCCTGCATCGGCAGGTGGACTCTCAACCACTGCGCCACCAGGGAAGCCCTATTTCTCTCCTTTAATCATATTTTTCACCTCTATTGTACTTGGAATACAACTTTCAAATGAGATTAAGAAACAGGGCGGGAAGGGTACAAGAGATGAAAACAGGGTGAACTAGAAATTCTCTTCCATCTTCTCATAGCTCAATGGAACAAGCATGTCAAGGGCAGAATAAAAAAATTAAAAAAAAAAACATAAGCTAAAAAAATGTATATTTTTAAACACGATGAGTATTCCATACTCCAACAATCCTAATACAATTTCTAGAACATGTGCAGGAGAAACAGGTTTCAATAAACCAGGGAGGGAAGAAAAAGAATAGCAGCCAGGAAAACAGAAGAACATCCAACGGGAAACAGTTCTGGAAAATCAACCTCCTAACAGCTGTGAAACACTCAAGGCTGTAGGAGAACAAGACAGTCACGTTACAACCAAAGCCCGCCTCTCGAGCCAACATAATTCTTTAAGAACAGGATTCAGTGATCTTAGAACCCGATCAGTAATCGTGCCTTGAGTAAGGTTTAAAAAGAACGTGGGGGTTTTTTTTGTGACTATTTTGGAAGTTCGTGATATAATTATGAGTTCCACTCATAAGCTGCATGTTTATTTTTAATACACACATTTGATATGTTTGTGAACACACACCAATGATCCAATTATCTCAAGATAACACAGAAGTGTTCTCTAACAACAGCTGATTTGTGAAGTCCATTAGGAGGTGGCAATGGCTCTGAAAATATAAAGCTAATCTTTTTGGTCTATCTTTTTCTGACTGTGGGGCTGGGATTCGGTTTTAGGGAAACAGTATGGTGGTACAACTTCCCTTCCTGTGAAAACAGAACGACGGATGGAGCCACAGAGCACGAGCCCCTCAAAGTCTCAGGTGTGGTCCCGGCCCGGCCCCTTCTCCTGTCTCCCTCAGTCTCATTCCGGTCCTTTTACACCAGCCCCTGTTAAAATGTTAATTTCAGGGAGTACAGTGTTCATTTTTGTCTGCTTATTTTACATGTGCCTTGTCTCTGGTCCTGTTCTTTCACTAAAGTGTCTATTCCTTTTAGAATTGTTTCCATCACTTTAAACACAGTAATTTCAGAGGAGTCCCCTCAAGACGGCTCTATCCTGTGTGGCACCTTGGCTTCTGTTCTCCCGTTTCTTTTGCTGTGGACTCTGTTTGCTCGCAGGGTCTGTTTTTCCTGTGAACTCCCTTTTCCCCCTCCTGCCCTGTAGGTGTCTGACAGGCCCCAGCGTGGAATCTTCTATGGGGCAATTTTTACTTGCTTCTGCCAGAAACCTTAGGATTATAATCATCCTGGACTAAATTTCACATTAATTTCTCAGCTTTGGGCTGTGTATCCTGTGAGAGTGTGACTCTGGAGTTTCAGTTTCTCATGGATGCCTCTTTTATTCTCTTCTCTCAAGTTCTAGGGAAAAGTGTAGTCCTGTTTGCCACTTTGTGGGGCCAGTGAGCAGTGATTCTAGTCTCTCCTTAAAGAGAGGGCCACCCTCCCTCCTTCCAGCATCCCCACGTGCTCGCAGGAACAGGGCTCCGGCCAGGCCGGCCTCATCGTGGGTACCAGAAGCTTCTCGGAGGACCCTTTCTCACAGTATTCCTGCGTCCACCGCCTCTGTAAACACAGGAGGCCTTGGGTTTTGTAGACTAAAGATCTGCAGTTTCCATCATCTGTGGTAGCTTTATTCCTCTGTCTGGTACAGAGTATGGGCGGCGGATTCAAGTTCAAGCCTGGCCACTCACAGCTTTCTGACCCTGGGAAAGTTCATTAACCCCCCTGAGCTCAGCCCGTCGTCTGCAATTTGGGTGTAACAACAGCAGCATCACACGAGTAAATGACGTGGGTTATGAAAAGCTCCTCGTCCGTTATTCTGCTATTCTGTCCTGTCCTGTTCTATTCTTCTACCCCTGCTGGCTTCCAGTGCCTCCTGAGGACGGCCCTGAACTCAAGCGTTTTACATCACGGGTGCTGAGAAGCTTCATTTGCACCTGTTCCCCCTAACGCTGCAATGGTGTGTGGCACGCTGGAAGCCAAACTCATCCTCAGGGAACATAACTCTTAAGAAGCCTTGTTGCAGCTCACCTTCGGCTTTGGATTCCCGGTCACTCTGCACGTGAAGGTCACAGGCATCCCCTCAAAGATCTTGAAATGCTTCAGCTTCGTCTCGAAGGATGGGGCCGCTCCACTCTCCACAGACGCTTCCCCACAGGGAGCCTCGTCCCCTGATTCCTCCACAGGGGACCTTTCCAGCCTGTACTCGATTTCACTGATGAGCCTCTGCTCACAGCTGGAGACTTTGTACTCCTAAATCAGAGAGAAGGGTCACGTCACCGACCTCGGTCCACGCGGTACAAAGTCCCCCAAGCCCCACGTCTTATCCCCTCTCCTGTAAGGCGCCCAGAAGACAGTGATGTTTTTACCACAGAGCTAAAAATGGAGCCTGTGCCCAATTCAATTCCATATAAAACAAAGAACATCTGGAAGTAAGTACGTATGATATTTCAAACTGTCCTCAGGTCCTATGATCCAAAACAAAACAAAACAAAACCAACTACGAAGATGAATTTCCTTCTCTCTTCTCTTGGGGTGGGGAGAAGAAAGAAAAAGGCAACTGTCATTCCTAAATCATTCATAAAAAGTACACATGACGGCACACGGATCCCTCTGTCTGGTGGGGCACTTCTCAGAAGGGCAGCCGCACGGGCGGGGAGCAGCTGCAAGGTCACAGAGCAGCTGCAAGGTCACTCGGCCTCTTAGCAAACGAGTGACGGAGGAACGGCGCCCTCGCCACACAGCCCCGGGCTCTCCCTCAGCTCCGCAGCTCTGGGCAACCGTCCTCCGCCTGAGCACTGACGGTCCAGTCACATGTTTGGTTAAAAAAATAGGAGCAAAGCAAAGTCCCTGTCATCATCCTCTGGTGATGGAGGGGGACCCTGCAGATCTCTCGCTGACAAAGTACAGTAGAGACAAGGCAGCCCATTATGAGATAGTCTCTATTTAATATTAAATGAAAGGTTGTTTTAACGAGGTTTTCCCTAAGGTACTCAACCTTTAATAGGCAGTCTGTTGCCTTGAAGGAAGAAATTCAACAGTATGAATAAAACTGCAAAAAATACACAAGTTGTTCTGTCTAAATAGTATCCAATCAGTCAGTTTAAGAATTAGCTCTTTTTCCCCCCGAAAGGTTTAACAAACGAGAAACTTCTCACCATTTAAAATTTAGGGTATCCACAAGGGACAGATCAGATTCAAGTTTGTAAATAAATAAACGACGCGACAGATCCCCCCGCAGCAATTGTGTCCATGATATTAAGTGGAAACAGACACTGGTCAGAGTATCTATAATTGACGTATGGCAGTTAACTACAGATACACAGGTAAACGAGGAAGAACAGAAGAAACAGATACAGGGAAAGACTGGGAAGAAAAGAAAGGTGAAAGCGTGACCTTTTGACCATCCAGAGGACTCCCTACAGAAGCATGAGGAGACCCAGGGTCCTGCAATGGTAGAAAAAAAGAAGTGAAGCCAGTAATAGAAGCAGCAAGAATGTCACAAGATTTCTAGCTTTACGTGAAACTGTGGTGGTAGCAGTATTTAACACAGAGAAACTTTCAGATTTTGAAGGCTGATCCATTTCTTAAGAGATACGAGAAAGAGTTTACTTGATTCTTTAAACTTGTGTTAAAAAGCTTTCTTTTATCTCAGAACTACATCTGGAGACTCCAAACAGAAGCAGTGGAGATTATAAAACAGTTTACTTACATCAGATCCATGAAGTGACTTTTTTTTTGGTGTTATCAGGGGAACAAAATGTTAGCGTTTTAGGTTCTCTGCTGATTAGTGCTTTATAACTACATACGTGGAGGAAAACAGAGTCTTTTCTGTACACAGGTATTTTACCTGGACGAGATATTAAGATCATAATTGGAAATAGTCACTAGTGATTTCAGACAATTTCAGGGAACATATGTTCCTCCACACAAACCTATTCTGCATGACAGCCCAGGACAGGAAAAACAGAAAGATACTTGAAAGGAGAGAAACGAATCGATAAGAAGGTAAAACGAACAGGCGTCACCGACCGAAATAAATGCCAGCACTCACTCAGCGCAGTACATGCTCGATAAACGCTGGCTGGGAGGCGGATGTGATGACGGCGCTGCTTCCTCCGCCCCGCCCTCCGCCCTCCACAGAGCTGACCCCAAGCCTGTCCGTGAGGAGGGCGGGGACAGGGGACAGGGGACTCTGCTTCCCTGGGGAGCCAGGAGCAGTGGGGTACCTGGCTGGCCGCCTCCTCTTCAGGCTCCTGGACGTGGAAGACGGTCGCGCTGTCGGCACCCAGCAGCCGCCGAGCCATCCTTTCCTCGTAGGTCAACCTCTAGACAAAGCAAGTCACAGGAACCAGAAAAATCACAATGCTACCGCACCTTAAGAAAAAGGGTTGAAAAAGCAAACACGCTGGCCGTTCTCTGGAACTGCGCCCTCTCCGCCGTCGACGCCTGTACGCACAGGAGTCCTGTCCTCCCGTTCAGCTGCTCTCACCGGCCCTTCTGGTCCTGACCCTGGGCTGGGAGGTGGGGTGACCCATCCTGAGAGCCACCAACTGACAGAGCACAGACTGAGTAACAGGGCAGAACTCACCTAAAAGTACGAGTCATGTATTTACCCCTCACGATAAACAGAGAGAAAAAAGATATTTAAACAGCAAAATGTTCTTTTTACGGGAAAGGTTATTTTCATAGCCATCCACAGGCTTCCGAACTGCCTGGTCAGCTCTGAGCCTGATGAGACTTTCAGGCCAGCGGGCAGTGACGGTCCTCTCTGCTTGGACAGCACCTCCCAGGGGCTGGGTACCCGAGGTGAACACAAGCACGTGCAGTAACCCACGAAGAATGACTGCACACGCGGGCCTGGCAGAGGGGCCGTGAGAGACGCCTGCTGAGCTGACACCCACGACCCACGCGCCTACTTGGGGAGACTGTCTGCAAAGAGGGCAGGGAGGCTTCTGCAGCGACCGACCGGCGCTTTGGGCAAACACAAGAGAAATGTCCACGTTCGTGTTCTGTCTGCTGGGCGGATGGCCGCTCTTGAGCGCTGGCTCTAATAGGACCATCGGGGGCATTTTGAAAACAAGCATTTGATTCAAGATGGAGAGTAACTAGTAAGGCAGAATCCAAAAAAAAAAAAAAAAAAGGAAAAAAAACCTGCAAAAGTTATTTCAGATAAACTTCCAAACTTGTGAATCTAGACACAGATTCTACTGGAAACTATCTAATCAGGAAAATATGTTGGGTAAACTGCTGATTTCCAGCAATTGCTGGTTCCACTCCCAGCGGAGACCGGCAAGAGAAATAAGACAAGTGCCAAATGACAAAAGACCTGAAGTTCCAGTTATTTCATTTCGTAAAGAAGGGGCCGAGGATGAGAAGAGGTACAGGCAGTGTCTGCTGCGTGGGATGTCTCGTAGTAAGTTGCTGTGTAATGTTCTCACGTGTGTTAAAAAATCATGAATTCAGGGCTTCCCTGGTGGTGCAGTGGTTGAGAGTCCGCCTGCCGATGCAGGGGACACGGGTTCGTGCCCCGGTCCGGGAGGATCCCACATGCCGTGGAGCGGCTGGGCCCGTGGGCCGTGGCCGCTGAGCCTGCGCGTCCGGAGCCTGTGCTCCACGGGGGGGAGGCCACAGCAGTAAGAGGCCCGCGTACCACAAAAAAAAAAAAAAAAAAAAAAATCATGAATTCAGTTTTCAGAGAGAGTTTTAAATACCTGTTCTCTGAAAAGCCTTCCTAACGTCTGCAGGGAGGACTATACCAGCATCATAGGGAGGACTGGAGTGATGCCACCCTGTTCCTTTGGAGCAGAAGCATCATTTGACACCCAGGCCGTCACCAGATGTACCTGCTACCACCAGGAACCAAAGTCACTTCATAGTTTTGTTTCTCAACTACTACGCCGTGTGGATCGACGAGCTCTAAGAAGCCAGAAATAAGTATGGAATGATGTGCAACATCAGAAAAAGCTGTTTCAGGGACTCATTTTCTAAGAAAGGAAACCTTACTTTTCTTGCCTTTTTTAAACTCTCAAATGTGGAAATCTATGGAAAATACTGGAAATGTCATTCACTGCTAAACAGACAAATACCAAAAAATATATTTATACACGAGATATATGATATATATATATATAACAAATATAAATACACATAGTATAATGTAAGAGCTTATAGAAGTCTTACTTTTTAACCAAGAGTTAGTCCATAAGGAATATTTAAACAAGCAACCAAAAAAAAAAAAGAAAAAAAAACCCCTGGAGAGATGCCTTTACCTGGACTGAAAAAGTTCCCATAAGTATTTGTTTTAATCCATCAAAGGCTCTGGTTGACAGAGCCACAGGGCAAACTTCCAGAATACGTGCATTTACACGTGCAACCACTTACTTCAGGGAGAATATATGTTCCCTTGGTGAAAATCTTCTCTTCGAAATCACTAACCAACACAAGCACTCATCAGCATTTTAATCTTCCTGAGCTCAGATCAGGACGCCCTAATGATTAAAACCAGCATCCAACACCCTCCTCTGGTCCCCATCTTTCCGATCAAACGTGGCCTGTGCTCACATTTTTATCTATCAATGCTTGATAATTACAATTCCTAGAAAACTTAATTAGTACAGAGACTCTCCTGAAAAAGGTGTCTGAGGGAGATTTTATACCAAGAGGCCCTTTTCTGCTTCTACTTAAGAGCCGGGCAAATTTCCCCATAGTAAAGCACAAAAGGCTCCTTTTCCCTACCTGAGATCTCATTTACTAGACTTGCTTTTCCTGTCCCCTGGAAGTACGCTGATGTGATAAGAAAAGGGTCAGTAACCCCCAAAAAACAAACAAAAAAGACTGGCAAGGAAACATGAAGTCCACTGGAGGAAACATCTTCTGTGCACACTGTTACCAGAGCTACTCTGGTCGACTTCACAATTCTGCAGCCTTGAAACAGAATTACTATTTTCTTCTTGAGTTGAGCTGTCCTGCCCTGACAGACAAGAACGGGGATGGGAGGCAAGCCTCCTCTTTCAGGTGACGGAATCCGTATCTCCTAACAGTCTAGACTCCAGCCATGGGCTCCTAAGGAAAGATGCTTTTTGTGCAGAAGCAGTGCAGGGCACGGAATCCAAATTCTGCTTCTGGAACTTTAATTCCAATTCACTGCTTCCGGGGGGCGTGGCTCTCCCCACGCCCGCCCCTCCAGCGGCATTTGCTCCTTTTTCTCTGCAAGGTCGCAGGTCCTCACTGTCCTCCTCCCGGCCTCACCCTCAGTCCTGCCCCCCTCCCTTCCCTGCAACCTGCTGTGATGCCCCAGGAATGGTCCGTGACAGGAAGCAGCAGAAAGCAGCCTTCTCCCCTCCCTCACTTCCCGGACCCAAGCCTCAACACGCAGAGGAACCTGGGGGCTCGGGGTACCGGGCCAGCGGTGAGGACGCGTCTCGGGGCCTTAGGCCCGGGGGAGGGGGAAGGGCTCGGGGCAGCTCCAGACCCCGCCCACCCCGCCCACCCGCCCCTTACCGGCTGCCCGTTGTTCAGCAGGTCCTCCTTGAAGCGCAACTTCCGCTCCAGGTCCTGGATGACGGCATCCTTCGAGCCCTGGATCTCCTCGTCCGAGGCCATCCGGGCAGTTCTGCTGGCCTTCTTGGGAAATCCCCTGTGGGCAAGCACAGGGTCAGGGTCAGGGTCAGGGTCAGGGTCGGGGCCAGGCATGCACCTCCTGGCCCAGCACCACCCACCCTAACAGCCACACCTGTCCTGCTGGGTGCGACCAGTGACACTGACGGGAACCGGTCCCCAGATAAAGTCCGTACACCTAGGCCGCACCCGCCGGGGTGAGATGAGGGCCAAGGCCGGGGAAGCGGCAACAAATACGTGGCGCTGTTTATACCCAGACCTGGGTTTCCACCATGTTAGGTCTGTGACTTCGGGCAAGCTTCCCAACACGTGTCATAAACAGGTGTAACAACACCCACCACCACACGAGACCATCAACAGGGTTTCAGGGAGAACAGCCTTCCGCATCCTTCCCTCCACTCAGCCCTCTGGTCCTCGGCCACCAGTCTACTCAGCATCAGGGCCCTGCCCGCCCTGAGCAAACGTGAACCCTGCCCACTCCGCCCTCCTCCTCTGTCCTGCTCTGGTTGGGTGCAGGGTGCAGGCCTGACTGGTGCACTGAAGCCACGTGCTGCCTATTCTACTTCCTCCTCCCTCCCAGGGCTGCGGGTAAAGATGAGTGAGAGACGAACACGGTCCAACAGCGGAAAAGAAGGGTGCACATCGCCAAAGGTGAATTTCAAAGACATAATGTCAAGGTTAAAATAGAGCAAGTTAGAGAAGAAGGCACAGAATACACTTTCAGGTGGAGGTGTGGGGATGCAGGTGGGCGGGGTCACGGGTGGGAGGTGTGAGGATGCAGGCGGGCGGGGTCACGGGTGGGAGGTGTGAGGATGCAGGCGGGCATCACAGCAACAACGGTGAAGATGCCAGCATCGCCCTTCACAGAATGCCTGGGCCGGTTACCAAATGGCTCGTGCTTCCACCTCCTCCTCCGTAAAGTGTAAAATGTGGGAACTAAAAGCACAGGTCTCACAGGATTATGGGGAAAACCAGGGCCCGCAGGAGGGGCTCTGGGGCAGTGGACAGAGACCACCCTGCAGGGTGGTGGATCATGGAGGGACTGGCCAAGGGAGGCCGAGGGGAGTGAAGAGGACCCCTGGATGCTGAGCAGAGCCCCTAAGAACTTGCCCACACCCCCGCAGACCCACTGGTCAGGGCCCTGCTCGGCTCTGGGCGCCAGGGACACACGTAGAGCAGACTGAAGTCACGATGCCTGCAAAAATCATCTTCTACAGTGGGGATGGCAGAGGGGGAGGGAGGGGAGGACCCGGTGGGAGGGCACAGTGCTGCCAGGTGACAGAAGTGGGTCCACGAGGAGCTGCACCGGGGTGACCACAGGGAGGGCCACCAGAGCCGGCCCGGGGGTCCACAGGGCACCGGGCACCTTGGGGAGGGGGGTCCAGGCCACGGTGTTCTCGCTTAGTTTAATACGGAACCTTTTCTTTTTTTCTGAGAGTATCTCATTTGGACTAATTATTAACGTAATTCAGAAAACACTAAGAAACTGTGTTAAAAACTGAGCACAGAGTAAGGGTGAAGATCTGAGATCAGGGCAGAAACCAAGACGGAGCATTTGGAAAGGGAGGCGCCCGGCAAGAACAGTGGTTACAGACTCCTGACGCGAAGTCCTGGCCGCGGAGCGCTCTCTTGTGAAAGGGATTGGTCGTAAGACAGCTGTGGTTGCTCCCCGACGTGGCACCAACTTCTGATGAAAAACAGCAACTCATCAGGAATAAAAAGAGCATCTGGTGACAAACAGATGCTTTCCCTTCTTTAAGAAATTTTTTTTTCTTTTTTTGCATGGTCTGCGGGATCTTAACTTCCCTGACCAGGGATCGAACTCAGAGACCTGGAAGTGAGAGTGCCAAGTCCTCAACACTGGACCGCCAGGGAAGTCCTGAGATACTTTCCCTTCATAATGGTTTGTACAATTAAAAATTAAAACGTCTCTTCAAAGTAAACTGTTACCCAAACCAGAACTGTTCGCAAAACCCTGTACTCAGCGCACAGGAACCAGCGGCATCCCGACGCATCTTACGTGCTGACTGCTCCTGTGCTCAGCCCAAGCACGCAGAAGCATCCTGTCCTGTCTACACCAGCTTCAAGGTGACACCAATGGCTATGTTAAATAATACTCATGGGCCTCCCTGGTGGCGCAGTGGCTGAGAGTCTGCCTGCTAATGCAGGGGACACAGGTTCAAGCCCTGGTCTGGGAAGATCCCACATGCCGCGGAGCAACTGGGCCCGTGAGCCACAACTACTGAGCCTGTGCGTCTGGAGCCTGTGCTCCGCAACAAGAGAGGCCGCGATAGTGAGAGGCCCGCGCATCGCGATGAAGAGTGGCCCCCGCTCACCGCAACTAGAGAAAGCCCTCGCACAGAAACAAAGACCCAACACAGGCAAAAATAAATAAATAAACAAATGTGGGGTTAAAAAAAAAATAATACTCATGTTGTTGGGGGTAAAAACAGCTCAACCATACACACACACAGGTGGCAAGTAAAACCCTCCAGATTTAACCACGCCAAGTCCCAGGAAGTTTTCTTCTTTTTCCTTGATGACTGAACGACCTTGAGAGCATCCTCCCTTGATGGACTGTTCCAGGTCAACACTGTCCGTGCTCAGAGACACAGCTCAGAGCACATGGCTTAGGAGGTCCTGGGCCTGTCTGGCCACAAGAGAAGTTTTTAAATGAAGAGCCCCCGTATCCTCCTCTTCCCATACTCAGCGAAATCGAATGGAAACTAAACTTCATAGAGTTGCAGAGTGAGCAAAATCAGCAACACGCTGTCAGGTAGGAATCCCTCCCATCCAAGAACGTAGCTCAGAAATTAATGTACAAAAGAGGGAATTCCCTGGCATCCAGTGTTTAGGACTCTGTGCTTTCACTGCCAAGGAGGCCCAGGTTCAATCCCTGGTCGGGGAAAAAAGATCCTGCAAGCTGCATGGCCAAAACAAAAATTAATGCATAAAAGAGCCCGAGAGAGATTGGTTCAAGATGGCGGAGCAGAAGGACATGCGCTCACTGCCTCTTGCGAAAGCACCAGAATCACACCTAACTGTGGACAATCATCGACAGGAAGACACTGGATAGAAAGATACCCCACATCCAAAGACAAAGGAGAAGCCACAATGAGACGGTAGGAGGGGCACAATCACAGTAAAATCAAATCCCATAACCAATGGGTGGGTGACTCACAGACTGGAGAACACTTATACCACAGAAGTCCACCCACGGGAGTGAAGGTTCTGAGCCACACGTCAGGCTTCCCAACCTGAAGGCCCAGCAACGGGAGGAGGAATTCCTAGAGAATCAGACTTTGAAGCCTAGTGGGATTTGACTGCAGGACTTTGACAGGACTGGGGGAAACAGAGACTCCACTCTTGGAGGGCACACACAAAGCAGTGTGCACATCGGGACCCAGGGGGAAGGAGCAGTGACCCCAAGGGAGACTGAACCAGACCTACCTGCTAGTGTTGGAGGGTCTCCTGCAGAGGCAAGGGGTGGCTGTGGCTCACCCTGGGGACAAGGACACAGGCAGCAGAAGTTCTGGGAAGTACTCCTTGGCGTGAGCCCTCCCAGAGTCTGTCATTAGCCCTACCAAAGGGCCCGGGTAGGCTCCAGTGTTGGGTCGTCTCAGGCCAAACAACCAACAGGGAGGGAACCTAGCGCCACCAATGAGCAGACAAGTGGATTAAAGTTTTACTGAGCTCTGCCCACCAGAGCAACAGCCAGCTCTACCCACCACCAGTCCCTCCCATCAGGAAGCTTGCACAAGCCTCTTAGATAGCCACATCCACCAGAGGGCAGACAGCAGAAGCAAGAAGAACTACAATCCTGCAGCCTGTGGAAAAAAACCACATTCACAGAAAGACAGACAAGATGAAAAGGCAGAGGGCTATCTACCAGATGAAGGAACAAGATAAAACCCCAGAAAAACAACTAAATAAAGTGGAGATAGGCAACCTTCCAGAAAAAGAATTCAGAATAATGATAGTGAAGATGATCCAGGACCTCGGAAGAAGAATGGAGGCAAAGGTCGAGAAGATGCAAGAAATGTTTAACAAAGACCTAGAAGAATTAAAGAACAAACAAGCAGAGATGAACAATACAATAACTGAAATGAAAACTACACTAGAAGGAACCAATAGCAGAATAACTGAGGCAGATGAACAGATCAGTGACCTGGAAGACAGAATGGTGGAATTCACTGCTGTGGAACAGAATAAAGAAAAAAGTATGAAAAGAAGTGAAGACAGCCTAAGAGAACTCTGGGAAAACATTAAACGCAACAACATTCGCATTACAGGGTTCCCAGAAGGAGATGAGAGAGAGAGAGGACGCGAGAAAATATTTGAAGAGATTATAGTCGAAAATTTCCCTAACATGGGAAAGGAAACAGCCACCCAAGTCCAGGAAACGCACAGAGTCCCAGGCAGGATAAACCCAAGGAGAAACATGCTGAGACACATAGTAATCAAATAGGCAAAAATTAAAGACAAACAAAATTTATTGAAAGCAGCAAGGGAAAAACAACAAATAACATACAAGGGAACTCCCATAAGGTTCACAGCTGATTTCTCAGCAGAAACTCTGCAAGCCAGAAGGGAGTGGCATGATATACTTAAAGTGATGAAAGGGAAGAATCTACAACCAAAATTACTCTACCCACAAGGATCTCATTCAGATTCCATAGAGAAATCAAAAGCTGTACAGACAAGCAAAAGCTAAGAGAATTCAGCACCACCAAACCAGATCTACCACAAATGCTAAAGGAACTTTTTAAAGTAGGAAACACAAGAGAAGTAAAGGATTGACAAAAATAAACCCATAACAATGAAGAAAATAGTAATAGGAACACACATATCGATAATTACCTTAAATGTGAATGGATTAAATGCTCCAACCAAAAGACATAGGCTCGCTGAATGGATACAAAAACAAGACATACATGCTGTCTACAAGACACCCACTTCAGACCTAGGGACACATACAGACTGAAAGTGAGGGGATGGAAAAACATATTCCATGCAAATGGAAATCAAAAGAAAGATGGAGTAGCAATACTCATATCAGGTAAAATAGACTTTAAAATAAAGAATATTACAAGAGACAAGGAAGGACACTAAATAACGATCAAGGGATCAATCCAAGAAGAAGATATAACAATTACAAATATATATGCACCCAACATAGGAGCACCTCAATACATAAGGCAATTGCTAACGGCTATGAAAGAGGAAATCGACAGTAACACAATAGTGGGGGACTTTAACACCTCACTTACACCAACAGACAGATCATCCAGAGAGAAAATTAATAAGGAAACACAAGCTTTAAATGACACAATAGACCAGATAGGTTTAATTGATACTTATAGGACATTCCATCCCAAAACAGCAGATTACACTTTCTTCTCAAGCACACATGGAACATTCTCCAGGACAGATCACATCTTGGGTCACAAATCAACCCTCAGTAAACTTAACAAAACTAAAATCATATCAAGCATCTTTTCTAACCACAACTCTATGAGATTAGAAATGAATTACATGGAAAAAAACATAAAAAACACAAACACATGGAGGCTAAACAATACGTTACCAAATAACCAAGAGATCACTGAAAATCACAGAGGAAATAAAAAAATATCTAGAGACAAGTGACAACAAAAACACAACAATCCAAAACCTATGGGATGCAACAAAAGCAGTTCTAAGAGGAAAGTTTATAGCAATACAAGCCTACCACAAGAACTGAGAAAAATCTCAAATAAACAATCTAACCTTACACCTAAAGGAACGAGAGAAAGAACAAACAAAACCCAAAGTTAGTAGAAGGAAAGAAATCATAAAGATCAGAAATAAGGGAAACAGAAACAAAAAAAAAAACAATAGCAAAGATCAATAAAACTAAAAGCTGGTTCTTTAGGAAGATAAACAAAATTGATAAACCATTAGCCAGACACATCAACAAAATGAAGGAGAGGATTCAAATCAATAAAACTAGAAATGAAAAAGGAGAAGTTACAACAGACAGTGCAGAAATACAAAGCATCCTAAGAGACTACCACAAGCAGCTGTATGCCACCAAAATGGACAACCTGGAAGAAATGGACAAATTCTTAGAAAGATATAACCTTCCAAGACTGAACCAGGAAGAAACAGAAAATATGAACAGACCAATCACAAGTAATGAAATTGAAACTCTGATTAAAAATCTTCCAACACCAGATGGCTTCACAGGTGAAGTTTATCAAACATTTAGAGAAGGCCTAACACCCATCCTTCTCAAACTCTTCCATAAAATGGCAGAGGAAGGAACACTCCCAAACTCATTCTATGAGGCCACCATCATCCTGATACCAAAACCAGACAAAGATACTACAAAAAAAGAAAATCACCGACCAGTATCACTGATAAATATAAATGGCAAAAATCCTCAAGGAAATAGTACCAAACAGAACCCAACAACACATTAACAGGATCATACACCATGATCAAGTGAGATTTATGCCAGGGATGCAAGGATTCAATATACACAAATCAATCAATGTAATACACCATATTAACAAACATGATCATCTCAACAGACACAGAAAAGGCTTTTGACAAAATTCAACAGCCATTTATGATAAAAATTCTCCAGAAAGTGGGCACAGAGGGAACCTACCTCAACATAATAAAGGCCATATATGACAAACCCACACCAAACATCATTCTCAATGGTGAAAAACTGAAAGCATTTCCTCTAAGATCAGGAAGAAGACAAGGATGTCCAGTCTCACCACTATGATTCAACATACTTTTGGAAGTCCTAGCCACGGCAATCAGAGAAGAAAAAGAAATAAAAGGAATACAAACTGGAAAAGAAGAAGTAAAACTTTCACTTTGTGCAGATGATACTATACATAGAGAATCCTAAAGATGCCACCAGAAAACTACTAGAGCTAATCAATGAATCTGGTAATGTTGCAGGATACAAAATTAATGCACAGTAATCTCTTGCATTCCTATACACTAACAATGAAAAACCAGAAAGAGAAATTAAGAAAACAATCCCATTCACCACTGGAACAAAAAGAGTAAAATGCCTAGGAATAAACCTACCTAGGGAGACAAAAGACCTGTATGCAGAAAACTGTAAGACACTAATGAAAGAAATTAAAGATGATACCAACAGATGGAGGAATATACCATGTCCCTAGATTCGAAGAATCAATATTGTGAAAATGACTATACTACCCAAAGCAATCTACAGATTCAATGAAATCCCTATCAAATTACTAATGGCATTTTTTTTTACAGAGCTAGAACAAAAAATCTTAAAATTTGCATGGAAACACAAAAGATCCCAAATAGCTAAAGCAGTCTTGATGGAAAAAAACGGAGTTGGAGGAATCAGACTCCCTGACTTCAGACTATACTACAAAGCTACGGTAATCAAGACAATACGGTATTGGCACGAAAACAGAAATACAGATCAATGGAACAGGACAGAAAGCCCAGAGGTAAACCCACACACCTAAGGTCAACTAATCTATGGCAAAGGAGGCAAGCACATACAATAGAGAAAAGACAGCCTCTTCAATTAGTGGTGCTGGGAAAACTGGACAGCTACATGTAAAAGAATGAAATTAGAACACTCCCTAATACGATACACAAAAATAAACTCAGGGCTTCCCTGGTGGCACAGTGGTTGAGAGTCCGCCTGCCAATGCAGGGGACGCGGGTTCATGCCCCGGTCCAGGAAGATCCCACATGCCGCGGAGTGGCTGGGCCCGTGAGCCATGGTCGCTGAGCCTGCGCGTCTGGAGCCTGTGCTCCGCAACGGGAGAGGCCACAACAGTGAGAGGCCCGCATACAGAGAAATAAATAAATAAATAAATAAACTCAAAATAGATTAGAGACCTATATGTAAGACTGGACACTATAGAACTCTTAGAGGAAAACATAGGAAGAACACACTTTGACATAAATCACAGCAAGATCTTTTTTGATCCACCTCCTCCTAGAATAATGGAAATAACAACAGAAATAAACAAATGGGACCTAATGAAACGTAAAAGCTTTTGCAAAGCCAAGGAAGCTACAAGGAAGACGAAAAGACAACCCTCAGAATGGGAGGAAATATTTGCAAGCGATTCAACGGACAAAGGATTAATCCCCAAAATATACAAACAGCTCATGCAGCTCAATATTAAACAAACAAACAACCCAATCCAAAAATGGGCAGAAGACCTAAATAGACATTTCTCCAAAGATATACAGATGGTCAAGAGGCACATGAAAAGCTGCTCAACATCATTCATCATTAGAGAAATGCAAATTAAAACTACAAAGAGGTATCATCTCACATCTGTTAGAATGGGCATCATCAGAAAATCTACCAACAACAAATGCTGGAGAGGGTGAGGAGAAAAGGGAACCCTCTTGCACTGTTGGTGGGAATGTAAATTGATACAGCCACTATGGAGAACAGTATGGAGGTTCCTTAAAAAACTAAAAATAGAATTACCGTATGACCCAGCAATCCCACTACTGGGCATATACCCTGAGAAAACCATAATTCAAAAAGACACATGCATGCCAATGTTCATTGCAGCATTATTTACAATAGCCAGGTCATGGAAGCAACCTAAATGCCCATCAATAGACGAATGGATAATGATGTGGTACATATACACAGTGGAATATTACTCAGCCATAAAAAGGAACGAAATTGGGTCATTTGCAGAGACGTGGATGGATCTAGAGACTGTCATACAGAGTGAAGTAAGTCAGAAAGAGAAAAACAAATATCGTATATTAACGCATATATGTGGAACCTAGAAAAATGGTACAGATGAACTGGTTTGCAGGGCAGAAACAGAGACACAGATGTAGAGAACAAACGTATGGACACCAAGGGGGGAAAGTGGTGGTGGTGGTGGTGGTGGTGGGATGAACTGGGAGATTGGGATTGACATGTATACAGTAATATGTATAAAACGGATAACTAAGAACCTGCCGTATAAAAAAATAAATAAAATTCAAAAAAAATGAGCCCCAGATACACAAACTAAGTTTCTGTACATCAATTCTATTATTTTTACTGATTTTTATTATGAAGCCAAAGCTGTTGGCGTCCAGGTGGGCACGTGAAGCTCATGCTTCAAGGAGAGCACGTAACTTTACACTAATGTTACACTCTCTCCCCGTTGCCTTTGGGCCCTGGCACACGTGTGTGCGCTGTGCCCGCCTGCGCACCCTGTGTAGGGTCACCCAGGACCGAGGTGTTCTTCCAGCTGCTCCTGGGGCAGGTAGCTCAACAGAACCATCACCCGAGACGCAGCCTGCTACTTTCTGGGGAATACTTGCTTGGGACTGGATGCACATTTTTGTGGAATCCTCTAAGACGCTGGACCCAGTGAGCCCAATGACAAGACCCTCGGGGCCTCCGCCTCTACCTGTTTCCTGTGGCAAAGTCTACTGCCGGTTCTGTCTTTTCTATTAGTTACTATCTAACCACGGTCCCGACTTGTAAACGTCTAAACTACAATGGAATCTGTTACAAACTTTTCCTTAAGACTTGGGGGTTTTTGTTGGTCTGCAGTCTTCCTTAGTCACAAAACACTAGACATCAGATTGATTACAGATCAGCCTAGGCCACAGGCCAAGGCGAAGCCCCTCCTGGCTGGGGCTAATTCCAGAACCTGGGAAACCCGCTCCCCCCCGCCGGTGCCCCTCACCTTGAAGGGAGGATGACGACGCGGTCCCCACCTGCCTGTTCCTTGTAAGTCAGTGAGAAAGCGAGGACGAGGAGACACTGCCTGTCAAGAGCTGAGAGGCTGCAGGATAAAAGCTCTCACCGCACGGGCATCACAGCTCCTACCGACACGTGCCTCTCTGCTGACAAACACAGCGAAGCCTGCTTATTATAAAAGAGGCCGTTCAGAGTAGAAAGCGCTACAGCACCGTGGCTACCTGCTGCCTGAGAGCCGGTTCCAGGAGCGTGAAGGTGGGTGAGAAGTGCAGCGCCCAGCGGGCCACCTGGGTGGGGTGTGATCCGATGCACCCTGAGACTTGCCCAGCCACTCGGGACCAGCAAAGGCAGAGCCGCTGCCCTCTTCCCGGGAGGGGGGTGGCCCTCCCAAATGCCCTGGATCCCCACCGCCTTTCGGGCTGATTCGCTGAGCAGGGGACAGGATCACAGCAATGGAAGCAGCGATTCCGAGAGGAGGGGAATACATTCATTTTAAAAAAGTGAGGCCCGGGCTCCTCCTCACAGCCTCCGTCTGAGAGATTTAGTCACCTGAACGTCTGTGTCCGTCACCAGCTTTGAGAAGGCAGTATGTTCCCTGCAGGTGACCCCACGGCCCGGGGAAGAAGGCAGCTGTCTGAAGAAGGCAAGGCACGAGGGGCCTGGATGAACAGAAGTCCCCCCAGGCCCCACCCACGCGCGAGGACGCGCGCCGGGAGAGGCCGCTGTCCCGGGCCTCCCTGCCTCGCCCTCCACCGCGCAGACGTGAGAAGCAGAACTTCATCTCCACAGACTACTTAGACCTACTCTTCGACAGATGAAGACAGGACGATGCTAAACATACAAACAACACAACAGCCAGTACTATGACTGATGATTAAGAAAACTGAGATATCTGAAATTTATACTCAATATTTTGGTACAACAAGTAGGCAAAAAAATACAACAAAAACCAACCCAACTGATGGATTTCTACTTCACTGAGTCACGTGTAACCGGTCCCTTTCGTAGCACTTGACATACATGGCAAAACTGTTCGACCAGAGAAACGACGTGTAAGTGAAACTGAGTGTGCTGTTACAATCACCACGAATGAGCAATGACACAGAAGTAAGTAACTGAAAAGAGTCACTGGACAAGAGCTCGGGAGTTCCGACAAATTCTTTGAATCATTATGATGGATAAATAGCCACTTTTTTGTTTTTAATTCAGAATGCAAAACGAGTGATGCCACAATTCACTAGAGGAAAAGAATGTTTCAAAAGTCACATGTATCAAACCAAAAGAACGAATTCTTCAAGTGTGTGTGATATGGCAACAGGAAAGGGTAACCACACAACAGTGCCTCATGGGCTGGCACAGAGCTGGAAGCCTGGGGTTGCCACTGAACCCTGGGGTCACAGCGCCTAACTACCTCTGGGATACAGTTTTCCACAGCACAAAACCAGCGTGATTTCTCCATTAACTTTTTTTTTCTTAACCTTTTTATTCTATATTGGAGTACAGCCGATTAACAACGTTGTGATGGTTTCGCAGTGACTCAGCCCTACATACACATGTATCCATTCTCCCCCTATCCAGTAACTTCCAAGAAGCGGCAGGAGCTGCTGGACCCTCTCTGGGAACAATTATAAAATTATTTTGATTCCGTATGAGTAACTACGACAGATGCTAATAAGAGGCCAGCGCTTCTATGACTCGAGGTAAGCCCGTAAAACCGCTTAACGCAAGAGAATTTCAAAGTCAAAAACCAGAATAAACCACTTTTTCTACTTAAGACGATAAAAGGTATGACCCCTCCACCACCAAGGCTTTTTGGTAGACTCATCTTTGTTCAAATTCCACCTGAGAACTAATAGGCGGATGATTTATATAGGACTCGTCTTCCGGGAAGCAAGATTTCGTGCCGTTTCTTAGTAAGACAGGACAAAGGGTGTCAGGTAACAACCCCCTCCCTTCCTGACAGCTTCTTTGAAGCAAGATAATATTCACTCCCCAGATGCCAAATAAAAGCTCAAACACAAAAGGAGGGGAGAGAGACAAAGGTTTTCTCAGGCCAGGGGACTGACTCGCCTCTCAGCAGATACCCGTGATACATCCTTACCATCCAGACTCTCCTCCCTGATTCGACTTATTTATGTTGTCATTTGACTGAGCTTTTTCTAATAAAACTTTGAGAAGGAGCCAGATTTCAAACACAGAATTCCTGCAGCCAGCATTTAGAAAGTGCCTAACAAAACGGGACGCAGCTAACAGGAGCTCCTGGACACACCTTGTCGTGGGCAAAGAGCACACCCCAGGGTGGAAAACTTGCAGGTGAACGAAGAGAACTGGAATTCTAAGGGCTTCGCGTTTTTATTCCAGTCCTACACCCAGCTTAGGATTTCCGTCTTTTCTCTCTGAACACTATCGGGATCCCGGCGAGCCCTGAAGCAAGATTCCAGCGGGAAGGCTTGAGGCAGGGAACTGGCCTGGCCTTGGCTGGCACACATTTCTGAACCCCTCGGTCAAAAGCGTGAGTTCTAGCTCTTACTCCTCACACTGTAGACGCACAGACACCCGCCCGCAGGTCCCCTTTGAAGGCTTGCCTCTGCTCTTGTGGGCATTATCTTATTTGTCCTCGGAGTTCCTAAGGAAAGGTGTCAGAAGGTTGTCATGTCACCCCTGTGACATAGGGAAAGCCATCAGAACGACTGCGACAGAGGATCGTGCAATTCCTGCAGAGATCGTGGCTCGCCAGGGACAGGCCCGGCTCCATCGTTTGCGGCTGGGGACAGGCCCGGCTCCATCACTTCTGGCCGGCTTGCACAGGGTCTCACTTTTCTGCACCAGCGTGAAGCTACTGACATGCCTGTCCCCTCCAATCCGTACGTGTACGAGCTCACGTGTACCACATGTATGTGGGTGAGCTCATTTCTCGGTTCCGCGGACGGGCAGGTTGCAATGCCCCTCGGGGCACCCATCCCGGCTCCCCGTCCCGTCCCGGCTGCTGGACCCCCGCTCCATATACACGACGGCGGGCACTCACGCGACAGGGGCGGCGCGGGGCAGGCCGAGCGCGGAGACGCTGGTGGAGACGCCGGCGGCGGCGGGCGGCGGCGAGGGCAGCAGGGCGCGGAGCAGCGCGGCGGGCACGGGGCCGGGGCGCGCGGCGCGGGGCGCGGGGCCCGGGCCGGGCGGCGGCGGCGGCGGCGGCGGCGGTGGCGGCGGCGGCGGGAAGGCGTCGGGCCCGGGGGCGGCCGCCGGCGGGCTGAGAGGCGGGGGCGGCGGCGGGAGCGCGCTCCACGGGGCCTCGGGCTCGAGGGGCGGCGGGGACGCGGGCGTCGGGGGCCGGGGCGCGCCGGGGCTCAGGCTCTGCGCGGCGATGAACTGCTTGGGGCGCGCGTAGCTGAAGGAGCCGGAGGCCTGCATGGCGGGCGCGGGGCGGGCGGCGGGCGCGGGGCGGGCGGCGAGCGCGCTCATGGGCTCCGGGCGCGGCTCCGGGGGCTCCGGGGACGCGGGCGGCGAGGGGCGCGCGCGGGCCTCGCGCTCCAGGCGGATCTGCTGCTGCAGCTGCTGGATCTTGAGCGCGTCCCTGCGGGGAGAAAAGGACACCTTCAGACGGACCAGGAGAGACGCGAGGCCCTGCGACCAGCCCTCCCCACGCCCCCAGCCCCCGCCCCGCCCCGCGGGAGCCCGAGGTCCACCGAGGACAGCGCTGATCTCAACGTGGAACTGAACTCGGACCCCAAGTGAGCCAGGCCGGTTTACAGATGCCAGGGATGGATATTGTGTCCGACCCGCGGGAGCGGCACTGCATTGTAACAGAACCAGAAATACGAAGAGAACAGCTTCTGACCCAAGTCCTCAGCCCTCTCACCTGTAGCCGATTTTTGGAAAAACTCTATCATAACGGGGAAGTTAAAAGAAACACCTGATTTAAGTTACTTTGGGCAGATTCAGGTGAATCCAACTTGCCTACTTCATTGCCGCCAACTCTGTAGTCAATAAATACCACAGGCTGATGCTGGGGGGTGGGGAAGACCTACTTTAATTTCTGCCTTTGCTCCCTAAAAAACATATGCAAAATCTACTCTACCCTCAATCTAGTAGGAAACCCTGAACTGCCAATCATTTCTACAAACCGTAGTACAAACTGACATTTGGTACCATATCTGAAACATGCAAACGACACCCATCTTTCACCTGCAGGGGTTCAACAAGCAATAACAAATGATTAATTTTACAGTAATGCAGCTTTAATTTCCCAAGTGTTTTCCATCAGGAAGGGACAGTTCGAATTTTAATTTTTGATAAAGAGGTTTTAGCAATAAAGCAGTTAGCGATCAGCTAAAATCTAACTCTTATCGTAACTCAAAAGCTTGCCTGTCTAGCTGTATTTTGCATCTGAGATGTTTTCCTTTATCCACATCAGATAGTGACCCACAGCTGTGAGAAGAAACTTCAACGGAAGGTGGCACTATAACAACCGAATATAACAGGAACAATCCACAGAGACGCAAAGCTATGCTCCTAACTTGAAACCTTATAAAACTAAAAAGCAAAACCCCCAAGACCTCCTGTCCATAGGTATTTAACCTTCAAGTTCAAAGCAATAAAAGGAACCGAAACTGTTGATAAAAAGGTAAAAAAAAAAAAAAAAAGAATTTAGATCTGTTATCAAGTATCATTGGATATGGCAATATCTGTCAAGGAGTTCTAAATTCCTTCCCATGTCTCTGATTCCCTGCTGTAATTATCCAGTAAAGTGATTACATTTAAGTCCATGAAAAGACGCCTTCTTGGGAACTGAAAAGTATAAGGGGAACATGGCTGTAGATGCTTAATCCAGGCAGAGCATCCACGATTCCAACAGCAGTGAACCCTGGGTGGTCCTATGGAGCTTAACTGGAGTCTTTTAAAAGCAGCCGTGCCAGTGCTAGGATCCATGGGATGCTGAAGTTCCACATGTCTCTGTGGTCTCGGTAGACTGCCCAGCCTTCATGTGTTTAGAACCGGCCCAGGAATAGGACTCATAAAAACCACCCACCAGTGCTCTCATTTTGAATCCCCAAATGCTCCTTTCTGATCTCCCTGCCTTCACTTTCTCTTTCTTATTTCCTACCCACTGCAGAATGCATCCTATTCCTGGTCCGTTTCTCCCCAACATTCAGCTGACCTGGGCACCGGGACTGGAAGTGATCTGTAGGGCCCTGCAGAAGGCACTGCCCCCTCCTCTGGGCCAGCAGGGTTCACCATGGCCAGAGCCTCAGCTGTATTTGAAGGTATTTCCAGCTTGGCTGTACGAAGCTGCCCTGGCAGTGCTGCTCCAGACATCACATCGTGCCCTGTGTCTGCATGGGGTTTCCTCTGCCCCAGGATTAGGGATGGCCCCCGAGAAGCCAGTCTCAAAGAAGCCACACCAGGGAAGCTCTGACCACCACTGGTTCTAACTTTGTCCATGGGGTCAAGCCTACTCATTTGGGCATTAAAAAAACCATCGAGTTTGCTAACTCAAGAGAGCTTAAAACTGCTGAGATGCTACTGTTAGTGCTAAGTGACAGTTCAAGAAATTAACGTAGCATTTCACAAGAAATGGACAGGCATTCCAGTGATGTGGTCCTGGTATACACTGCACGAAGAACTGTGCCACCCCTTCCACTCCCCTACACTGCACTGGCGAGGAATGTGACAGGCAGAGAATGGGAGGGCTGGGGAAAGGGAGAGCAGAACAGTTGCTTTGAATCTTGAAGTGTCCGACTTGATTTCTGCACGGATCCTAGTATTTCAAAAAAATATCTGAGTTAAATGGTTCTGACACCCAGATTCTGAGATGACAAAATACACAACTCTAAGTCACCTTCTCAGTCCTTGTTATTTTCATAAAAGTTGATTTTCACAGAGATAAAAAAGCAAAGGGAATGAAAGGTCCCAGAAAGGCAAGACTGCTTGTGGCCTCTGGAAATTACTGAGAGTTACTTGTCACATTGACATCGGTCTTAGAGATGTTTTCCTGGATCTGACTCCAAAGCAAGGGAAACAAAAGCAAAAATAAACAAGTGGGACTACATCAAACTAAACAAGCTTCTGCACAGCAAAGGAACTATCATCAAAACAAAAAGGCAGCATACTGAATGGGAGAAGATACTTGCAAATCGTGTATCCCTTATATAAGGAGTTAATATCCAAAATATATAAAGAACTCAGACAACTCAACAACAAAAACACAACCCAATTTAAAAATGGGCAGAGGTTCCGAATAGACATTTTTCCAGAAAAGACATAGAGATGGCCAACAGACACATGCAAAAATGCTCAACATAGCTAATCACCAGGGAAATGCAAATCAAAACCACTATGAGATATCACCTCGCACATGTCAGAATGGCCACTGTCAAAAAGAAGAAATAACAAATGCTGGGAAGGATGTGGGAAGGAGGGAAAATTTCTGTTGGGGGGAATGTAAATTGGTGCAGCCACTATGGAAAACAGTATGGAGGTTCCTCAAGAAATTAAAAATAGAACTACAATATGATCTAGCAATTCCACTTCTGGTTATTTGTCTGAAGAAACTGAAAACACTAATTTGAAAAGATACATGCACCCCAATGTTCACTACAGCATATTTACGATAGCCAAGATATAGAATCAACCTAAGTGTCCACTGACAGGTGAATGGATAAAGAATATGTGATATATTAATCTCTCTCTCTCTCTCTCTCACACACACACACACACACAATGGAATACTATTCAGCCACAGAAGCAAAAAGAAATCCTGCCATTTCTGACAACATGGATGGATCTGGAGGGTAGTGTGCTAATAAGTGAAATAATTTAGAGAAAGACCAATACCATGTGATCTTACTCATGTGTGGAATCTAAGTAAACAAACACAACACAACCCAACACATAGAGATTAGTCTAGTGGTTCCCAGAGGGGAGGGGGTTTGGGGTGAGTAAAATGGGTGAACGGGGTCAAGCATATGGTGATGGATGGTAACTAGACATGTGGTGGGCATCACCCTGCAGTGTGTCTGATGGGGAACTAGAATGCTTTACACCCGAAACTCCCATAATAAAAATAAAATACTTCGTAATCGTACAACACCTTTAACAAAGTTGTCACTTTTTTGGTTTCCCCATTTCCTTCTGCCGTCCCTTCTCTGAGAATGAAATGAGAACGCGAGATTGACCTGCATGTCTTGGAGACACCGTGTAAGGGTGGGAAAGTCAGGTTACGAGCGCTGAGACTCCAGCAGGACGGTGAGGTCCTCGTGTTAAAGTTGCCTCCATCTAGCCTCTCCCCACCACAACCCCCAACCAGAAAGCCTAAGAAAACCTGCTCTCAGCCCTCCTTCAATTCTCAAGGCTTCAATACCTCAGGGAATGAGCTGGCTAGACTCTTTGTGATGCACCTGCCACAGTCCTTTTACAAGCCGGGAACCTGTTAAGTAACTTGTTCAAGGTCACAGAGCTGTAGAGCCAGCCAGGTCAACATAAAAGAACGGCACCTTCCATGTGGTTTTTAAAAAGTCTGTGGTCATCTTTCCCTCCTGGGGACCTCCACTCTCATGCCTCTTTGCTGCCACAGCAACCAGGGTCTTTAGGATCGGAATCATCAAAGTTTTAAATACTTACACATTTAAGAATATATTTAAGATCTCTGACTTTGAACTTGATTCTTTCCAGGGTGAAATGGTGCAGAGAGGAAGATCTTGGCAACCCAGGAAGGGGATGTGTCAGGACTAACTCAGGGGATTCCCTTCTCCATGACAGGAAATCACAAATCCCCGTCCTCCCACCCCGATGGTTTGGGCACAGCTTTGAGCAAGAACAGTTTCATGCTGGTTGGATGGGGAAGGTTCAGATTTGACAGGGCTAAATAGGGCTGCAGAAACCATTCTTACTTTCCAATTCAGTAATCTCTCCTGCCACCTGATTAAAGCAGTCTTGGAGAAACCAGCCAGCCGGGCAGCAGTGTAGAGCAGGGGGCAAAGGCTGGCCGGGCAGGGGGATGGCGCTGGCCAGACACATGCTGTCCCCAGGGTGAGCTCAACAGACTGCATCCACCTTGGTTACCTTACAGAGCAGACCTCAGTGATGGAGATCACGTGCTTCCTGCAGGGACCTCCCTCTTCACGGGCAAGGGGACAGCAGTGGCACACGGGAGGGGGGCCTGGAGACCGGGCTGGGGGTGGGCGCTGAGCCTGGGACCGGCCCCGCACCTTCTGCTCACAAAGCCACGCGGGGTGGCAGGCGGGGGCCCACTTCTCCCCGACCTGGGCTGGCCTGGGTGCAGGGGCTCGTGCTGTTGCACATCCCCCTGTCCAGAGTGCTCAGACAAACAGAAAAGGTTTATTAAAGCGTTAGTTATGATTACACAGTTCGCTTTGTTTCTGGGGACCTGCAGCCCAAGGTTAAAATGAATGACGTGAAAGGAAACTTCTGGAGACACAACTTTTATGTAACTTGGAAATTCCCAGCATGTCCTGTGGATCAAGGTCTGGGTTGCCAGTGCTCACACTGACCAGGACGGAGCACTTACAATTGTCCGAGAGGCTCCTGCGGTCGTGAAGCTGGAAAACATTCATGCTTTCAGGACAGATAGGCTGTGGGCTTATATATTTTCTTTCCCTTTTTACTGGGTGATACAGAAACCACTGCACAATGAGTTACAGACCTGCGCCCTCTGAACCGGGTCCTGCAACTCGTAAGGACTCCGAAGGCAGGGCTGTGACCTGCAGCGTCCTCACAACACCCCGCCTCACACAGACGAGGGACACATCACCGCCAAGCACAAGCACCTGGTCACTCCTGGCTGCCGTGCCCCGCCGGGTCCACGAGGTGTGCCCCGTCAGGCCGTCCTACAACAGGGCCCGCCCTGGACTGCCGATATCCAACCATTTCCACATGCAGGAGGGTAAGCGAACGACAGATAAACTGCTGGGTATTCCCACAAGGGAGTCCTCTCTGGCTGGGATTAGCTCAGCACTGTCTGTATGAGAGCTCAGCAGATGAATTCTGGGAGCTCATAAACTAGACAGAATATAAAACCCCTACCGGGGCTTCAGTTCAAGAAGGAGTGAGTTCCCTCTACGACTTTATGACGCTCGTCCCTCGATGGCCTCGTCCTACACTCAGGCTTCAGCGTGTGTCTTCCCATCACAGCAAACCACGGCCGCGGGGTGAGGGTGGGCATCCAACACCTGACTGTTGCCCCTGGGAACAGGTGTACACGTCACAGTCCTGAGGACCATCATCTACACGCTCAGAGTGAGCTCACAGGAGCCAAACGAGGGTGCACGGCCTTGGGTTTAGGGGGTCATAAGTGCAGAGATAACTGTGCATTTAAACGCATGCCCCGAAGGCTGGGGGAGAGAGCAGGGATAAAGATTTGGGTGTTCTTTGATCTTTAATGCGCCTTTAAGATCCTCAGCACAGAACTTCTCTGAGATGTTAAAGAATTGGGGGGAAAAAGATGGACAGATGCTTAACTGCCGGTCTTACAATGAAATAAAGCATTTAGCATATCTTAAGGTTCCATGTGGTTCATGTTTCCTCGAATTACCGTTTTAGGATTGAGAGGCCTGTGCAGCCCGTCTGGTCATTTTCACCTCAGGTATGTTTGCTGCCTTGATATCGGAAGAAGGGTTGTGCAGCCTGGCCCTGTACGGATCAGTTATGACCAAGGGCAACGCGTCCCATTTTTCAAAAGAAACAACCCTTACCTCCTCACCAAATGGCTTTATTCTCCTGGAAGAACAAAAGGCCTTCTCCACTTCTCTCCCCTTCCAAACATTTTCAGTTTGGTATCTCCCTCTCTGCTCAAATGCAGACACTCAACTAAATACTGGCTGCATTTAATTAAAGTCCCAGATTTCTGTCAAGTAGAAAACTAGCTGCTCCATCAGCCTTGCTTGGCACTTGGGGCACCGCTGCGTCTTTCTAAGGGGTAAAGCCACCTTCTTGCAGACAAAGCCACTGCCACACAGGCTATTTACAAGGAGAAACAAGCAACCAGAGAGAGAAACGGTCCAATAGTTCAACAGCTTGGCTTCTAGCTTTTTAAGACTTTGGACAATTCACTCATCCTCTCTGGGGCCCAGTTTCGCAACCTTAAAATGGCAATCTATAGTGTGATATCTGCAAGGTCCTAATAAGCTCTCAGGTCTCATGATCCGTACTCTTAAGCCCAGCAACATTTAAACATTATAAAGAAACTAATTTTAAAGGAACTTGTAAAGAACTAACCAAGTCCCAGCATGGTGTTTATTTGTATCCATATTAACCTCAAGCATCTCCTGTCTTCACATCCATTTCAACTGTTCTGGAAAAATGAACATAGCATGTTTTGGTAAACAGAACTAGATTTTAAAGGCACCAGAGTGGCAAACTAAAGTAATTCCACAGGGCATCCTTTTCTAAGAGGAAAGACAGTTTTATACTGAATAATCATCACTTACTGGTTAACATTAGTTGCATTTCTTTTTCTTAAGACACATATACCTATAGATAAACCCCATCCAAAAATTAAGCAAAACAGCTTTCGGATATTTTGTGGCTGGATGCGTTTCTGCTGTGATGTTCTCTCCCAGGGAAATGTGAGCTCTCAGTGACTCAGTAGCCACTGCTGTGTTAATAAACCTTTCTCCTCGTCTTCTTTGTCCTCTGACTCGATTTTGTAAGCCTTCTGCCAGTTAATGTAAGGGGTTCCCTCACCCTAAAGGCAGGGCCTCACTCTGGCTGCCTGGCAGCCCCCAGCCCCGCGGTGCCACCCTCCTTCCTGGAGCCTCTTCCCCTGACCTTTGACCCCAGACCCATCCTCGCTCCCCAACCTTTGACACCCCGCCTCCCCCACGGTCTTGCCCAGCTCCTCTGACTGTGGGTCCCACCACGATCTAGGGCTCCCTGATTTTCTCCGCATCACCCTCACTTCCCCGAGCCCCTGGAGCCCAGACCTCAGTCCAGAATCCCAACTGGACGACCCACTTCCATGTAACAGAAACACGCTGCTTCACTTCCACTCAGCGTGTCTAAATCAGAGTCCCTCTCACCCCTTACCCACTGTCTCCCCTCCAAAAACATCTGATATTCAAGGGTAAATACGAGACCGGGCCAGGCCATCAGGAATTCACACCGAGGATGACAGGAAGGCGTCTCCTTGCCCTCTGACAGCTGACTGACCACACGGATGGGACCCCCCCAGAGGGAAGGCAACAAAATGGGAGCCAACACATAAAAAGAGGCCCAGAGAGAAAAGCCTAGAAGAAAGACAGTGACCACCTCCTGGGGCCAGATAACCTAAAGGCCAGTTTCATCTCAGTTTCACATGCAAAACAGCTGCCTCCTCCACCCCTGCCCTTTCTACGGCTTAAGTTACTTCAGACGCCCTCTAACTCGCTGAAGAAAGTGGCCTGGAGACCGACCAGCCCACTTTCCTTACTGTACAGGCACACAAGATGTTACGTGGCTACACAGGTTTTCAGCCGCTTGGGGCAAAGGCCTCATCAAAACATCTTGCTGGTGAAAACAACACTAAAGTTAAACTAGCTGCACTGTCTTTATCTGATAAACCAGTAAGTGGACCGATAGTGCCTTGTTCCTCAAGTTGTGGAAGAAACCATCCGAAGGACTAAAAACACGCGGTCAACAGTGCTGACCTCTGCAGACAGAAGCCTGAACGAGGTGGGGGGAGTCTTGTTTCTGCATTTTACAGTCTTCTACACTAGTGGTCTGAATACTTTTAACCTTGTGTATATAAAAATATAGTGGGAAAAATATATATAAAGTTCCTAAAACATAAATTTTAAACATAAAAGTTTTAAACCATATAAAACTCCAGAAACTAGTACTTTACAGAAGGTCACATCATAAAAGAAGACACAGTGCTGGCTCTTAGCAAATGCGCATCCCGGAAGCCTGAGGACGTCCATCCCGTGTACTGAAGTCACGGGGGCGGGGCTCGTCCAAACAACGCGCTCAGTCACGGCTGTCACGGCCGCTGCTGGCACCGCCTGCATCACTGCTAGCGATAACGCTGCCACTGAGCACTTACTACGCACCCAACGGGGCTCTAAGTGCTCAGTCTCTACCGACTCATTTAATCTTTATAAAAACCACAGAAGATCTCACCACCTCCACTTTACAGATGAGGAAACGGAGGCACAAAGATACACCGAGTTGCTCAAGGTTACACACTGGAAAGCAGTGCGAATGGGCCTTGAACCAAAGAGGTCTGGCCGGTGGCTACGACGCACGGCCTCTCTCAGCAGGGCAGCAGGGTTTGCCAGGACTCCACACGCACTGGGACTTCTCCAGCCACAGAGGGCCTTTCTGACGTGGGTTCCACCCACCTCGGGCTTGAACTCGGTCCCTCCTATCCCCTTTGCTTCGTTGTTACTGGGATATAGACATTGCAGTGGAGCTCCAAACAGCTACACAGAGATAACCTGGTACATCCTGAAGACACCCCATGTGTATAACGGAATTATAATGCCCAAGTAGGTAATGTTTACGTCTCCTCCACCAGGCTTGACAAACTTTTACTCACTGGAGAAACTGTAAGAATATACAAAGTAACTTGAAGGAGTTAGTTTAGAAACTAAGAAATTAATTTGTTCCCTGAATTTCTTATTCCTGTATTTGTATCATCAACCAGCAAACGTTACACTGAGAGACAAGTAAATGCTCAATCCCCACTAACTAAACAGCTATTTACAGCTATACAATCTACGTCGAAAACACAGAAGAGGGACAGGAAGGTGAGACAAACTGGTGAAGATTCTCGGTGCACATACGTCCCAAGTTAAACGTGAATCCAAATTCCTAATAACATTCAAAATACATGCCACATAACAGTAATAAATCCCAGCATGGAGTTTCACAGCACAGCAGTTCCCACATACTCTTAGTTCTGGCCTTCAGTTCTGTGCTCTCTGAAGATGCTCATTGTAGAAAAAATAAGAAGTAAGAGAAGAATAACGTCGTGAACGACTGGAATTGAACCCTTAAGGGTGGCTTTGTTTCGGAAACCAGACAGCCTCCTGTGGCACCTCTGCCACTGGGCTGCAGAAGTGAGTGTGCCACCCACGGCTTGTGTGGCCTGGACTGAGAGAGCTCTGAGCTTCCTCTTATCTGTGAAACGGAAAGTTGGGCTATTTTTAAATCGCCCCTTTAAAAACGTTTTAAAATGCTTCCAACTATAAAATGCAATCTCTAGTCTTTCGAGACAGCGATCTGAATATTACTCATTTGCTGCGTTACTCGATCTCTTAAGACTGCATCACTGAAGACGCTGGATTTTTAAAAAACTGTCCCTTTTACGTGCTGACGAACACCACTAATTTATAAAGACGACTTTCTAGGTTTCTATGAACAGAGGGCCGCCACTGAAGAACTAAACATTTCTGAATGAATACTAACCTGCCAATACTTAAGCCCCTCAAGGGTAAAGCAGTGAAAGGAGTGCACAGCTGCACCCGGGCCCCCGGTGTGATTTATCTCCTCCTAGAAGTCGGCCGTCCCTAGTCTCAACGTTACTGGCCACAGGTTCACAGTGTGGATGCAGTCTCGCCTGTCACGAGGCCCCAGTCTAAACCTCCCATCCAAGAGGGAAAACGTTCTTGAAACAACTCAAAAGTGCTCTTTGGCAAGCTTCAGAGATGTGTTCCATTAGGAGACTGGTGACCGTGTAAAGGATTGTCAATTTTAAGTGGCTGTGACCTTTCTTACTTTGACCTGCTGACCCCAACATTCCTTAGCGGCTGGGGAATGAGACGCAGTGGTGATGGGTCCCACGGACCTTCCCCTCGAGAGGCAGACCCCACCCTTCCAGCAGCAAATGAAGTTTATCCAAATGTGTCTTGGGAAGAACTAATAAATGACGTTCCCTCCCTGAGAAATGACTGAAACCACCAAAATAATCCTTAGACAAAAACCCCAATTATTTACTGTAATGACTCTTAAGATAAAAATGAGGGAAATTCATTATAGTTGCAGGATGTTTCCAACAGGGCTACACATAACTGTGTATAGTCAAGAGTCATTCATCTGGTATTCTAGCAAATGGAATTTTCTGTAATATGGTCTTTAGGACCATCTCCAACACAACAAAAACCCTGCAACATCTTGAAATGCCTTTTGAAAGAAGAAAACTTTACAGTATGTACAGCTGTTGCGCTGCACTTATTCTACCGAACTTTATTAACCTTTTCTAAAACGTACATACTGAAGTTTGTTACTCACGTTGGGGCGTATGATTGTCATGTTTTATACACCAGGTGTCCTTCGTTTAGGGAAGCAGGATGTGCTGCTCCTGCCTTCTGTCCATTTTCTTTTGGCCGTGCCACACAGCTTGAGGGATCGTAGTTCCTCGACCAGGGATTGAACCTGTGCTCCTGGCAGTAAGAACGCCGAGTCCTAACCACTGGACCACCAGGGAGGTCCCCCAGTCTTTCTAAGATGTAAGACAAAATAATGGAAAAAGCCACCGGAGTGAGTACAGCATCCGTGTGGTGATGCGCACGGATGAGATCACGCAGATGGAGGGGGGCCTGGATCGCCTCGCCCTACAGAGCAAGCAGCCACTCTGAGCAAGACCATGGGAGCTCAGGTAGCAACTAGGATTCCTCGCTCCCAGCCTCTTGAGTGAAGACACCAAAGTACGAATGTCTTTCACTAAACGGTTTTCACTAACAATTAAACCAAAAAGTCATTTCTAACAAGAATATACATAAACATCCCAAAGAGCAAAGGAAAGATAGGGTCCAATTCAGTTGGGTTCCATCAAGGGCCACCTCTTCCCTGACGTGTGAGGGGTGAGCCCCACTTAGGAGTAACGTAGAGCTGACTGTCCAGTGGGTCTGTGTCCTAGTCACACAGCCACATGGCCGTGTGTGTGTGTCTGCATATATCCACACATGCGACTAGATATCGTAGTATCAGCATAATGCATATTTTCAGGTTTAAATATGACATTATTGTCTAAAGACTATAGTTTTGAGTAAAAATGATTCAGAATATATTTAATTACACTTTTATGCCTAACCTGACCTTTTAAGTATGATGTACTATCTAGATTGCAGCTACCAGTAAAGAAAATGACATCTGTAAACTCAGAAGCATAAGCAATTCATACCAGGGAACCAAGAATAATATGTATTTTTGTTGTTAATGCCTTCTGAATAAACTCAGATTAATATAATAGTTGTTAAGTACAGAAACAGAAAAGTATGAATTGACTAGTGACTTTTTTCTTGCTGTGGAACTTGTCAATCTATAAAATATGTTGTAAGACATTAAAGCCACTTATATGTTAATGACGTAATAAACTAAATTTTAGCAAGGGCACCATGCTATCATCTTTGAAAAATTGTTACTATGTAGTATCAGGAGGACACTGGGACCCTGAAAGGGCAGGCACTCCATCCTCCACCGTTTCCTTACCCCCCCTTCAGTGAGTGCGGGAGGTGGGTCTGTATGACGCACCTGTGAATGGGCAGGGAAGCCGCTCAGCTCCAGGGTGAAGTATCAGCAAGCTCCCTCAGCCCGGCGACACACCCTTCTCCCCTAGTGCAGACCTGAGGCTTGGATTCTCTCTCTGACTCCTCTGTTCATCACGCGAATGGTCCCAAACTTGAACAGGGAGAAGGGATACCCCCTCAAACATCCACACATCATTCACACATTTTAAAGGTCTGAAAGAATCTTAGACATACGGGCTGGGCCCCCTTGCTAATTAATAAAGCAGTGCATCCTCACACCAACAGTCATCATTTGTTCAGATTTATCACAGTGGCTATAACCCCAACTCCGGGAAAGGGCAGAGAAGGTGTGGGTGGGCTCAGATCGACTCAATGCAATGACAAAAAAAAGCATTAAACAGACCCACTCCCTCGTGGAAGGCAACCAGAGGACCATCTACTGATAATACAACATGTGCCTTTACGGGCAGGTCCCCCTCCTCACCTAAGGGCTTCGGAAGGGCACGTGGTCCTCTCTGGCAAATACATGTTTATCAACATCTTTTCAGACTCGTGACAGTTCAGCATCCCTCCCCTCCCCTCCCCTGAGGATAGAAAGGTTGTCTTTATCAATCCTTTTAAGTTCAGCTGATCTAAACAGTTTAAATTTACTGTGACACAGAGCTTGCAACATTTTACCTTTCTTGCCCTGTAACAAAATACTGCCATCAAATTTTGATTATGAAACTGGTGAAAACACAAGAATAAACATAATCTTTTGGACCAAGAGAACCTAACTTTTATGGCTTTTAGTGTTAACGCACAACAAGAGTTCCTAAAAATGGATACAGTCAAAACACTTTTTCTCTTTAAAACTGAACTCATAATTGTAACTAACAGCTGCACAGATTGCTACACAAGATCTCTTTTTCTCTCTTTTAAAACTAAATCCTATTTCTTAAACTGCACATGATAAAAAAAAAAGCCAAAAAAATCCTATTGGGTTTCCATATGCACAAAAGAAATAAACCCTCGACCCGCAATTCACACCTCATACAAAACTTAAATGAATCTTTGACTTAAATATGAACATTGAACTATAAAATTTCAAGAAGAAAACACAGCAACATCTTTGTGACCATAAGTTACAAAGATTTCTTTGATAGATACCAAAAAGTGTGATCCATAAAAGAACAAACAAATTGATAACTTGGACTTTTTATAATTAAAAACTTCTGCCCTTCAAAATGCAAAAGGGACCAAAAGGACACCGTGAGAAGGATATTCTCCCTCTCCCTCCACTTTCTCTCCCCAGCATCCACCAGACACCCTGCCTATGGGCCCCTCCTGAGCCGCCCTGCAAGCAAGCAGCACATGCAGACGTGTAAGACGTGGTGGTTCTACTGCTCTTTGTAAGAAGATTTTTTTCAGAACACGAACTTCCACATTCGGTACATTTATTAATTATTCGGGTGCCACGCTGCCTTCGCTGGTCATGCACAGGATGGGAACCAAATTCTTTAGAAGTAATTCGTTTCAGAGTTTACTTAAGCAAATACGGAAAAGGAACAGATAAAAAACTTTAATTTGTTTGCCTCAGTTAAAACAAACATGAAACTTTCCTAAAGTATCAGCCTCCCTGCATTATTTAGGTCATGCTCCGTAGCTTAGCTGTGTCAGCTGATGGATCCTGGGGAGAGATGCTCTCATCTGGGCCTGGTACCAAAATATTATTTGAAGTACATAGAAACCAGTTTCTGCAGCGGCTTCCATGTCTTTCGGTATGGGTGGCCTCCAATAACGAAATCCTCTCTTAGAGAAAAATGAGAATCTCTGTCTTCACTTTGATAATTAGAGAAAGTATTTGCCTCCGGCTGAACTGCAAACATGTCAACACTACAGCGCCCAGTTCACGCTTAATGGCCCATCTGATACCTAACTGGACAAGAGGACACACCTCTCCCTGGAATTCACCGTGCTGCTTTATTTTTTCACAGCGTTTACCACTGAAATGATGTATCTTTTACACTCTCCGCCTGAATGCCAGCCCTCCACCCCACCTACTCCAGCCCTGGGAGGGCAGGGCCTTCCAGCCCCTTGGCCGTGGCTCAGGGTCTCGGGCAGGCCCTGACGCACAGTAGGTTTCGGCTGATACTTCTGCACTGAAGAAACTCCATTTCTCCTACTGGGATTGGCTGCTACAGGTCTGCAAGGTCAGCAGATGTGACACAATCAGGATGGCCATTTAGAATATTTAACATTGCTTCTGCTGCATTGACTTGGGGTGTAAAGGGCTGTGGGTTCCTTGTTTTACACCCTCAAGACCTGTGCTGTCCAAACATGGTGGCCACTGGCCACATGTAGCTACTGGGCACTGGCCACATGGCTGGTCCAGCCTGAGAGACGCTGTGAGTGTAAAAATGATCTCACTAACCATGTTTATGTTACATGGGGAGAAAATAACATTCTTAATCCGCTGGGTTAAACACAATGTGCATCATTACATCTAATTTCACTGCTGCTTTTTCCCCTGTGGTATGACTACTAACTGAGACGCTGAACCTGTGTACGTGGCCTGTAGCTGTACTTCCATCCTACTGCTCCTGGAGGCTTAGCTCTAAACGTTCCCTGCACCTCCGCCTGAGGGGACTGCCTCTTTCCCCTGTTAGATACCCACCGGGGTGGACACACTGCAGGGCCTTGGGGTCTGAGGGCCCAGCCCCGGAGGTGCCAAGCCCGGGGCAGCGGATGGAGCTGCCACGACCGTGGCACAAAGCCGGCCCCCAATTTCTTACCCATTTTCTCGTTTGTTTGCTGACTTCCTGGCAAATGGTATCAGAAACTATTCTAACACTGTGTTTCTGACCCATCCCACCCTCTAAGACATCTACCCGGCTGCTTGGGGCCCCTGGTCAGGACGGGTGGGAGCCCTCCCTCACCTCTGGCCCAGCGCCCTCTTCAGGCAGAAAGGGAGACCCCGAACTCCACAGAGAGCCTTCTACCGCCAAGGTCACACTGCAGGGCCTCGGGGACGTGGCATCACGCGGGGTGCGGGGCTGAGGTGCAAGGCGACAGGCCCGGGGCTGCGGGCTCGGGGAAGCGGGGGGAGATGAACTACACGGAACAGAGCAAAACCCCAAATGACGTAACTCGTCAACCAGAGAGGGGACGACCAAGTCACAGAGCCGAGCTTTCACCTCTAATTTGATTTTTTCCTCCGGTTTATAAAAACGTTTAAAGGAACATCTTCACGCCGAAGTACAAAAACAATGGCCTCCGCCTTGAAATGCGCAGACTGTTATTGCATTTGGAGTAGGTTTGGGGCGGGGGGAGACTCTAGATTGCGTGCTGTGGGCAGAACACGGCTGGTCAACATGCTCTGAAAGACACCCTTGCGGTTGCTTCCCGCTGCAGTGTGTTCTGAAAAGTTGATACAGTCTCAAGGCCGGTGCCAGTATCTGTCTGTTGACCTGAAACACTGTATCTCAGAGAAAACCTGCCAGGACAAGGAGAGATCGCATAGGATACTGTTTTTATCCTCCGTGTAAAAGTTACAATGTTAATAAAAGTATTATTTATGCTTGATCAAACGGTATAAAGACAGATGCCAGGAGAAACATCTTACAGCGCACCCAGGAGTGTAACACTTGGAAACATGCCTCCTGGTGTTACTAAGGCAGTTTGGCTAAAAATAGCAAGCAGCCCCCAGCCCCCCTTGGCCGCCCACTTCCCCCTGGAATCCGGCTGATGGAAATAAAACATGTGGAGGGGCCTGACCCCCTCCACGAACATTACATCAGTCTTCCTTATTAGGAAAACTTCTTCCAACCTAACATTGTGCCCAAAACAATCAGAGTTTACTTCTCAATGAGCAGCTCTAGGACAGCTGCCCTAACCAGAAGGGTCTAAACCTTGGGAGGAATGCGGGCGTCAGGCAGGCTCCCTTCTGCCGCGGATTTTAATTCTCTGAACCGTGGCACCGAGACGGAAAGCATTAAGGAGGTGCATATTTCATGTCCCCCGAAGGAGGCACATTTAAGAAGGCACACTGACTCTTCCTCAAATGCTCCCTTTCTACATACTTTCTGACATATGCATGTTTACCGTGAACAGAGAGAGGAGAAATCAGAAATTCTTCGATTCTTGATTTATCATAACTGCAATACTGGTTCTGACCAAAGCTTTTGGTATCTGACCTTAAGATGATGAGAGGATCATGTGGAAGTTAAGAAGCTGAGAAACACCTCCCTCCCTCCCCCGCCCCGAACCTTTACTGTTATGTCTGATTTGCTAGACAACTTTGGGTTATCCTTTGGGCTCTGTTACCATATTAACATGTTAACTTGGCAACAAAAGCAAAAATTAACACGTGGGACTACATCTCAAACTAAAAAGCTTCTGTAGCAAAGGGAAACATCAACAAAATGAAAAGGCAACCTATGGAATGGGAGAAAATATTTGTAAATCATCTATCTGATAAGGGGTTAATATCCAAAATATATAAAGAACTCAACTCAGCTGCAAAAAAACCCCCCAAACAATCCAATTAATTACTGGCAGATTAACTAAATAGACATTTTTCCAAAGAAGACATTCAAATAGCCAACAGGCATGTGAAAAGATGCTCAACATCACTAATCATCAGGGAAATGCAAATCAAAATCAGAATAAGTATCACCTCACACCTGTCAGGATGGCTGTCATCAAAAAGAACACAAATAAGTACTGGAGAGGGTCTATACTAAGGCAGTTCGGCTAAAAATAGAACACAAATAAATACTGGAGAGGGTACTGGATGAAGCTTCCTATATTGTTGATGGGAATGTAAATTGGTGCAGCCATTATGGAAAACAGCATGGAGGGTCCTCAAACAATTAACAATAGAACTACCATATGATCCAGCAATTCCAGTCCTGGGGATCTGTCCAAAGGAAATGAATTTACTATCTTGAAGAGCTATCTGCACACTGATGCTTACTGCAGCACTATTTACAACATCCAAGACATGCAAACTACCTAAGTGTCCATGAACAGATGAATGGATAAAGAAGATGTGGTACATATACATGATGGAATTATTACTCGGCCATAAAAAAGAATGAAATTTTGCCATTTGCAGCAACATGGATGGACTTGGAGGGCATTATGCTAAGTGAAATAAGTCAGAGAAAAACAAATACTCTATATTACCACTTATATGTGGAATCTTAAAAACAAACAAACACACACAAAACACAACAACAACCAAAAAATACCTCAGGTTAATAGAGAACAGATTGGTGGTTGCCAAAGGTGGGGGAAATGGGTGAAGGTAGTCAAAGGCTACAAACTTCCAGTTGTAAGATAAATAAGTCATGCGGATGTAATGTACAGCATGCCGACTATAGTTAATAATACTGTATTGTATATTTGAAAGTTGTTGAGGGTAGAACTTAAAAGTTTTCATCACAAGAAAGATTTGTAATGACGTAAGGTGATGGATGTTAACTCAACTTATTGTGGAGATCATTTCACAATATATACTTGTATCAAACTGTCGCATTGTACACCTAAAACTAACACAATGTTATTCGTCAATTATATCTCAATAAAACTGGAAAAAAGAAAATCATACTTTAAAATGTGATATAATAAACTCATTTTCAAAAAAATTACGTTAACTGATCTAGACTTCTTGTTATGAAAGGTAAGACTTAAGAAGTTAAGATGTACGTGTAAAATAAAAATTAACGAAGGCAAACCTCTGCCTTAAACAATTACCTTTCCATGAATATAAATAGGGTTATTTATCAGTTTGCTGATCTACTTGGTATTTGACTTTTCTTTCATCTTGACATAATGACTATTTTCATCGGAAAGAAGAAAGGGTTACAAAAAAGTCCTAAGTCTCCAGTCCACAATGGGGCGGTGGCGTTAACAAAGGTAACACTACATCCTAAGGCGATTAATTTAGAAACAAGCAATCCTGAGCAGCAAGGGTCCAGGGCATCCTGCTCTGTGTACAGCGAGCCCCTCTTGACAGGCAATCACTAACAGACTGCTTGCCCTCTCCCCGGTTTCCAAGGTGGGTCCCTGAGAAAACCCAGTCAGTCACGTGTTCATGGAACCGGGGAGGGAGGAACAGCTTTCAGAGGAGGGTTGTGCACTGAAGGAAGACGGGCCTGGAGGGTGGCTGTGGCAGCTCCAGGCTTGTGCTTCGACATCTAGCTCATGACTGAACTTTTCTAACTTGAATGTTTTCAAAGGCAAGAAAAACAAATACACCCGAATCTCTTCTGCTCAGGACCTGGACGGTCCTCACTGTTTCCATGATGGACCAGGCACTGGTGCCCTGGGAAAGCAATTCCATTTAAGAACTCAAAGGGCTTTCCATCTCTGGGGAGTTTTCTCCACATACTTCTTACTGCTTTAGGGATTAAAGGCGGTGTGTCCTTCTCAGGAGTGAGGCTCTGGGGTCAGACCGCCCGGGGTTAAATTACTGGCTGAGTGTCCTTGATCCCTTAACCTTCCCGAGCCCATTTCCTCATCCTGGAGTAGGGGTTACAACGGGATTTCTCTCCTGGGCTGCGAGGGTGAAGTGAGTTAGGACATATGGAATGCTTAGAGCTAAGCTCGAGCAAACCTTCAAGAAGTGTAGAATTAATATCCAGGATGACCATGTAATTCAGTGTCCAAACAGGGACCTTTTTGTCCAGGAAAGATGTGACCTGGGCAGAACTCGCCCCCAGTAGGCAGACTGACAGTCCTGGGAAAAGTGGAACCTACAGTGATCCCAGTAACACTCCACGGTGCCAACGCCCCGCAGTGCAGACATGAACTGATTTAGAAAATTAACAAAATGTGTGCATCACTGGTACCAGAGGGTCTGAGATCAGAAGAAGAATGCCTTAATTTAAAAAAAACCAGTAACTGTAATGTGAAAGTGTTTATCTTAAAAAAAACCTAACAGTTTTATGTGAACCACCCATTCTGCTGACCTCAGAACATTCCTTTTCAACATCATCCCAAATGCATTGCAAAGATTCGTTTCAACGGTTCTGGCAACGTGGTCACTTCCTCAGAGCCCCTCCCCACGGACACCAGGGAGCTGCGGAGGAGTAACCCAAAGAAAGAGGTGACAAGGGCACAAGTTCACATCCACAGACTCAGACATGCTCCACAGGTGCAGCTCTACGGGGAACTGGGCCACTTCCCTCCTACCTGGGCAAGAGCCGGCACAGAAACATGTCTGTTAAAAATGAGCTTTTAACCTCACGCCGGTCAGAATGGGCATCATCAGAAAATCTACAAACAACAAATGCTGGAGAGGGTGTGGAGAAAAGGGAACCCTCTTGCACTGTTGGTGGGAATGTAAATTGATACAGCCACTATGGAGAACAGTATGGAGGTTCCTTAAAAAACTAAAAACAGAACTACCATATGACCCAGCAATCCCACTACTGAGCATATACCCTGAGAAAACCATAATTCAAAAAGACACATACACCCCAATGCTCACTGCAGCACTATTTACAATAGCCAGGTCATGGAAGCAACCTAAATGCCCATCGACAGACAAATGGATAAAGAAGATGTGGCACATATATACAATGGAATATTACTCAGCCATAAAAAGGAACGAAATTGGGTCATTTGTAGAGATGTGGATGGATCTAGAGGCTGTCATACAGAGTGAAGTAAGAAAGAGAAAAACAAATATCGTATATAAATGCATATATGTGGAACCTAGAAAAATGATACAGATGAACCGGTTTGCAGGGCAGAAACTGAGACACAGATGTAGAGAACAAACGTATGGACACCAAGGGGGGAAAACCGTGGTGGGGTGGGGATGGTGGTGTGCTGAATTGGGCGATTGGGATTGACATGTATACACTGATGTGTATAAAATAGATAACTAATAAGAACCTGCTGTATAAAAAATAAAATTAAATTTAAAAAGAAAAGAGCTTTAGTGGAAAACGTTCAGCTGGCATCCTCTTTCCTCCCTGGGCCCTTTGCAGTGGCTCCATTATGGAAGCTCTTTACTATATACAGTTGAGCACGACTCTGGGACTTGACCTGTGTGCAGGCCGGCCGCCTGGGGCCCCCCACCGCCTCGGGCCCGAGGGGGCCACACCCGCAAGACAGGGGAGCAGCCGGGACGGCACCCTGCTCTCCTCCAGGCCCCGATACCGCGGTGCTGTCTCCCCTGGGCCTTCAGCCTCCCCACCTACAAAACTGGCCCGAGGCCCGTTTCTGACCTAACTCACCGGGGCTGCCTGTGGAACCTCGGAGAAGAACATCTGGGAAAGTGTCTGCTCACTCAGCAGTGTGCATCCTCCCCGGATCCCGCCCCGCCCCCCACGTATCCATTCAAGAGGGACGCAAGACCTAGAACTCTCACATGTCTGTCCAAGGCCCCAGACCAGCTGGTAGTACCCCCTGGCTGGCCTGTCCACGCAAGGCCACTGCTCGTTTAGTTACTGTCTGTCTCCCCCTGAGACCGCGATCTCTCTAAGGGCAGGTCCACGTCTGCTTTACCCTGCAGTCTGTCACCTGAAGTTCAGCACACCGTCCCTGAATGAATCCTTGAGCTGGGAGAGGTAGGAGGAGAGGATGGCTATGGAAGCTTAACGGATGCCAGACACCGCCCGCTCTGCACGCAGGCTTCCGCGCTCCCGCGTCTGTCTCTGCATCTGCACGGATGCGTCACGTGGCCGTGTGTGTATGTACCCGCTCTCTGCAGTACCGATGAGCTGGACCAACCCCTCTCTCACCCATGTAAGGGGAGGCAGCCGAGGACAGCGCTTGGCACACAGGTGTGCCGGGAGCTGCCGTCCTCTCTCTTCCCCCGGCAAACGGCGCCACCACTGACGCAGCTCCTCCACTCAGCACCCAGGGCTCACCTCACCCCTCACCCAGCCATCTAACCCCACCACCCCTGCCCCACCCCCTCCCGGACGACCTCCCACGCGCGCTGCCTCGTGCCACCCAGAGAGGTTTTCAAGCGGCACGTCTCATCCTGTAACTTCCTGACGCACACGCCCCCCGTCGCTTCGGCCTGCTCTCAGGACAAACCCTGAGTTCTCCAACCTGGGCCACCAGGCCTGGCGGGCTGGCTGTGGCCTCTCCCCACTGCCCCATTCTCGGGGTCCAGCCCCGCATCCTGGGCAGCAGCCCTTGCCCGCGCCCCCCAGCGGGGTGAGGTTCTCCGGTCTCCTGCCCTCACCCTGTCACAGCATCACCTACGCGAGCACTCCCCGTGCGTCCTGCATCTGGTCTCTGAGACCCTGCATCCCCCTTACCCGGACCTGGGGCTCTTCCAGCTCGAGCAACACGAGGACCAGGAAGCAGGTGCTGGCAGAGACACGAGGGCTGGGCCAGGGGACACCCGGGTCTGCTGTGGCTCCCCAGGGTGGCCCTGTCTCCACCGTGTTCCCGTCTGTGACAACCGGTACCAGACTTTAAGGCCAAATGTTCTACTGAAAAACACCTCTGTACACACAAGGAAGAAGCTCACAATCACGCTGCATGAAAGAAGTTCGACGAGGGGCGCTCGTCTGTGAGCTTCTCTCTCACCTCCTGTTTTCCTGCCGCTCATCAGCTGGCTGTGACTTCTCTCCATTCACAAGGCAATGTGGTCTTCCGTTTTTCCCCAAAAGACTAGAATTATGAAAACTCATTTTATGAATCCCAAAAGACTTTTTTTTTGGCGAAGTTTAACAGTGGATAAAAACAAACAACCCAATCAAAAAATGGGCAGAAAACCTAAATAGACATTGCTCCAAAGAAGACATACAGATGGCCAACAAGCACATGAAGAGATGCTCAACATCACTAATTATTAGAGAAATGTAAACCAAAACTACAATGAGATAGTTTTGATTTTTGATGATGGCAATTTTGACACCGGTCAAAACTGCCATCATCAGAAAGTCTACAGATAATAAATGCTGGGAAGGTATGGCGAGAAGGGAACCCTCTTGCACTGCTGGTGGGAATGTAAGTTGGCGCAGCCACTATGGAGAACAGTATGGAGGTTCCTTAAAAAATTAAAAATAGAGCTACCATATGATCCAGTAATCACACTCATGGGCATATATCTGGAGAAAAACACGGTCCAAAAAGATACATGCACCCAATGTTCACAGCAGCACTACTGACAATAGCCAAGACTTGGAAGCAACCTAAATGTCCATCAACAGATGAATGGATAGGGACTTCCCTGGTGGCGCAGTGGTTGAGAGTCCGCCTGCCGATGCAGGGGACACGGGTTTGAGCCCTGGTCCGGGAAGATCCCACATGCCGTGGAGCAACTAAGCCCTGCGCCACAGCTACTGAAGCCCGCAAGCCTAGAGCCCATGCTCCACAACAAGAGAAGCCACAGCAATGAGAAGCCCGTGCACCGCAACGAAGAGTAGACCCCGCTCGCTGCAACTAGAGAAAGCCCGTGCGCAGCAACAAAGACCCAACGCAGCCAAAAATAAATAAATTTATATATATATAAAAAAAACAACTATAGTTAGTTTCTTTTTTCCTCATCTAGCATTAATGGTTTTTGACCAGTTACTTATTAAAGTGCTACGGTATGAGTCTTTCAGTAGAAACTGGTTTGGGGTGAACACAAAAAGTCCACAGGGATTTTCCAATTTAGTACAAGAGGTTGGACAACTGTCCTATTAACTTATCAAATAAAGTTTTATTGTGCCTCTTTCTCCTGTTTGAAAATGTAGGTCACTTCTGATATATGGGGACGGGCGGGAAAAACGTATTCTGGGGACAGAGAGAAGTCAGCAGCCTCTGAAGTAGAAAATAGTGTTGGTAGGACTGGTGGGGAAGACACATCCGGGAAGAAGGGAAGAGAGGGTGCAGCTCGACTGGAACAGAGGAAAGACAAGGCAAGAGGCTGAAGGAAGCAGCACGCGTGACCTGCCGGCCAGCTGGCGACACACCATGGACGTGTGGGCCGAACCTCAACACTGCCGTTCACCTAACCTCTGCAGGCCTCGGTGTCCTCTCCTTTAAAAGAGGGAACAGGAACACCTGCTTACGCGGCTTCTTGCAGGTTTAAGTGAGGTCGTGGATGTAAACATTTTAGTTTCCTTTCACTTTCCTTCAGTATTCAGAAAACATGAACATTAAGTTTGGTTTGTTCTAAGATCGCAGAATCTAGTGGAAAGCTTGAGGCAGACGTTGAAAAGCAGACCTGAGCTTCCACTGTCAATGATCCCGTCATGACCACAGGCACCGTCAGGGCCCAGGACGGACAGCCCCCCGTGCCCTGTCCTCACACCCCTCACACCGGTGGGAAGGGATGCCAACCACCTCCCTGTCTGTCCTGAAGGTGGGTGGGGGCTTCACGGTGCATTTCAGGAGAAAGGCCACGTGTGCCTGCAGTGAACATACAAGTTACTCATGCTATGAACCAGAGGCAGAAGGAATGAATGGACACTACTCCTGTCCTGAATTCAGAGCTCCAAGTCGCTTTGGACACTGAGTTAAAAAGTGAAATATATTCATAAAGCTGAATCTTTCATTACTTTGCTAAAGACTAGGATTCAGGTTATTTCATGAAATCAGATAATTTATCACTCAGGATATTTCAGGGAGAAATACATTTTGTGAAGCCAAGCCTTTCCTTCCCACTGTTTACAGCACAGAATGAAAGTACACTCTGCTTGAAGGCTTGAATTCTACCAGTGTTGAGCGCTCAGAACGCAAATGACCATAGCTCTAAGTTTGACAAGTACCCTGACTTTTTGTTTCCTGTCTCCTTTTATGCCCTCAGTGGTTTACATTTTGTGCAAAACATCTTATCAGTGATGGTGTGAGAAGCTTTCTTTTAAGAGAGAGAGAGGGACTTCCCTGGTGGTCCAGTGGTTAGGACTCTGTGCTTCCACTGCAGGGGGCCTGGGTTCAACCCCTGGTCGGGGAACTAAGATCCCACAAGCTGCATGACATGGCCAGAAAAAAAAAAAAAAGTAAAAAGTAAAACAGAAGAGAAAGGCAGAGAGAAACAGAGAGAGAGAGATTCCAAGGACAGCCATGCCCAAATTGCATGGTATCCTTGCTGGGTTGAAAGCCAGTGAATGACGCTTCCTGCTCAATATCCCGGTCTCTGGTCTCTGACCGCAGGATGAGCACATTCAATCCCTAAACCGCACAAATGCCCCGATTTCCTTGTTGTCTCCGAATGCACAGGACCGGCCCTAAGACAAAGTGGCGGCTCCCAGCTGCAGGAGTGACCCTGGGTGACAATTCACAGCAGAAAGCCCTCTTCAGTGTGATTCCCTTTCACTCATGGCAGGGGGTGTCTCTCTTCTTACTTCGCCGTCACAACCTGGGGGGTGCGCTCTCCCGTCTCAGCCCCTCGGGCTCAGTCTCCTCACAAGCAAAATTAGTAGGTGAGGTTACATTCTTGCTCTAAAACTTGGACTAGCTCTGTTATAGGGAAGTGAAAAATAATCGTGAATAACACTGACTGGGAAACAGGAGATCAGGGTACCCGCGTCAGTTCTACTACTAATGAGCCGTCTCTTAATATTCCTGGAACTTAGTTTTCTTCCTAATTTGTTTTTTCAAAACGAATAAATATTCACTGTGGAAAACTCGAGTCTCAGAAAATGAAAGTACTAGGATAATAAAGTAAAAGTGAAGCTTCCTCCCCCGAACCACCCTTCCTCATAGGGTGCCATCCCCAGGGGAACAGCTCTGCTTGTGTTCAGCGCTCTCTTCCCAGAGCTTCCACTGTGCAGACACCTGCACACACAACACACACAACACACGGACGTTTAGAGGTAGGGCTTCTGTATGATCACAGCAGCTGGATCACGTGTGTGCACCTTCCTCAGTGATGCTTCATCTCCCAGGACGGTCACAGACGCCCCTCCCCGTTGCCGCCCCGAACCCCTGCCCCAGCTGGGCTGTAGCCCACGTGTGCCGGGGCAGACAGGCCGTCCCTCATCAACGACAGACACAGCCTCCTCAAGGAGTCTCTAGTACAAGCAGTGGAGCACTGAAGATCCTTGTACAACTTGAGTATGTATTTTGAGTTTTCTGTGGGAAAAATTTCTAGCAATTGCGGGGTCAAAGGGTGAGTGAATTTCACATAAAGTGTGAGGGCCACACTGCCCTTGAGAAGATCTTATGACCTTATCTTTATCTGAAAAAGGAGGAAAGAAGAGGTGATGCGTTTCCAGTCTTTTTCCAACTGAACCTTGAATTCAGCTCACTTAGGAAGCTTTTCAAACCAGAATGGAAGATGAGGCGGGGCTCTGAGATCCAGCTGCCTTTCAGCCAGTCCACTCATTTCAGGCCCTGGCTTCACGAGCAAGTACTGAGACTTTGTTTTGCTTTGGTCGTAGTTGCCAAATTACATTGTTTTTCCCCATGGAATAACATCGTCTTTCCCCGTGGCAATACTGCTAGCCAGAAAGGAAAGTGCTGCTTGTTTCTAGAAGTGGGTAGGAAACGATTTCCTGGCACTTGCTACATCATCAGTTGCAAATCTCACTTATTTAAGGGACAAAATACTCCCTTGCAGGTGTGGGTCTCAAACTTTTTAGTGAGCATCACAGTCATCCAGAGCCCGAAAAAGCACAGACCGCAGGGACCCACCCTCAGAGTTTTTGCTTCAGTAGGTCTGGGACGGGGCCAGAAATGTCTGTTTCTAACCATTTCCCAGGTGATGCTGCTGCCGGCGGTCTGGGGAGCATGGCTTTTCAGAACGCTCTGTGATCACTGGGCAGGCATTTGCAACTAGAGGGCCACGGCCTCACTCTGGGGAGATGGCGCTTCACATGAGTCTGAATGCCAGTCAGTCACCCTGATTACTACACGACACCTTCTCTCTGCTACAGGTCACCGCCGCGCAGGGAGGGGCAGGAAGCCAGGACCACACGGGCGGCCCCAGAGTCCCCCCTTCCGCCCAACACCTACTGTCGCACAGGAACTGGTATTTGAAAGCACATGAGACGACTGCAAGGTACCTTCACCTTGTTCTCTGTCTTACAAAGGAGACTCCACTGATCAGATGGTGACAGGTACTGACACTGATGCCTTCCGATAATCCCCAGGGACGTACAGCCACTTAAGCGACACGCGTCAAACAGACAAATTCAGCTCTCAGTCACCCAAGTTCTGAAAGCAAACACAAGAAGACAGACGACGTGAACCTGAACCTTCACTCTGACTGTGGGCTGTGGATCTACAGGGCACCGCCAACGCAGTTCCTGTCCTACATCTTGTATCTGAGAATGATGGTCGTACAGTGTGCGGTGGGGGTAGACGTGAACAAAGGAACAGGTTCATGTTTACATAGTCGTGACAGGACAGCGAACTCTGCTGGACAGGGAAGAAGGCAGGCCACAGGGGAGAGCACCGGACCTGCCGGGCGCACCGTCAGGCTGCAGGCTGTTCACCGGTCAGCTGTGATACACCTGGTTCACGGTGTGTTTTCAGAGCTGAAGTCAGAGCATGTGAATTCACGTCGGAGGAGACAGTTATGCAATGACGGACAGGAGAGAAGAGCGAGCCAAGACAGTGTCCTAGAGCGACACGGTGGCCCCTGCGGCGACAGGCAGAGGGAGGCTGCCCGTCCACCGCGGTCCCTCGGCAGCTCTGAAGGGGGCTCGTCGAACCGGCCAGCGCCGTAAGGACGGGCAGGACCACCTCAAGTCCCCGGAGGCGCACGTCACATTATTCCCTAAGACCATGGCTCTGTTTCCGGCCGGCGCTTTCGAAGTCTTGACTAGTCAAGTTCTTTATTTGAATAAATCTTTCTTTTTTTTTTTTTTAATTATGATTTGAGAGGTTTTTAAACCCCTGACAACCTCTCTTATGGGTAATCAAAATCAGATACTGCTGCTGAAAAACGAACAAAGGGGTGAGGAAGAAGTGACAAGTAGGTCCCCAAATTCCTTTTTAAAGCGTCTAGAGAGATTCCACAGATTATACAGATATCCAGGAAACACTGTGCTCGACCTGTGAATGTATCCATTCAGACGAAGAGCTATTTGCATATTTTCCATGATTCTCTGCGTGTGACAGTCCAGCCAGGCCTTCCTCACCCCCTCCCCGCGGGCCCCTCTCCGGCCACGAAGCTGGACGCCCACCATCCTGCAGACACGTGGCCTTCTCCACCCAGGTTCACTCGATCAAACCTCCCTACTGTCAGGCCTCGCTTGCTGTCTCCAGAATCTTCCCCTGCTCCCAGGAGGGCTGGTCACCCCTCCCTAGGGTCTCCACAGAGCCTACTTCAACCTCGGGCCTCACCAGCCCTCTCTGCTGCCATTCCACGACCCCACTCATTCGGGGACACCTAAGTGTTCTCTGAGTCCGTGAGTGTTTGCTGAGGGAAGGAGTGACACTGATTTGTTTGCTCGCTTTTTAAAGTGTCAGGAAAGGTTTCCCAGTATGTCCTCCCCCAGCCGTCATGGAAGACAGCCCGTGGGCCGTTACGGCTCCGTTCCCGCGGCACAACTGTCTTCCCCTCATCGATTCTGAGAAATCTTACATAACCGGAGAACTCTGTGGGTTACAGAAGGCCTCGGCCACCGCGGGGCTCTGTGTGGTGAGAGGACGCTGTTTTAGGGGAGATGAACCCAGAGCGAGAAGAGCCTGCCCGCCTGGGGAGGCCCCGCCTCTGCGAGGCGCGTTTTCTTCCTTCTGGAAAAAGGAGATTTTATAATTTTTAAAAGGACAGACAATGGTCTCTCAGGACTATTCTACAATTCAATAAAGAATGTATGTAAAACACTTGGAAAATTCACAGTGTCATGAACTATTTGTTGAATAAATGGATTAAGCAATTCATGTGGACTTGAGTACCGAGAGAGACCAGCCCAGAGCAGCCTTGACCACCAGGCGTATCCGATCGTGAGCGCTCATTTCTGAAGGTGGTCTAGTCATGGTTTTCTACAGGAATTGTGGCCTAAGACAGAGCAAAACAGAAGGAAACACAGAGCTCTCTGACCTCTGGGTACACGATTTCCCCGTGGATGATGACTCAGGGTAAAAGCACCGACAAAGGCTGGGTTTCTGCTGCACCGGCCTCTGCTGAGACCCAGCAGGGCAGGGCGTGCCCTCCCCACCTGCACAGACGCCCTTGGGAGAGGCAAGAGGAGGGGAGCCAGGATTGGCAAAGCGCGCAGATGTGGCAGGAAGTCTGGATCTCCGCATCGCGGCTTCCGGCCCGGGGAGCTGCTGCCCGTCCCTCGGCCTGGGCTCACTCCCCGGTGACATCATCTAGTCTCCACGCTGCAGCCCCACAGAAGCCTCCGCAACCGATGAGTCCCCAACTTCCAGCTCAGCTGCGTCTCCCCAAGCCTAATATGGAAGGCCCCTGAGTCACGGGAGGGACCTCCGCAGTTGTTAAAATAACAGAAGTGCTTATTAATCACAGTTGGAAACCAGTGCACGTACCACGGGGATGGCTTTCCAGCTCCGCATCGCCACCACCTGGAACGGTGGCTCTAAATCCGACCACTGGACTCCTACAGCACACAAGGCCCACGTCAAATCCGGTCATCCTGCGGTCTAAGACAGGAGATCACTGAAAATCAAACGTAAACCTAAAATGCTCTTTTTCAACTATGTGAACTTTTCTCTTGAGATCAACCCCTGACCACAGGGAACTGGTGATTTCTGTAAACTTTGTCCTGTGACCCAGCTTAGAGGTTACAGCAACTCATTAATTATCCCGTTTCCCAGATTACACTATATCCGGAAGGGTATTATCTCCTGAAATGTAAATTAGCATAAAACATTCCAAAAGGTTTGGCGGTCAGTCTCTTACTTTTCCTACGTTGCCCGCGGTGGTAAACCTTTCTGCAGTCAGAATTCCCTTCTGGCAAACACACAGTGGCCAAGTTTAGAAGCTGGACTTGGGTGAGATGACACCATGCGTTTCCCTGGTCTCAGTATACTAGGATATATATGCACAACTAACACAACTACACATTTTTAAACCACCTCTATCATCATTTTTGGAGGTCACGGGCACTTGGGATTTTTGTGAAGCTTGTATTTCTAATATAGTTTTGTGGATGACAGGCTTATAATCTGAATGAGAATGTGGTACTTCCTGTCTGAGATCCATCTTTGTACTTCTCCAAGACCAGGGAACCGTATCCCCGAGAGTCACCAGCTTCCTGAGTGTTTCAGCCCAGCCCTCCATGAGAGCAGGCAAAGCTGAGGCGGAGGAAAGGCAGGGCTGCACGGGACACCCTTCATCTCCCTCCTTACACGGTACGGGGACAACTCAGATCGTCTCCTCCGGTCTCTCACTTTATGGGAGGACAACAGAAACCCGGGGGCAACGCGGGTGGCCTGGGAAGGGTCAGCTGGCGTGCACAGCCCGAGCCAGGACCACCAGTGCACCAGAAGACAGGCTTGGGCTGACGGCCACTTCCTCGGCTGGTTCAGAAAATAAAGGAAGGCGGCCGAGAAAGACAGGCGGGCAAGTCACAGATGCATCTAGACTGTACTACATCATCATCTCAAGAGATCTGTACCGCACACAGCTTTCAGGGTGGCCCCGGCCAACGCCAGGTGTGTGTTGGCCTTGTAAGAAAACCCAGAGGTTCAGCCCGACCCTGTGGTTTCAAGCACTGCAGCCTTTAATCTGTCTGCTGGGAGTTGCAGTGCCCTCACGATTTTCCTGACTCATAATTTCAGCCGATGCCTGTTGGCAACAAAAGTGACTGGTGTTTTTTTTTTTTTAATGAAAATTGCAGAAGAGATACTGTATTTGAAACCAGATCTAATTACAGTGATGAAAGGATGAACTAGTTATCTCAAAGTCAGAACAGGACCCAAAAGCCATTTTGTAAAAGAGACTCGAACCCAAGGGTCAGAGCAGACCCCACCGTACGACCAAACTTTGTTTCAAGATGTTCAGTCTTCACTATATTCTTTCCTGTTCAAGTGGCTGAATGTTGATAATGCAGCTGTATGACTCTGTGATTGCACGTCATTATTTGGCTTACATAAAACGCAGTGAACCAATAATTGCTGTGCTACATAAGCTCTGACACTTCACGATCAGTGTGATTTTGAAGTATATCCTAATTATAGATTTAAGTAGAAGCCTGTAGTAAAATGAAACTAGTGCCACCATGAGAACACTGAGCAAACACTCAGGCGTCCAGTTTGATTATCCTTCTCTTTTATTTTCAGATTGGTGTTTGGCTTAATAGGGAGACAAAATCAAAAGGATCAGAGAGAAAATAAACACATAGGTAGACTGAGCTCTGAGCAGAGGGACAGAGCCTGGGAGCTACAGCAGCAGACACACACCGGGGGGAGCAGCCAGAGCACCCGGGACACGGTGGCCACCCCCCCAGGGCTGGGCCGTCCACGCAAGGCGGCCAAGGCAACCCAGCCAGATGCCTCCACTGGGATCACCTCCTCAAGTAAACTGGGCTTCAGAATTCTAAACGTTAGCCTTTACCCTTAAAAGCTTTCCTCCTGAACCTGCGTAATCAGCGTTCTCAATTTGACTTTGCCAGGTTTGTCATCTGTGCAGAAGCTGCTGGAAAACCCTACAGTTGCCCTGGGTGCACAATTCCAAGTGTCACAATCCCCCTGCACTCGGAGGGGAGGCCCCAAGGGCTGGAAAGAGAAACCAGCCAGAGCCTGAAGGCCCCGGTCCTCCTGTAACTGCACCTTCGGGAAGTCACAACCAAGTGCACGCTTTATACTTTTTCAATCTGTCCAGCGGAGGGGTCAGGACACCTGCCCTGAAAAAGGCCCTGGACCGGCAAAGGCCCCGAATTGTTAAATGAACGAGAGCTTGGCCCGGGTCTCACACTCTCGACCTTGATATGCCTGTGAAGGGTGAACACTCGGGCTTTTCTAAACCTTGAAGCATAAAAATAACTCCAAGTAACTTTTCCATCCTTTGTACCCTGGAGCAAGGATGCCGACCTGGTAGAGGAGAGCCTGGCCGGCGGTGGAGGTTACTGAGTGTCCACAGTGGCTGCTGAGCGGTTCTGAGGGGAAACAGTGCAGTTCTGTACGTCTGCAAACTGACGACTCCCGCTGGCTGTGCACGAAGAGGGGCCAAGGATGCCTGGACTTGGACAACTTCCGTCTCATCCCCGGACGATGTTGGTGCCTTTCAGAGAGATCCGCAGGCTTAGGTACCACTCTCTCTCGCAAATAAAAGCTCCGCTTTGGAGAGGCAACGTCCAGCCCCTCGTCCCGTCCTGGGCATCCTGCCCTCACCTGCAGGGACAGGCTTACAGGTGCTGGTGTGGACAGTGTGTGCTCAAACCTTCTGCTATGTGACACAACCTCGTGAGACGGAGGGCACCTGTTTTCGTTTTCTCTCTTAATAAGTGCCTCAAATAGATCTTTCTAGAGATCCGCACGTCACTTTATACAAACACGTCCATTTATAGTTAGGAAGACAAGGAGAAAATGAGGCTTTACCAAGAAAAACCACACATTCTTCCAACTCCAGCTATCAATCAGTTCACCTGTGGTTTTACTGGGATATGCTTTGCTTCAACGCTCTTTCACTGGGCAGGTTTTCCAGACCTTAACTTAGTCAAGGGACAGGTCTTGACGTCACCTTCAAACAGAGTCAAGCTTCCTCGCTGTCTGTCCTCCCGTGCGGCAGAGCCACCTCCCCCAGGGCTTGCACCGTGGTGATCGTCCCCTCAGCTGTCCCCACTCTGACCTCTCAGAACATCACACGTGGGGTCCATCTGCCTCCTGCTCGCCTCTCTTTGGTCCGACACCCGAGCTGCCTTGCCCTCAGGGCCGCTCTACTTCCTGCCCGCTGCCCGGCAGGACCCTGGACGCAATCCCCCCGCCTCCCCCCTTCAAGACCATCAACGCCAAGGGCAGTCAAGTCCACGTTCTAACCCCAGTAAAGGGTGAATCCAACCCCTTCAATCAGTTCCTTTGCCACCAGCTTAGTTGAGACCAATGTCCATTTCCTGCATGATTCTAACCATCCCAGTGGTTCTCCTGTCTCCCAGCTGACCACCTACACCTGCCGCAGGAGGACGCCAAGCAACCAGCAGAGAGAAAACAGAAGCAGAAGGTGTCCCTGTTGTCCTCAACCGAGGCACCATGCGGAGCAGTGAGGTCTGATTTAGGTCGCCGCCGGAGCACAGAAGAGCACACGATATAAGAGTTGTTTCATGGTCTAAGACTCGGGCTCAACGTTGCAGAGACGAGACGAGCTCAGGAAGTAACTCGCCATCGATGGAACCGCCGTTTTAGGGACTCTACGTGCCAGAGCACCTCAGCAGAGGGGGCGACTACTGTGATGACCAGGGTGGAGAGAAGACGTCTGGTGACATTTCCGGGTCAGCGTGCAGGAGGCTGACCGCAGTCGTTCAGCAAACGCCGACCACCGTCTACCAAGCGCAGGGTGTTCCTCCACGTAAGGGACACGAAGGAGACTAGCAGACGGCTCTCTCCTTGGGAGGTGAAGGGGATGGTGGGGTTCTGGGGTCCAGGATGCAGGAATGTCATCAGAACCCGACCTCAGGCAGACCCTGAGGGCACCTTCCACCAGCCAGGTGAGTGTCGCACCTCCTCTCCTCAAGCGCCCAGCCCCACCAAGGTGACGACCTACTTCCTAGTTCACTGAAAAAACAGGAAGCCCTCACTGCTGCGTCCATCCACACCTGATCCCTGGCCTGCGGACCCCGCCTTCTTTCCAGAACCGCAGAAGAGCCTCTGCCGTGCCCCGACCCCAGCCTGTCCTTCCGTCTCTCCTGACCTTTGATGGGCAAGGTGAAGCCCTTCGTCCACGTTCCTGCGTGCGTCCCCAGGCACCCGCTGGGGCATTTACAGGGACGCACGAAGGTGGTCCACATGCCAACAGCAGCCGCTACAAAACGCGAGGGCTCGCCTGGAGGACGGATGCTGTGACGCTCCGCCTGAGCACAGCCGCTCCTGGGCCCGGGCTCTTTCCCGCTGGGCTGACCCCAGCCTCACTGCTGTTCCTTCTTCCTGGCTCTGTTTCCCCCAGCACAGGACTACGTGAAGCCCTGGATATTTAGTTTGCTTCTTTACGGTGTGTCTCCCATCACTACAAGACAAGCTGCACGAGGGCAGGGCTTTTTGCCTATTTGTCCATTTGGGTCCCTACTTTATTCCCAGAGTCCAGCCAGCGGCCAGGCCACGGGGCTTGTTCAACAACAGCTGTCCAGCCCTGCCGTTTCAGAGCTGTGTGGCTCTGGGCACATTCTTACCCTCCCGAAATCTCACTCGCATCCTTTTTAAGATGGGGGTGCTGATGGTACTTACTACATGGGGCTGGGGTGACGGTTAGACGACGTAAAGTGTGTTAAACGTTTTAGCACATTTCCTGGTAGGAGGTAACTGCTCTAGGGTATTCATCATATCGTTATTCAGGATATCGTAAGGATACATCAGCGTCTAAGTTGACCTGAAGTGTGTCCGGCCCCCAGGAGGTATCTGTTTGGGAATTTAGTGCACTGGCATCAAAAAGAAAAACAAAATGCCTGGAAGTCTGCTTTCTTGCTATTATTCAAGATTCCATTTAAAACCAACCCTGACCTGAAAAACACTGAACGGACGACTCACAGGGCTGATGCTCAGGTTCTAGAGTAAAGATGATGTGGAGTAATTTGATGAGGAAGTCACGTCAACCCGCAGGCAGCCCACGTCCACCGGCCGTCAGAGCAGGTTCCCCGGCCTGGCTGACGGACTGCGGGCCTCACCTCGGCCCTGTCCCCCGTGTCCTTCCCCCTCTGGTGCCAGCTACCGCTGTCCCCACCCCCCAGCTCTCTGGTTCCAGGCTGGGGGGTCTCTGTTAGCACGGGGGCAGTATGAAAGGAAACGCATCTCTGTGCACCTTTATCTTCCCTTTAGGGTTTACATGGAAAAGACAAGGGGGGGGTCCTTCTTCCCACCGTTGGTGGGATTAAAAGTCATTTAAAAAAAATAAAAATCAAGTTGGAGCTCTGAGTGCATTTTCCCGCAAAACCACGTTATATCTAATGGCTCCCGTCGATGGTGCTATGAATAGAAGCAGGATACGCTGACCTGTCCTAGAACCAACCACAAACTGACACGGTTTCAGTGACAGGGCATGTTCAGAGTTCCCAGCAAAGGATTTACAAACGCACATTCAAAATCCAGCCCAGGGCTTCCCTGGTGGCGCAGTGGTTGAGAGTCCGCCTGCCGATGCAGGGGACACGGGTTCGTGCCCCGGTCTGGGAAGATCCCACATGCCGCAGAGCGGCTAGGCCCGTGAGCCATGGCTGCTGAGCCTGCGCATCCGGAGCCTGTGCTCTGCAAGGGGAGAGGCCACAACAGTGAGAGGCCCGCCTACCGCAAAAAAAAAAAAAAAAAAAAAAAAAAAAAAAAAAAAAAAAAAAAAAAATCCAGCCCAGGTGAAAGCGGAGGGTGCTGACCCTCAGGGGCTCTGGCAGTTTCACAAAGGCAGCACACGTGTCATGAAGCGGGGGATGATGCCTATGAGTCTCATGCACGGTGGTCCAGTGCTACTTCCTTCCAACGTGGATGGGCACCTGGTCCCTGTTCTCTGATACCAGGAAACGTGGTAGAGAATGCTGCATGCCCTGCAGGGTCTGGAGAGTGACAGCTGCTTAACCAAGGTTCCTTCCTCCCTCCCTGCCCACTGGTGAGACTTCTGTGTCTATTCTTCTTACTTGGTTTTGTCTTTTTTTAAAATTAATTAATTAATTAATTAAGTTATGGCTGCGTTGGGTCTTCGTTGCTGCGCGCGGGCTTTCTCTAGTTGCGGCGAGCGGGGGCTACTCTTCGTTGCGGTGCGCGGCCTTCTCATTGCGGTGGCTTCTCTTGTTGTGGACCATGGGCTCTAGGTGCACAGGCTTCAGTAGTTGTGGTGCACGGGCTCAGTAGTTGTGGCTTGCGGGCTCTAGAGAGCAGGCGCAGTAGTTGTGGCGCACGGGCTTAGTTGCTCCACGGCATGTGGGATCTTCCTGGACCAGGGCTCGAACCCGTGTCCCCTGCGTTGGCAGACGGATTCTTAACCACTGCGCCACCAGGGAAGCCCCCTGTCTGTTTTCTTATGAGTCTATTTCTAACACTTCTATATGGAAAAAAATTGCAAAGTTTTGCCAAAAATCCAAAAAATGGTCATTTGCTCATTTCTTCTGGCTGCATTTTGCCTGCAAATGGCAGCTTCTCCCTTAGGAGGAAATCTTTTCCATCAAGGAAGCCTTTCCGCCTTCCAAAAGCCCAGGGCAAGATGGAAACCAGCATCGTTGCTTCCTGCAGGGGGAAGCTCTGGCAGCTGTTCGCCCTGCCCTCCGTGGAAGGACTCAGAGCTGCATGAACCAACCACCCGAATTCTCAGCCTGCCTTCCGGTCCTTGTGGTCCAAACACACAAGTAAGAGAGGCTCACCTAACCGGAACTGCTCGCGTCACCCATCATGGTTGTCCCTAAAGCACACGAGCAGCAAGCAGCGACTGCTCAAGGTGAAAGGCACCTTTAGGGGTCAGTGGGGCTGGGCCGAAAACTGCCCAGGGCACTGGCTTCAGGGGGCGTTTCTCCTTCCTGACCCCTCAGGCCCTCCTTCCTTCGGCTGTACCTCCCCACCCTCCCTACAAGGCTGGGCTAGCTCTAGCCAGTCATACAGTCTCCTTGGAGGAAGCCTTTCTCATCCAGCATCGCTAATTCTTCATCCTTCGACACAATCTGATACAGAGCTTCCCAGCAAAACCACCCCCGTGAGCGAGTGCAACCTCGCTTTTGCAGAGCAACCCGAGAGGCGGAAAGGGGACGGCCCGAGGACCTCACTCGACCTCCTAGCACCCTGTGTCTCAGAAGAACATTTGCGGAGCTACTGTGTGTGAACGCAAGAACGCGTTCACAGGAGAGTGCAGGGCTCGTCAACTTATTTTTTTGGTGTCTACCTCCCCCATTTACTTGAAGAAGAGAGTCATTTTGCCAAATAAGAAACCGTATAGGCATTTTGAGAAACACAGTGAACTTCCGTCACCTGATGTTTATCTGGATCTTCTGAAACAATTGCTGAAAAAGCACATCACATGTTGATATGAAATTGTTTACAGGGAAATGTACGCAAAAGAGAAAGCAATGTCTAACACATATTTTTACTGTTCCCAGTGACTGTGAAAAAAAATCCGGAAAGTGGGGGAAGAAAAGCAACAGTGGTTTGGACGATCAACAGCTGCGTAACCAAATTAACAAGTTCCTTTTGAAATAATGACTCCAGCACCTTGAGCAGTATGGACTCCTTGATAAGTTCCAGGAAATACTTTATACTTCAGTAATAATGAGTGATTTCAAAGATAGTAGAGTATAAGATTTACTACAGTCTAGGGAAAATATTTTGGGGAAAAAAAGCAACTATGCTCAAAAGTAGTATAAAGATTACAGCTCTTGAGAAAACAACACAGTAAAGTTTTTTAAAGATCAACTGCAAGGCAATGCAGTAGGTGGCATTCAACTCTTACTAAAAAGTTTTCAAAGTCAACGAAAACCCAGAGCCCACAAGCCTATAATGAAGCACCCCAGGGCTCCTATAACCAGGACACCAACCTCTTGTTTTCCAAGTCAGTGTCCTCACCTGGGAACACACTGGGTGTGCAGTTGTTACACCATTTCAAGCATGCAGGCTACTGGACCACACCAGCTGTCAGAATGTTATGATTCACGGGTTTCACAGCCACAGAAAACAAAGCTGTGTGACTGTCGACCACCGACCCCGAACTCTTCACCCAGGGCACCAAGTGTTCACACAGCCAAAAAGACGGTTAGGATGCTGGCGAGCTGGATTATTCGCTGTACGTGCCTAGTTTCTTAGTAACGGATGTGGTGTGGGCACCTGGCAACCCAGCCCAGTCCTTATTCAAAACACAAAAACTAGAATTAGTGTCAGATAAATCGTATTTTATATAAAATAAATAGAAGAAATAAAAAACAAGGCTTAGCGATTAGTTGGAAAGTGTGTTGATTATATATTGATTATATACCTCTTGCCTATTTTTGATACACCCACTGTTAAGGGTGGACTAACCACGTGACTTCCTCTCTCTTCAGGTCGGACTCCGGACTCTTCCAATCGCTCCAAGGCACGGGGACCCCTACTCTTACCCGCAACAACGCAAACCCACGTGAACAGACCAGGGAAAAAATAAAATTCACTCAAACCTCTCATCACTAAGTCAAAGTCCCCCAGCTCTTGAAAGAAAAAGAGTCCTCTTCCGTTGGGGATGGAGGAAGACCACACGAAGCGGCCACCTCTGCACTGTGAGCTCAGAAACATTCCCTACCCCACTCCCCGATGACCCCGGCCAGTTCTTCCTCAGACAGCGGCAGTACTGCGACGGGACCCCTCACAACACCAACCAAGAAAATGTCCTCCAGGGCAGAGCTGGGCAGCTTCCGAGGCCGCCGGGACCGCTGCTGAGCCTGGGGGGGAGGGGGGCGGGGCGCTGGGGGCGGCATCCCGAGGGCAGGTCACCCGGGAACCGAGCCTTCCCGCCTCCCAGTCGAGGGTCTGTCCACTCGGCCCCGCCCTGGGGCCGCAGGGCACACGCAGCTCGGGCTGGCTCGGCTCCCGGGGACCGGGGTCGGATGAGCTCCGCGCGCAGGGAGCCCCCGGCCGCCGCACTCCGCGCCCCGGAGACCCGCGCGCTCGCCGCCCCGAAGGAAACCAGACCCGGGCGGCGGGACCGCAGCCGCGGGGGGCGCGGCCCGAGGGTCGCCAGCTCCGCGCCCCGGCCACCCGGCCTCGCCGCTCCCCCAGGCCGGCGCCCCCCCCGCCTCCGTGCGCGGAGAGCACCAGCGCCCCGCAGAGAGAAGGGTGCGGGGGTGCGGGGCTGGGGAGGGACGGACCCCTCACCACACCCCGCCGGCGGCAGGAGGAGGTCACCGCCCGCCCCCTCCCCGCCAGCTCTGCCGGCCGTGGTCCGGGGCAGCCTAGCCTCTCCGGCCCCCGCACGGCCCGAGGCGCCCGAACCCCTCTGGAGCCAAGCTCTCTGCGCCGCTCTCCGACCGCAGGGCCGGGAGGGCTCCGTCAGGGGCCGCGGCGGGCGGGAACGCGGGGCTGCTGCCCGCCGGCCCCCTTTTCCTCCCCTACCCCCCCCCAACGCCGCCCTACCTGCCGTCCGGCCGTGCCCCGCCGCTCCGGGACCCCCAACGTGCCGGGAGGACCCGCCGTGGACCGCGCGCCAGACCGGACGCCTCGGCGACTCTAGAGGCCTGACGCCCCGCCCGCGCGCCAGAGCAATGAGTCCACGGGGCCGCGAGGGCGGGGAGGGGGCGGGGCGGCATGGGCCGAGGGGGGGAGGGGAGGGGAGGGGAGAGGAGGGGAGAAGGGGGAGGGGAGGGGAGAAGGGGGAGGGGAGGGGAGAAGGGGGAGGGGAGGGGAGAAGCGGGCTGCCCGGCAGGTTGGCGGCGCGCCTGTCCGTCCCCACCTCCCGGGTAGCAGCCCCCGCCCCGGGCAGCACCTGGACGAACGGGCTTTCCCGGAATTTCCAGGAGGGATGGATAACGGGAAAGAGTTTAACTTTTTTTCGAGGCCAGTAGGGATGTGGGCTGCATGTCGGGTGATTTGCCCCAGGTTTTGAGTCTTCTCGTTTCTGGACTAAGAAGGAAGGTCCAGGACCTCTGCTCCAGGGCAGCATTCCAGCGGGATGGAGTGAAACCCGGCGGAGGCGGGGGCGGCCCGGGAAGAAGGGGCTGCGGGCGTCGGGCTGGGCCGGTGGGTCGGAGCCCATCTCCTGCGCACCATCAGGTACCATCAGGAAGACTGCGCAGCACTTAAACCCCAAAGCATACAGACCGTGTGGAACGCTTCTTTCTTGTTTAAGGAAGAGAGAGGATAATGTCTAGATTTCCATGAACAGTTTACTCTGTTCCGCTCATCGATGAGTAACTGAATTGCGGGGCCCTGAGGGGACGAAGCGCAGCCGTTCTGGTTCAGCAACCGTGCCTGTCCTGTGCGCTTCTGCCGTAAACTTCCAGAGGCCCTGAGTCACTCGTTTTCAACTACGACGCGGAAGTTTCTATAGAACTGTTTACAAGAAGGAAATGGACTCATTAATTCCACAATTAATTTCTTATGTAAAGTGTGTGAGTGGGCTTAACCCTAAGTCCAGGTCAGCGACTTCTCCTTTCACTAACCCAGCTCAGGACGCCCCTGGCCCCGCACATCCCCTACAGCTGGGTGAGCAGTTATTTCTGGCCTGTTCCTCCTACACTGCGTACTCCTTGACCATCAAGTCCATATCTCCTCTGCACACCACGAACTGTCACGAACGTGAATGGGTGAGTGCTAATAGATCGCATATACTGAACACCCATGGTTGTGTCCAGCCCTTTCTGTAAAATGGTCACCAAGAAAACGCCAGTAGATGCCATCTAGGTTTGAATGCCAGTGGCCACGGTAACTAGTCTAGTAATTCTATCCCTGTCTTCAGTATTAATATCGAACAATCGGGTTTCTGGGTTCACAGCCCTGAGACAGAGACTCTACATCTCTCTCCCTCCCAGAAATAGTGTTAATCATTTTTAGATTAAAAATGATGTCTGTGAAATACTCAAGCAGTAAACCCAAAGAGGATGGTTCCCTGTGATTCAACCCTCAGAGATAAACATTGTTAACAGCCTGCAGTATCCTCTTCCAGACTTTTCTGTTTGTGCATTTCAACACACATATTCAACACACAGATTAGATCATCATTTCCATATGATTCTGTGACTAGCAGGCTCAGTGGCCATGGCTTACGGGCCCAGCCACTCCGCAGCATGTGGGATCTTCCCGGAGCGGGGCACAAACCCGCATCCCCTGCATCAGCAGGCGGACTCTCAACCACAGCGCCACCAGGGAAGCCCTAAACTACTTCTTTTTTAACCTACAATATACTGTAGTCATCTTTCCAGGTCTACTACAAGGCATTATTCTCTTTTCAATTTCTGCAAGGAACAGGGGTAAAAAGCTCAGTACGTCACTGTTTAACTTTGCTTTTCTTTCAATTTTTGGTGTGCTCACTCCAGGGCAAATGGCCATTAGGGCTGCAAGAATGACATCAGTGGTGCACTGCAGGGTTTTCCAGAAGGCTGCACTTGACATTCTGAACGGGGAGTTAGGACTTGGTGGTCTGTGCCATTAACTGTGGAAGTCTGTAGTTTTAAAATTTTTTCATAGCAATGGGATTAATGTGATGAATTTTAAAGCTACAGTTCTTAAGTGTTGTGATTTTATGATTTAGGAGTCCGTTCTCAACGTAAGCGCAGAAAGAATGAAATGGATAAGGCTGAGGGACCAGCACCACAAGCTTGGGAGAGTCTGTAGGAGGAACTGGACCCACAGGGTTGGTGAACTACCAGGAAACATCCAGTTCCTCTCCTCTCCAGAGGCAGCAAGGAAGGATGACCCAGAGATCCACCATCACTGCCTTACTGCTACTCTAGGAGCCCAGAAATGTGAAGCAGTTTCTACTTCTCACAGGTCAGATCCGGGAGGATTTCAGAACTGGTGCAAAACACTGAGTCTTTTAATGCTTTCAACTTTTAAAGATTTTAAGCGTGCAGTGGGGGAGGCGTGGGTACATCTTATATATCACTTTGGCAAGTCCAAGCTTTGTGACAACTGTTATCAGTACTGATAGGAATCCTGCCAAGCTTGAGAGAGAACATGCATCCCCTTGTGTACTCCGAAGATCCTGAGCAGCAACCTTCTCCTTAGATTTTCTCCTCTCTCTCTCCCTGAGCTAAAACTTAGAGCTCTGTGGCTTTAGGGCAACAGGAAGGGGTGGAGAACACACCTGCATCCACTCATACCCCCAGGGGCTGCACTCCGGGACTCCCACTGGCCCCCGGGAGCAAATGGCAGAATCTCCTCTAAGGTTCCTGTCTCCAGGGTCACTTTTGCACACTGGGGCTCAAACACCTAATGGCTTCAAACGTGCAAATTTAATCTGAGATGAAGTAATTTGCTCAGTTGTCTAAGTGTTTGCGGAGGAGGGTGGAATGGGTGAAGTTAATCCTTCAAATCATTCCTTGTTTCTCCTTTTCACATTCTCAGGAAAAGAATGAAGCTCAGGGTGGTTAAAAACTAAAACAGCAGCAAAAGATGGCTCAAAACAAATGGTATTCACTGAACAAACAAGATCCTGGCAGGGAAGCCAGCCACAGAGATCTGGCGGCTGGCAGGTAGCACACGGCCCCCACCTCAAACATGCTCGGCATCGGTGACAATATTTTATAAAGCGGATACGATGAGCAAATCAAATCCATGCCTTCTCACCAAATGTCCCCTAGAAAAACTACCACCACAAGTCACAGCGCCCAACCACGCTTTTCTAACATGTAAAGCCAAAATCTACATTTTCCTTCCTTTTATTTACAGGTAGCCGTAAAAGAACATTAGTATATCTTCAGGCATTTTGCTTAAAATAATATTTTAATGAAAAGTACCAAAACCTTGAGACTTTCTCAGAAGATTCTTGGCCAATGGGCTGGCACGTATTTCCGCCGAGTGATCGATGGTGAATATAACAGATGTTCTGATAGCAATTCAGCATAAGGGTCTATTTCCACTCACTTCTGGTGCTTTGATATTATTTTTAAAAACCTGTTGACTTAGCTCTTGCTGTATTTTTAAAAGGTACAAGATCTTGTCTCAGTGGCCCATTTCTTCAGTTGTAGAGATTACTTTTGCAAGGAATCCCAACCCCATTCAGCAAACAAGAACAGACTAGGAAAACAGTAGAGCAGTGACTGATTTTACCTGATACTGGTTCCAGCTAATATTATTTTTCAGAAAATGTTTCTGAGAGGAGAATGCTTAAGATCACCTTTCATTCTACTCATGTTTAAAATGAGCACCTTCAAGAAGTCTTGGACCACTTTGAATTTGCACTCTTTGTAGTTAATTGCAGCATTTTTAAAGAAACATATCTGTTTCCGTATCAACAACTACCAAATTACTTTAACGAAAGTGCGAAATCTTTAAAAACGTGGGTCTTCTCAGGAGGCTAAGCCCCGTGCACTATCTGACCATGAATGTGGACTCCTGCGGGAGAAGGAAAGGGCAAACCTCCAAGGACAATTCATACTTTCAACATAAAAACAGAGTGTGTATCCCACTGGCCAAGATAACTTTCTGGCTCTTTGGTTTGTACATAACTTTTTATTAAGGGCAGGGCGAAAGGCCAAGGGGAAAACAAAGGGGATTGTTTGTACTTGTGTAAAAGTGACTAGAGCCCAGTGGACGTAAAATACTAAGTGAGAGGGAACATGGTCCCCAGAAGGGCTGCAGTCATGGAGGTTAAAAAAAGATGGTGGGGCTTCCCTGGTGGCACAGTGGTTGAGAATCTGCCTGCTAATGCAGGGGACACAGGTTCGAGCCCTGGTCTAGGAAGATCCCACATGCCGCGGAGCAACTAAGCCCGTGAGCCACAGCTACTGAGCCTGCGCATCTGGAGCCTGTGCTCCACAACAAGAGAGGCCGCGACAGTGAGAGGCCTGCGCACCGCGATGAAGAGTGGCCCCCGCTCCCCGCAACTAGAGAAAGCCCTCGCACAGAAACGAAGACCCAATACAGTCAAAAATAAAATAAATAAATTTATAAAAAAAAAAAAAAAAAAAAAAAAAAAAAAAAAGATGGTGAAGTTGTAAACAAAAGAACAGATTGAGTTTGCCAGAGCAAACCAGGCCTTGAACCTGCAAAGGACTCCAGGGGAATCACAGATTCAGACCAGCGGGGGCCTGAGGAAGGATGCCTGAAAAGGCTGGGCTCTGGAGACAAGACGGCCCGGGTCCATCCAAGGCTGTTGCCATGACCTTGAACTCACAGAGCTCCTGTGTTCTCATCTGTAAAGTGGAGGAAAGGCATTTCCCTTGGCCTGCCTAAAAGAAGATAAATGAGATGCTGCCTGGGCAACCATAACACAGGGCTCAGTACATGGTGGGTGGCCTTGGTTTTCTTGCCCCTTTAATGTGTATGTTTATATTCTTACAGTATCTAAGGAATTTTTTTTTTTTTTTTTTTTTACGAAACACAGTACTTAGTTAGAAGCAGAGTAAAAAGTAATAATCTGACGTGATGCTGGTCATTTCACACACATTCTCCCATTTTATATGCCTGTACAACCCACGGGAGGTATGGCTGTTACCATCACGCCCCCTTCTCGGAGGGCAGTGCCCACAGAGAGGTTAGTAACCTGCCCAAGGACACAGAGCAGGTCAGGGGAGAAGCAACAGCATAAACTGTGGAGTCCAGAACCCAAACTCCAGGGATTCTTAACTTTGGAGTGAAAAGTACATACATATGGAAAGTCCCTTAACAACCTTGGGACACTAAGACCTCCATTAGCGAATGCTTGTTCTCACCAAGCTTCACTGTGCACAGGAACGTCTGCTTGACTGGAAATAGTTCAGGCAGCTCTAAACATGTCCTGCTTCACCCACAGAAGGATCTGACTCACTACTGAGTCTCCTCTTCCAAATCAAATGAGTTATGCTGGCTCCGATGGAATCACCACAGATTCCACATGGATGACTGAAAAGGCAGAGTGAAAAGTAGGCTTTTGCCTTTTTCTGTGACTCCCGAGTGAATGAGGAAATACTGCTATGAGCTGGCTTGTCAGTTTGACTCTATCCTGCATAAGGAAAACCTTCAGCTGAGTCCTATAAATGTAGTCACTGATAACACACACATAGGCCATAAGGTCACATTTTATATTAATCGCAGTGGCAGTTCATGAAGTTATGGGTGAGATTTCTCTTAATACCGTTACCTCTGGTGACACCCTAACAAGGAATCTTGTGTTGCTTTTTGTGCAGATTCCTTTGGATGCTTTGAAAACCTGCAGACCAGCCATCTTTCAACTGTTGCTCCCAGAAATACAGGATGTCAAACGACCTGGTGACGGATCTGCTATGGGTGGTGCCATGGAAACCAAGGAGCCCAGCGGGGTGTAGCCGGGGCCACGTGTACAGGGAGGGAAAGAGGGCTGTTTCCCACTCCTGAAACCCCCACTCTACCGAATCCGTCACTTCCTCAACTGGAGTATCCATCCATTCCCTTGAATTAATAAGCTGATCTTCTGGCTCACACTAATGGGATTATGTTATCTGAGGTGCTTACTCTTCTTCCTTTGGGAAGTACACGGGAATTGGCTTGGGTGCTGCAGGGAAAGGCTTTCTAGCAGAGATTTCCAACTACCAAGAGGATCGTTGAGATTATTTTATGGCGTAGATCTTTGACACAAAAAATGTGCAAACCTAGACTCTGGTACTGAAAGGGACTGAAGAGAGAGAGAGAGAGAGCGCGCTAAGGGGAAGTCAAATATTCCAATTAAATTTTCTCTAAGAACAGAAATTTAATAGATGCATTTTTTTTTTTTTTTTTTTTTTTTTTTTTTTTTGCGGTATGCGGGCCTCTCACTGCTGTGGCCTCTCCCGTTGCGGAGCACAGGCTCCGGACGCGCAGGCTCAGCGGCCATGGCTCACGGGCCCAGCCGCTCCGCGGCATGTGGGATCTTCCCGGACTGGGGCACGAACCCGTGTCCCCTGCATCGGCAGGCGGACTCTCAACCACTGCGCCACCAGGGAAGCCCATAGATGCATTTTATATTGGAAAATCCCCTGACTGTATACCCTAAGACACATAGAGCAAATATTTGGTAACATCGGTCATTTAAGAAATTAATTTATCTGTATATAGCTTATGTGATTCATCGTTAAAACAATTGACTTAATATTGATACTGCCTATTATGGGCCCCTGACACAACGAAGTACTAGATTTCAAGAGAAAAAAAAATCAAGACTTTTCCCTAAGATTCCATCAGGTATAAGGAATATTCCCATCGTTCCAAAGAATTGAGGTCACTGTTCTTGTATCAGTGAATCATATTTTACTCTTTGCTGATAGTCACCTTAGAAAGAGTTAACTGAATCTGAGGTAATTTGGTCACATAATGGGATGATATCGTATCTTCAAAGAACGATTCAAAGAACCAAGTGGCCCAGCAGTGTTTTCAGATGGACTTTTTTTTTTTTTTTAATAATATGCAATGAATTGTGATGAAATGTGGCACGTGCAGTGTCCAAAGAGAGAAGACTGTGCTGAGGCAAAGTGGAGTTTAGGGCACCCGTTTTAAAGTTGTACACAGTGCTCTGTGTAAAACAGATAACCAACAAGGACCTGCAGTACAGCACAGGGAACTCTGCTCAACACTCTCTAATAACCTACATGGGAAAAGATTTTGAAAAAGAATAGATACATGTATGTGTATAACTGAATCACTTTGCTGTACACCTGAAACTAACACCATGTTGTTAATCAACCAGACTCCAATATAAAATAAAAAATTTTTTAAAAAGATTAAAGGGCTTCCCCGGTGGCGCAGTGGTTGACAGTCCGCCTGCCGATGCAGGGGATACGGGTTCGTGCCCCGGTCCGGGAGGATCCCACATGCCGCGGAGCGGCTGGGCCCGTGAGCCATGGCCGCTGAGCCTGCGCGTCCGGAGCCTGTGCTCCGCAATGGGAGAGGCCACAACAGTGAGGGGCCCGTGTACTGCAAAAAAACAAAAAACAAACCAAACAAAAAAGATTTTAAAAAAAGAAAAGCCTCAGTTTTCTCATCTATAAAATGAAGACACTATTATCTTCCTTGAGTGACTGATGCAAAGCTTAAATGAGTATAAGTAAACACCTAAAAACAAACAAAACAAAAAAGTTGTAATTTCAGAGCAAAGTTGACAAAGTGAGATTTGGAAAGTAAAGTTTTCAATGCAAGAAAAGCAGAAAGACAGCATCCACCCTAAAGACTAACTTCAGCCTACCTCCTTCAGACCAAGCCTCTGCAGAGCATGACCGCACTCTAAAAAAGCCTCGCTGGAGACGGATGTTTTAGAGACAGCTCTAGACACATCTCAGCCACTGTCGCTCCTCAGGTCCTGAGCCGACAGGCGGCAGTGTTAGATCCCGCCTTCCCTCGTGTGCGGCGGGCAGACGCCTGGCCTAACTTTGGTGCCACTGTGCCCCGGTGACACTCCACAAAGCCTCTGTCCCAGCAGTGGATGCACTGGCCGGACGAAGTTCTCCTCTCACATGGGCTCCATTTCAGAGCTCAGAGGCGCAGCGCAGGGGGAGTAATTCGGGATTCGGTGCACTGCCTCGGGGTCAGCATGCCACGGCCCAGTCGGCAGCCCAGCGGGGCGTGCTGGCCGGGCCAGGAGGTGGTACGGACGGAGAAAGGGATCACCCAGTCCTCAACCCCCCTGTGGCTCGGAGAGAAGCATCTAGAGAAACAGAAGTGGAAGGGGGCTAGTTCTGGGTTACAAGGAGGGCAGCCGTGGTCAGGACGGCCATTGTCTGTAATCTTGGGCAGGGCCAGCTCATCCGACAGTGGGTGCCGGGGCTCAGGCCCACACACTTGTGGCAGCCCACAAAATTTTTTTAAATTTTAGATAATTTTAAACTCGGAAGAAAAAAAATGAACATAAGTGACCGTCGTCGTGATGACTGTATAGTAATGAATCCAGCCTGGATTCCAACCGTCTTTAGGCCAATGCTGTTATAAAATAGAATTCTAATTTTTAATGGAGAAGGGACCCACGAAGGCAGAGGAGTCTGGGGCCACGACAGTCCCAGAGCAGCCCTAACGGTCGGTCGTCTGCGCCCTGCACACTTTCATTGGTTGTAAAGCACGTCCGCCCCCTCGCCTCCTTTCAGGGCTGTACTGTGTGCGAACCTAAGGCAGTAGGCGTCGCACGTTTTTAAAAGAAGAAAACAGGTCCTGTGTTCTCAGGCTCCTTACCATCTAAGTGGGCGGACAGTCAGCTGTTCACAGCTGATGCTTTGGAGCCGCTCATTCACGTGAACGTTTCTCCCACTGAGAGTGAGTTGCTGGTGCGTAGGTGAGGCACAATCGTCAGTTCGTGGGGACACCCTTAAAAGGCTTAACGGAAAGCTTGACACATTTAGAAGCTGGACCTCCTCGGGTCTTGTCTGGGCAAGGAGGGAGGGCCAGGCTGAGGGTGGCGGGTGTGCTCCAGACCCCTGTGTGGCCCCCGATGCCACGCCTCCTGGAAGCCCTACCCATCCTGGGTTGGTCCACTTCATCTGCAGATGCTCTGCTTTTCACTTTTTAAATCCCTCAAGAGTCCCTTTTCAATTTCAACTTGTTCGTGGTGTTAAGAGAGCACTTCAGCTACCAAAACACCACCTCTATTCGGTAAAACAATTCCAACCTTGGTCCCTTGTCACCATGTACCTATTCAGACTTTATTTTTTAGACTGATTTATTTTATCTTTTCCAGCTTTATTAAAGCATAATTGACAAATAAAAACTTTTACTTGCTTAAGGAGTACAACGTGATGTAACTTTGTGTAATGATGACCCTGATCAAGCTAATTAACACACCCATCACCTCGTGTGTGTGTTTGCACGCATGCGTGCGCAAAATTTACGTACACCAGGCTTTAAATATAACAAAAGATCTCATCCAGTCCTAAGTCCTCTTGGAAATGAGGTCTTTAGGGAAAAAAGTCCCTTAATTTCCTGGTCTCCTTGTCTGCTCAGTGGAGGCGTTGGATGGTGTGATCCCTAAGGCTGCCTTCAGTGGGATGGTCCAGGGATCAGGCCCAAGGTCAACCCACTCTGGCCTGGCTGTAGGTAGGACTTTGGTAGCAACTCTTCCAGGGGGTGTTGGGGTACTGCAGAGGGCAAGGGTCTTCAGTGACAATCCACTGAGAAGTGACAAAAAAAGAGTAAAACCTCTCCTTATGTTTATCTTATCCTTTAAATATTTGTATCTTTGTGTATATTTTTAATATATGCAACATAATACACGTATGTATTTTACATATACAGGTATGTGTACATATACCTATATATGTATATAGACGTACAGACAAACCTCAGAGATACTGTGGGTTCGGTTATAGACCTCAGCAATAAAGTGAAGATTGCAGTGAAGCAAGTTGACAGGAACTTCTTGGTTCCCCAGTGCACATACCAGTTCTGTTTACACTATACTGCGGTCTATCAAGTGTGCAATAGCATTGTGCCTCAGAATGTTCATTCCTTAATTTAAAAATACTTCATTGCTAAAAAAGGCTAACCATCATCTGACAACGCAGGGCTGCCACAAACCTTCAATTTGTAAAAAAAAAAAAAAAAAAAACACACTACCTGTGAAGCACAGTAAAGCAAAGCACAGTAAAATGAGGTCTACCTGCACATACACAATATTTTACTAAAGGGGATAGACGACCCAAAAAACTTAGTATCCCATGGTTTTACGGCACAAAGAAATATGTAAGCAATGCAATTCAACAGGTGACGTGTGGCAGAGGGCTGGCTTTGAACACCCATCTCTAGGGTCAGCTTAGAGCTTCAAACATGCACATTTAATTTGAGAGGAAGTACTGGGGTCTGTCTTCCACTAGTCTGGGGAGGGGGATGGAATGAATACAGATACTTCCTTCAAACTATTCCTTTATATGGAGATTCCACTAAATACCCCAGATAGCTGAAGACTTGAGAAAGTCACAAACCTGCCCCGCCTGGACCCCTGCCCCATCCTGCAAGTTACCGAGTTGATTCTTATGGGTGCAGCTCTGGATAAGCTATGTTTGGAACTTGGATGTTGTGGATAAGCAGAGCATCTGACCTGCCAAATCTCTGTCCCTACTGATGTGGAAGGACCCAGAAGCCACGAAAATACAGATATTTATTACTCCACAATTTTCACTGAGACTCTCACTTCATACATATGTGTGGCATTATCAGATTCCTTACTGATACCATATACAACATTTCAAAATTTACATGTCTGTCTCCCAAATTTTTACTGATGCAGGTAATTTTTGGAACTGCTTCTGTAATTATCATTCTCCTATTCAAACAGAAATTGCCACCTGGATACCTGGCTTCATTTTCTCAATGGAAGTGGAACTTTTCTCACACCTTCAGACACGTTCAAGAGAAGTGTCAGCTACTTGTGATGCTTAGGTGTACCCTCCAAAGCTTTCATTCACACCTACTGAAGGAACGCATGTTCACGTTTAGGGGCTCGTGCTCTGGGTCTGAATCCCGATGTTGTCACTTGCCAGGATGTCTCTGGGAAGGTTGTGTAACCTCTCTGAGCCTCAGTTTCCCCCTCTGAGAAATGGGAACAGCAGTGCTGCCCACAACACGGGGCTCAGTGAGGATTCACGGAGATGCCCAGGGTCACTGGGCACAGCTGCCAACACGGTTAGCGATTCCCGTCGTCATTGCTCAGAAACATGGCCACGTGCGGCCGCTGAGGAGTTTATATTCTAAATGAGTAACTGGACAAAGAAAACCGCTAAGGCATCGCCTCATCTGAGTCAAGAACACAGATTAAAGCTCCTTTAAACTCATGATCTATCAAAACAAGGCTGACGGCCATGCTCTTTGGGTCCCCACACGAGGGGGCACGTAGGGAAGGCAGCAAGTGCAGCCCTGATAGAAGAACCTCCCTTAGGGACCGAAAGACAACGTTCAACCCAGGTGCTGGCTACAGCGCGAACCCACTGTGAGATCTCGCACAGTTCATGTCAAGTCCTGTGTCTCAGTGTTCTAAACATGCACCAGAGGGGCTGGAGGAGATTACATCTAACATCTACAGTTATTAAATCACTACTGTAAGTCATCATAGGAAATCCCGTTAAGACAGAGTTATTTCTTTGCTCCTCCGCTTTTTGATACCAGGGCATGTAAACGACTTGTGCATTGTTCTAAGTCTGCATTAGCTTTTCCCTGTAAGTAGAATAATTCAAATGAGCTGACTTATGCGAAGCGCTTTCTCATCACTCAGAAGTCCTTGGAAGTCCTTTCAGTAGTAGAGGGACCGTCCAAGCTGAAGCGCCGACTGGAAGATTGGATGGACTGCTCTGGCTGCGAGCAGAGGTTTGCTACCCGATGCCGGTCAGCGCTTGGAGATCACCCTGCTCGGGCATCCTGTATCCTCTCCTCTTTAAACTGGGAGGGCTGCTGGCGAGGCTGGGGAACCCCGGACGGACCCCCAGGCCTGGTCACCCCACATTAACCAGATCACAGAGAAATGCCCAGAAGTCTCTGCAGTTACATTTCCTTTGTTTTTCTCACAGAGAACTACAGCTAGCTTTGTTTTTGTTTTTAGAAATAACTGACATATTATTAGTAAGTAGAAATCACAGCTCTCAAAATCACAAAGGCCGTTTGTTACAAGATCATTAAGGACACAAACAGAACTTTGTGAGCTTATTTGCTGTGCAGATAGAGTCTGAAATTTCAGTTCTTTCTTACCCTGGAAACTCTTATTCCTTTTTTAAAAAAATTTAAGCGGTGTTTATTATGAAAAAGTACAACTCATAAAGGCAAGAAAAATGTACCCATATTCATAATGCACTAACACTAATATTTTCTCCATGTTCTTTTCCCGTTTCCCGTCTTCGAAGCATAGCTGTGTGGACAGTGTGTCATTTTATAAACTTTTCAGCTTCATTACATTATTTCTCATAAACGTACTTGTCTTCATGGTCTGACTCACAACTAGGTTTAGTGGCTGCATAATATTCTATTCTTTGAGACAAGGGAATTAACATTCCACGTTCTTTGGCTCTAGTTTGCTTCCTTCTTCTGAAATAGTGGGAAAAAAAAAAGCTATTACAGGAGACATTTTCAGGTTTATATGTTTATTCCTCTTTTGAATTATTTCCTCAGGGAACATACTGAAGAGTATGACTTTGAGAAGAAATACCGCTTGTATAACTCTTGACATTTATAGCTAAATTGCTTTTTTGTTTTCTTAATTCACTTCTTTATTAGTGATGGTAAGCATGTTCTCATAAGGCTGCCATCTTCCTGAATAGGGAAGGCTCACTGAGTAGGGTTCATTCCTGAGTGTGAAGCGGTTATTTCTGAGACCAGAACGTGCCCCTGAGCCCAGCCTGATGCAGAGCTCTTGTGGGCTGTGGGGTTCCCGCCCTTTGCCCTGTGGCCAGTTCTCTCCTCAGACTCTCCCTTCCCACGACGCAGTGTTCTGGAAGTTTCAAAACCCAGTGTGGGCTGTCCAGTTGTGTATTTGGGGTGGGAGTGGAAGGGGGGGGCTCCTTCCCTTCCCTACCTTCAAGTTACCAACAGTCAAGTTACGGAGGATTTTTAAAATTCTGATCCAGGATGAATGCCCTATATCTGTTCCTCGCTTTGAATATAAATATATTGACTGCTTGGTGAACAGAAATCATTTCTCCGTGTTGGTTCTGTGGCACAGAAAGGTGTTTCTCAATCTGTTTAGGATTATCCTGAAATTCCTCTTCCAAAGCTCCGCCCTCCTCCACCCACACTACAAAAAGGTGTCAAAATCAACGTTAATTCATATTACTAAGTAACAAAGATCATTTAACACTTTGGAGGGTCTGGGAGATGAGGCTGAGAGGATCACATGAGCCACCGATGCTTTCTCTGCATAATTTCCTTCTTTGACATCTTCACTATCTACCAACAAACACACCTGGATCAAACGTTTCCCTCATTTGTGAAGAGGTTCGCTTTTTCTCAAAGGACACAACTAACGCTCCGTGTTCAGGGTGCGTCTGAAAATGGGAGTCGAGATATCTTTGTGACGTCTTGGAAACTTTCACCATCTTCAGCTAAAAGTTTCATCAATTACACATTAAAGGAGTGCCACGGTGCTTCTAACGTACAGCTTGCGTTTTTTCCCACGTTTAACAAGGGAATACTTATTATTTCAGCTGCTCAAAGCATTTCTAAACGTCTCTCCGTCGCTGGTCTACAAAAGGGGAGAGATGCAACGTGTATTTCTCACCCCTGCTGAAAGACCAGAGATCCTGTTTTCCCTGTGTGTTTTGTGTAAGCAAGTGACACCAAAATCCTTTGACATTTTTCTTTGCTTATTTTTACTCTCCCAGATTGCCTCGTATCTGCACTCGCTTCTATTCTGAAATCCTGCAGCGCCAATTTCCTTATTTGGTCGCTAGAGCTGCTCTTTGTCTGGGTCAAACATTCTGCTAAGCTTGCAGCCTTGCTTCAAGCCCGCCCCGCCCACTGCTCCCCCTACACACACACACACACACACACACACACACACACACACACACTCCCTCTCTCCCCCACCCCCCGCTCCCCCCCTCCCAAGCAGGTCACTGACTCAGCCTCCTTTGCCTTTACTCTCCAAGCATCCAGCACTTATGCCCATTTAAGGAGCGCCTTTTGGAAATCATAAGGGGCCAGAGAGCTTGCAGCTGTTTGGAAAGTTCGCTCTGTTGCATACACTCCAAGTCACCGCAAAGCCTGTATTTCACACGCATGCCCTCCGCATGGGGCCGGGCACCTTTCTGGAAAGAACAAAAAGCCCAGAACGCTCCTGGTCGCCTGATCTGTGGTCACCTGACTCCTCAGTGTCCTGGCTCCTAATCTGGCTGAGGGCAGAGTGGTTTGGTTTTGCCTTCCCCTTCCCCAATCCGGGGTGCCCGCAGGACACTCCAGTCTCAGATCGGAAGGAACGTAGTACCCAGGCCCAGCTGGGCAGGCCGGGTCCTTCAGTGGAGGGCACAGGCTCCCAGCGTCGGCCGTCGGCTCCGCGCTCTGGGGCTGCAAGCAGCTGGCAACTCAAGGGCAGAAGGGTATTTTCTGCTTTCTGTACTCAGACGCGTGTGGGGAAAGCACAGCTCTCTGCATTCCCTATTTAAGAAAGAAGCTGCCAGGGACCATCCCATAAAACACAGCCGTGTTTCTTCACATGTAAACAAGGGAGAAATTCCTTGGGCAAGCACACAGCCTTTTGGTTCCTGAAACAAAGCGGATGGTGGTATTTATTATGTCAAATAAACACATCATCCCACTCCAAAAGGAAACCTGAAACAATCAGCTGAACAAAGCAGTTTTCAAGGTTTTAATCCTTTTGCAATTAGCTCTTGTCTAACTCCACAGAGAAATCCAGACTGAGCTATTTTCCCAGACGGAGGCTGCGTGATTCAAGTCTGCTCCCAAGACGTGCTCTGAAAGGAGTCAGAGCTCGTTTCCGAAGGTAAGTAATATAAACATACAGGATATCCTATCACTTGATATTATTCCTCGTTTAGCACCACACATAGTCTGTACTTTCCTTTGTCCGTTGTGCTCATGATCGAAGCCCCGTTGTCATCTGGCGTCGGACTAGGTGCTGTCATCAAGCTTCACAGTGGACACGCTGACCATCACAAGGGGCAGACCAAACCCCACAGAAAGCACGGTTTCTCCCGGCCCCTTACCATTCAGTCTGCTTATTTTGTTCACCATGGTGACCAGTGTGGAAATAGCATTCAGCTTAACAGAATTCCCAAAGTGTATGACCCTCTTTTGTTCAGGACCGTCTCTGACTGGCTGGGATGAATTCTTGTTGGTAGAAGTCCTAATCCTCCTAGGAGATGGACAGGGTATGGATTATAAATATACTCTCAATGACCCCCATTGGTTGTAACCTGAAGGAATCAGACGGGCCTTGAACATGGCTGGTAAATTCAAACTTGTCCAGGGTTTAGAGCACAAGAAGTCGTGACACTGTTATACTTAATTCTATCACTGAAACACCACGATGCTACTAGAAGAAAATGATTTGTATACCTGCGATTCTGAAGCAGTCAACAAGCACATGTCCAAGAAAAAGAAATCTGTGAAAGCCTATTTCTGAGCTTTTAAAATTAATGTTTACACTGGTGCATCCATCTCATTGTCAAGAAGAACGGTGGTAGCGGTCACTAAAAGGTTAAAAAATTCATTGTTTTATGGGAGGAAAGTTTTAAACTGAGAATATTCTACCATGATTTGGGAAACACCATCCCTGCTCACTTTCAGCCCAGTGTTCTGGGAAGCATCATCCAGAAACACTGGCATCAAGACACTAGCCCCATATGTGTGATACCGCTTAAATGCGGACTCTAAAAAAAAAAAAAAAAAAAAGATAGAAATGAACTTATTTACGAAGCAGAAACAGATTCACAGACTTAGAGAACGAACTTACAGTTGGGGGGGGTGGGGTAGGGGCAGGGGAGGGATAGTTAGGGAGTTTGGGAATGACCTGAACACACTGCTCTATTTAAAATAGATAACCAACAAGGACCTACTGTGTAGCACAGGGTACCCTGCTCAGTATTATGCAACGACCTAAATGGGAAAAGAACTTTAAAAAAAGAATAGGTACATGTATACGTATAACTGAATCACTTTGCTGTACACCTGAAACTATCACGACATTGTTAATCAACTGTACTCCGATATAAAATAAAAAGTTCAAAAAAAAGAAAAAAAGAAAGTAGCCCAAGACTAGGCTTCCAGACCTGTTTTTGTGCCAGTTTTGCTGCAAAGCAGCTGTGTCACTTTTAAGTAAGTCATTTCATCCCTATGACCCTTATTTTCCGTATCTCTGAAATGCAGACACCATTTTAAATCAGAATCCCCAGTGTGGTGAGGTTTCCACATTCCCCCAAAGCCCAGCAGAAATGGTATATTTACTCAAGACAGACCTTATAGGCTATTGCGTAATTGATTTCCACCCCCAGTGACCCTGCTCTGCCGGTAGAAAAATTTGGTAAATAAGCGGAGGAATCTGAAATATGAGTTCTTAGTGAAAAAAATCAGAATTAGATTAACATAATTTCAAATAATTTCCCCAAGCCTAAACTGCTAAACTCTTAGAAGGAGAAAGGTGATTGGCTCTTATGCTTTTATCTGTGGTTCCCAAATTTAGCCAGAAATTTAGGCTGACTTACCCACATCCTTTCTCTGAGTTGTTCTTGGGATCATGAAGTTTCTGAGCCTGGTTTACAACTTCTCAAAACTGTGGGCAAAACCTATTATTGACAGATTCTAAGTACATTTTTTGGTTGTTGCTTCATCCCACAGTCTCCCGACTGAATCAGGAGTTCAGTGGAGCTGGTTCTTTTTAGGCCGCGTGCCTGAGCCTCCCGACCCCTTGTGTCACACTGTGTCCAGGACACCGTGTCTGGGCCACCTGAGGGATGCTGCGGGTCCCACAGTAAGGTGGAGCTGCGAGATGGGGAGAAAACTGCTGATGTGCACAGTACGTGATCCTAACAATAGCTTTAAAAAACAGAGAGAATGATCTGGGTTTTGTACTGGGGCGTCAAAATGTGATACAATCAGGTTGACCAGTTAAAATAATCCTGCCTGTGCTTTAGTTTCCTCATTCTAAGTAGATGGTAACTGCCTTGTTCTGAAGCAGGGGAGGTTTCTCAAAAGAAGCCCTGCTTTTATGTCCCTGTACCTGGGAAAGTACTGGTAGCACGAAGTAGTAAGAAGGGCGCTGCCTGGGAAGGGAGAAGACAATTAAATTCTGTGATTCTGGTAAAACTGATAATATTTTCATATCACCCCTTTCCACAGGCGTGGACCTTTCCTTGGAGTTATAGTTCTCTTGAGAAAAAAAAAATGCATCATTTGGACCTTCAAACATGAGTCAGGAAATAGATTCCAATTCCCTTTTCTTTTTTTCAAAATGATTACCTTTTTCAAAAGAAAAGAAACCCACACTAAGAGCTCTGGGGACAATGAGGCCTTCCGCACCAGCATTCCAAGCCCGGATTTGCTTTTGGGGAGGTTCCTCCCTGCCAGGCCCTGCATTCTTTCCAACGGCCTGGCATTCAGGCTGGCGAGACGATGGGGGGCTGGGAGTCGGGGCCATTTTCAGGCTTTGCTCTCATTTCCACGCCCATGTTTACACTGCAGGGTCTGATGGGAAAGAAGGAAAATGGTTGCCAGATGTTTCCCCACATTTGTTTCAAAAGCAAAGAGGAAGCCCGACACACTCTTCACGACAACACTGCAAGCGAACGAGTGTGACAGAAGGGGGACACCCATCCCGGAGGCCCGGCTGCGGCCGCACGCTGCTCCCGGTGTGGCGTCTTCACATTAAGCTGCTCTTAGGAGAAGCCCCCCCAGGGATGGAAAATCTTCTCAAAGCAGCAGGCGGGAGAGGGCCTGCAGCCTAAATGGTGACCAGGAGCGTCTGGACACGTCCTCTCCCCTGCTGGCCGTGACCCAGCCCGCCACCCCGGAAGCGTGCTCGCTGGAACCCCTGCCCGGCTCTCTGTCCCCCAGACTGTGGTCCCCATCCCCAGGCGGCTCGGCTCTCCACACCGCAGGCTCAGGGAGCGACCGCAGAGGCCCACGGGACACACTGCCACATGCACTGTGCCCGACAAGCCAATGTCAGTTGCCAAGCTTCACGGCAGGGATGCCGAGTGAGGCCTGGGCCCCCCGAGCAAGGCCCGTCCTGACACGTCTCCAGGGACGGGAGGTCTGGACCAGAGGGTGGGGAGTAACCCTTGTTTGGCTGGTACCGAGCCTCGGGTCCCAGGCTGAGGTTCATTTCTCTGAACCCAGGTCCCTTCTTTGTCTCCGCAATCAAAGACCAAGACGGGTTCTGTAAGGTCAGGGCTGGTGTGTGTCTCACCCAACACAGAACACCTCTCACCGCGGCTCTCCCCTCCTCCGACAGGAAGATGCTGCTTTGCCACACTCCACTGTCCTCCTTCGAACCTCTGACCGTTTCTAGTCCACAGCACCCACCAGTAGAGCTCCCAGAGCGGATCCGGTGGCACCGTCACCTCCCTTCTCTATTTCTCTCGGGTTTTCATGCCGCCGTTTCACACCCCGACTCTGAGCTGGACAGAAACTTCTCCCCTTAGAGCCTCCTTCACCTTCTGCGTTTCCTGTTTCTCTGCAGTTCAGTAGACATTTTTTCTTTAATTTATTTGATTGAAGTATAGTTGCTTTACAATGTTGTGTCAGTTTCTGCTGTACAGTTATACACATAACTGTGACTCAGTTATACACATACATACATGCTTTTTCATATTCTCTTCCATTATGGTTTATCCCTGGATATTGGATAGAGTCCCCTGTGCTCTACAGTAGGACCTTGTTGTGTATCCATCCTGTATATAATAGTTTGCATCCGCTAATCCCACACTCCCAGTGCATCCCTCCCCCACCTCTCCTTCCCCATGGCAACCACAAGTCTGTTCTCTATGACTGAATCTGTTTCTGTTTTGTAAGTAAGTTCATTTGTATCATTTTTTAATTAGATTCCACATATGAGTGATATCGTATGATGTTTGTCTTTCTCTGTCTGACTTACTTCACTCTGTATGATCATCTCCAGGTCCAGCCATGTTGTTGCAAATGGCATTAGTTCATTCTTTTTTTTTATTTACGGCTGAGTAATATTTCATTGTATACATGGACCACATCACCTTTATCCGTTCATCTGTCGATGGGCATTTAGGTTGCTTCCATGTCTTGGCTATTGTAAATAGTGCTGCAGTGAACACTGGGGTGTATGTATCTTTTAAAATTACAGCTTTCAGTCTTTTCCAGATATTTGCCCAGGAGTGGGATTGCTGGATCATATGGGCTCTGCTTTTGGTGTTTTGAGAGGACATACATTTTCTGAACACCCATTAGTTAGAAAAGACTTCTCCGTAGACTGATGACAGAAGAGGACCAAGGTATTTACCTTCCCCTCCAAGCAGAGGCAGCCACAACTCCACGAAACAGACACGGCTGCAACTGGCGGGAAGGGATCCGTGTGGAGCCCGCGTGGGGCTGTGGGACCCGGGGAGGTGGGGCAGGAGACCCGAGAGGCACCTGCAGCACGTGCTGTGCGGCCACGTGACTCTCCATATTTGCGGAGCCCCAGATCTGGGCACGTCTGTCTCTTTTCATTGCTCTTACTTTTGGGGGAGGGAGACAAAGCTGCTTCCTTACAAGGGTCACTGCCATAAAGGTTGCTGCCCTTTCCCAATCGGCTCCAGCCCCCAGCTCTCTCCCCGTCTCTCACCACCTCTCTGTCCCGAGATCTCTGTCGTCTGACCTGTGGTCACTCAGCCTTCCCGTCCTCCACCTCTGACTTGGGAGGGGAAGTGCTTCCATTCACCTGAAATACTACCCAAGCCCAACGTGTGCTCAAGACTCCACTCCTTCCAGGCTCCTCCAGGCCTACAGCCCACGGCCGTACTTTTCCTCTCCTGAACTTTCAACCCCCAAATCTCCTCCTCTCGTCAACGGGCTCCAGACAAGCGCCTTTTGTCCTCAGACCATCTTCCAGTGACCTTCCTCCATCACTGAGGTGCCATTTTCCCCATTTCATCACCAAATGCTGCACAAGCTGAGCCTCCAGCCTCACCGTCTTCGTGTCCTCCTCTTCCCTTCCCTTCCCAGTCTTGCTTCCCCCCCTTGCACTGTGCTCACACCAGCCTGAGGAGGCCCTTCGTGGTCACTGGAGCACCAAACCCCAGAGCCTCTTTCTAATGCTGCTCAGTGCCCAGCCCCTTGGGCCCAGCCCTGGCCTCCCTGGAGGCTGACCTCCACCACGCTGCTCTCTTCCGGGTCTCTCCCACTTCCCTGGCCACTCCTGCTTGGTTCTGTCCACTAACACCCCTCGTTCCTGCGTCTGACCCTAACCTATAGGCACTTCTCAAGTGTCTGTCTCCTCTCTCCTCGTCTACCGGCTACCCCTGGGGTATTTCTCACACCCCATGTGTGCAGGGGGCGACTAGAATGCATCTCTTCTCAGTTCCAGAAACTTCTTCCCAACCCCTTATTATGACACATCCACCAGCACCTGGAGCACAAGCCCCAAATGGAACTTATCCTTCCCTGGATTCCACTCCAAGTGCCCTGGTTCAGGTTTCCATCACTTGCCCTTGGCACTATTACAGTCGCTTCCCAACTTTTCCCTCCAATACCCCCTCTATGTAGCTAGTTTCCTAAAACACAAATCTTATTCTAGAACTTCTGTTTCATGTAAGAGGGCTGGCTAGGTATCTCGATCCTTCACTGAAAACAATTAAAACATGAATGATGGATTATAAACGTCATTTTCTAACACACTGAAACACAGTCCAGAGTTAAGGATTTATAAAGGTGGGAACACAGAGTGGAAGCTGCTTCACCCTGAGGGAACTTTCCAGAAGCTAGAGAATGAGCTTCCGTTTTCATGGCCTCATAAAAACGAGAGACAGAAGAAGAAACCCCACGCTGGCTTAAGGTGAAGAGCTTAATAATCATAGACCCTTCCCTGGAAAGCTGAGACCCCTCCCCAAAAGGCCCCCAGTGTGGACCAGACATTAAAACCGTCCACCCATGGGTGCTGCTGGGTCCTTGCAAAGGAGGTTACCTTGGTTTCAGGAGAGCAGGGGAGAAAATCAGTCCAGAGAAGGTGAAACCACAACTGACCTTTTGAGCAGATTTACAACCCAGATTGCCATCATCAGGATGATTAAAAAAAGGAAAACAAAATAGCCCCCAGGCCTTGAATGCAGTTTAAAACAGCCCCAGAATGGTGATTTCTTCAGACACCTGGCAGAGAAGACCCTCTCTGGAAGAAGCCACCTTCATCCCAGGCCTCCAGGAATTCTCAGGAACAAACTTCCAAGGAATACCAGTGGTTTACAGTTAAAAAAAAAAAAAAAGCAAGTAAATAAAATCGCAAAGGACGCATGGAAACAAGGTATCATGAGCAAGAAGCAGCAGAAATAACAGAAGAAACAGACCTACAGACCTTTCCAATACTGGACGTATTAGATACAGGGTATATAAAAATAATATCATGTTTAAAGAAATGAGACACATTTTTAAAAATTTCCTTGTTCAAAGCCCTTAGTTGCTCCCCAGTGCAAACTGTAAAGACAGGCTGAGGACTTTCAGCCTGTCTTTACAAGAAACTCATCGGGATGTGTCTCCTCTCATGCACCTACTCAACTTTCAACGCCTGGCTCAAAATGACACCACCTCCATGAAGCCCACTCAGATCTGCCCAGAAGGAACTGATGTATTTTCTCCTACGTTCTCACGGACGTTCCGCAATACAATGTGCGCATGTCACATTACAGAATGTTCTGTTTTCCTCAATGGACTGTAAGCTCTTGAGAATCTAAAGCTTCTCTTAGAAAAAAAATCTCTGAATGTGTCACACACCTGGCCCGGTACTTTCTATATGATCGAAACCAAGGAGCGTTTGCTGAATCTGGTTCAATCGAAAAATCACTCCCCAGGCTGAACGGTCTCTGTGGCTCTCAGATTCTGGCAGCGCAAAGTAACATTTGGTATTCAAGCTTTTTACTGGCCCCCAAATCGCACTACGAAGCCTTCGTCTCCTCACTGCCCCTTGTAAAGTCCTTGCTCACTTTTTAACATCTGACTCTGGTTCATTTGTTTTCCCCTCTTTGAAGCGCCTTCCCTCCCTCTGCTCCTGGAAACGTTGTCTTTTCCTCATTTTGTTTTCTGGATCTGCGTTAAATTTTTACTCTGTTAGGAGCAGACAGTGATCGGTGACTAGCAGCCCGATTCTGCCTGTAAAAATGATAGGTGACTGGATCTCTCTCTAAGGATACACAGCTCATGTCAGTGAGCACCTATGACGCTGTGCTGGTCGCTGGGCCAGACGCAAGAGCTGCAAATACAATCAAGGAGATCAAATTCCCTGACTCCCAAGATCTCACATTCCAACAGGGAATCAGAGATAAACGAGGACCTGTAATCATAAGGCACTAAAGGCCGTGACTTCCCAGGAGCTAAAGCAAGTGAGGCCACAGCGAGGATGTGTGACCGGGTGACAGGGGGCGGCTTCCCGGGTCACAAGGCCCCTTTCGAGCTGCCCCGAGGATGAGTCAGGGGTGTGTGGGTGGCTGGCGCGAGCATCCCAGCGTGTGGGAAGACTGTGCCCAGAGGCGTGAGGTTGTGCAAGACCCCTGCACACTCAGAGCCGGGAACAAGCTCGCGCGGGAGCCCGAGGGGACGTGGGCAAGTCCCGGCGCTGCGCTGAGGCTTGGGGCCCAGAATGCGAGATCAAAATTCCCTAAATATTTCCACTTTTCCCGCTCTCAGCCTCGCTTCCTTCCAAAGCGTTCCCGCGCTCAGGCCTCTGCTGCCGGGGCTCCGAGCTCTCCTGCATCTTCTCCCCGCTGGAGGGCAGGGCGCCAGGGCCTGACACACCGGGGCTGCGTGCGGCCCCAGGGCCGACCCTGCACGCACAGCACAGCGGGCTCAGCCCCGCCTCGAGCTTTTGGCTGATGCTTCCACCTGGGAAACTCTTCAGACAAAGTGAGAAGAAGTCCTGGTGGTTTTCCTTCACAGAGAAAATACACACCTGCCTCTCTTTACCCTGCATACAGGACTCTGGCCACGAAAAGAGCCGCTCCTTTTAGGACACACACAAGTCTGATGCTGTGGACCATAAAATATAATATTTACCGGATAACAGCCTACGGCAAACTAAGCCATACGCTTCTTCAGTAAGAGGGCGGCTGCGGCCGCCGGAGACAGGGACTGTGACTGTTTAACCACGGCTGCCCCATGACTTAAAGTGAGGACCCCGGTTATGTGGCTCCGAGTCCACATTTGTCTTCACTGTGAACCAGAAGTACCCACACGACCAGAGCCATGGAATCTCACAAAAGGGTCTTCACTACCGCAGAAGGTTTTAACCTTACTCTAAACTGAGACACAATGGTCTTCAAATTCTGAATACTGTTCTGAAGAACATGTATTTGTGGGCCCTCCACTTGTGTCTAGACAGTACCAGACCGAGGTAAACCAGCTAGTTTCTGTGTTACACCAACTTCTGGACAAATACAAGGGGAAATGTCCCAGGAACTTCACCTCTGGGCTGTGAAGTATGGCGCGTTATTTCTGAGTTAATGTCATTTCCAATCTGCTTTAGAAGTGACATACTTCCTTCCTGACTTTCATCAGAAAAATCAAATCTGCATGGACGACTTTTCTCCCCGGTGCTGTCTGCGGCACTCTTCTCAAGAGCCATACATGTGTCACTAACACACATGGTCCCATACACGGCGAGTCATCATTAAGAAGCCAAGCCCGTTCATGACGGGAACAGCTCGATACTGTAAATGGAAAAGGTGTAAATGGATTCTAGGTCATAGGGTGTGTGTAACATCAGGCCTATCAAGTGATGCCAAGGTCTTTACCATGTGGTTGTTTACAATTTCTGCTCCCACCAGCGGAGTATGAAATACCCTGTCACTTGAATCCTTGCCAGAACTTGTATTCCTGGGGCTTTTTCATCTTTCGCCAATCAGGTGGGAAGGGGATGGTATCTCTCTGTTGTTTTAATTCATATTTTCCTCATTACCAATGAGGCTGAGTAACTTTTCTAGTTTATTGGCAACTTGAATTCCTTCTTTGGTGAAGTGGCTGTTCAGGTCTTCCACCGTTTTTTTTTTTTTTTTTCTTTCTTTCTTATTTGCCTGACTGCCTTCTTCGTACTGATTTGTGAGTTCTTTATTTCTTTGCAGGAATTGTTTATTTTGTAACTTGTGTATTCAGGTAGTGGTCCAGCGCTGTCCATATGAGTTGAAAATATTCTCCACTCTGTGGCTTGTCTTTTTACTATCTTCATGGTGTCTTTTGATGATCAGGAGTTTTTTATTTTAATGAGCTTAAATGTATCAAACTTTTCCTTTTATGTCCTGCTTAACCCATGTGGAATTAATTTTTGTATATGGTGCGAGGAAGAAATTCGTTTAAAAACTGGAAGCACACAAGTTAACGAGTATTATTTATAAAAAGAGGAACCTTCAGACGGAAGGTTTTAGACTGCCCTCTTTTACTGCAGATGCACAGCCTGCCTCTGATAAGAGGCAAACAGAGTACCTTGTTCAGGGACAGCAGAGTGTGGATCTGTAATTCCCTTGGGAAGTAAGAATACATATGTCAGAGGCTCCACGTAGGGAAATGTTCCCAAGGGTGCATATGTGTATGAATCACACTCATGCACGGGCTACACAAATGCTTGAAAATTCATGGACAGCTTTTGGAAAGATGCACAGGAAGCAGTTACAGTAGCTACCTGTGGGGAATGTATTTTTAAAATTGTGTGCCTCGGGGGAAAATAGTAGAATGTTTTAAGATTAAATTACTAAATCGTTTAATAGGAAAACAGCATCAGATATACCAAAATTTATTTACATATGTTCTTTCAGGAATTCATCAAACAGACATGCGGGTTTTCAATGATTTCACATGTGCTTTTTGCACAGACCCAAAATACTGGCTACTTAAGCAGCACAGGGAACTGCACTGAATTACAGCGTGCCGCACCTTCCTTGAATTCCAAACACTACTGCCAAATCCATCCTCTGAATAAAAGATGGGGGAGCCCAAGAGATGAGCAATTTGCCTATAGGTTCACGGTGAGTATGTAGCGTGATTTATAGATTTGTGTTAGACATTTTTTTGATGTTAAGAGGCTCTGGTTATCTTTCAATCAACGACCCTGGTTTAAGCAAGGAATAAGGGTTCTCTCTTTTTCTTCCTTCTGCATTTTTTGCTGAACAATTTAGTTGCACAAGGAACCAACTGTGATTTCCCTCACCCTTTAACAAATGGGCCAGTTTACTTCAAGTCTGAACAATGAACAGCAAGGAGTTATGTAAGTATTATAGTCACAGCAAATACATCAGAATATATACATTTTAAAAACTTTAAAACATTTCAGCAGGTATTTGCTATATGTGATTGAGCAGGATACAATCACTATATATACTATGGTCCTATCCTTACAATATGTGTATTTATGCAGTTAAAAAGTTAACAGCGATCACCTCTAGAGACGTTAGGATATTTATAATTTCCTCTTCGTGCTTTTCAGTTTCTGCAAATCTAAGGGAGATATTGTAGTAGAAGCAACACGGAAATTTTAACATGTGCCTTAGTTCTAAGCTAAGAAGCTTTTGCTTCTAATATTCTTATAAGAAATGAACGAATCTTACTGTCTGTCTTACTTCAGAAAATGGTATTGCAAATTTTTAAGTTCGAAACCAACTTTCTAAAACAGAAAACCTTCATTTTTAAGCTTTTATTCCTCTAAGTATAATTTAGATTTCTTCTAATGGCATCTTGATTCAGAGGAGTTTAGCAATTAGCCGCCTTACCTTTTACACGGGGGAGTAGATAGATAGATAAATAAAGGTTCCCTGTCAGGGGAAGAACACGTTTAGAAGTCTACTATCAAAATCTATTAATAATAGAGATTATTCTGGAACATGGCCCACACATCACCTTGACCTCCGCTCTACTAGGGTTGTGACAAAGCAGGTGACCAGGCAGCCTTTTCATGAAGATATAGTGGACTTGTCTGCGTATGAGTCTGAACTTGCACCCTTAACCAAAGTGTCTTTGGTTCTGACTTTATAACATTGAACTCAAGAAAAATAACCAGATTGGGATCAGAGGGAAAGTTCCTTGTCTAACTCAACATGTTGCAAAATTCCACGAGGGATTTACTGACTGTGGGATTAACACGCAGGGGCTGTGCTCTGTGGTTGGGGGGTGGGAAGCGTGTGGAATACAGCTGTCAAACCACAGCAACGAGACACAAATCTGATGGCAGCTACATCTGGAATTTGGCTGTGTGTTCGACTGTGAACTCGGTCTGACTGTGAGCTAACATGAGGAGTGGTTCGCCTCACCATGGAAACCGGCCGGTCTGCCTGTATCTGCTGCGTCTTCCTAGCTCTCTCTTCAGGGTAAAGCTGAGATAACAATCCAGTTCTCACACCTCTGGTTTCTTTTCCTTAAGGCGCCTGCTCTTTTCCAAGGCGAAAATGCCTAAAATTTCCCTGGTCACGAAGTTATCTCCAAGTAACATAATTCGGGGTGATCTGATAAACTATATTAGGAATTAAACAATTTCCTGCGAAGGAGGAAGATGAACGGACAGACGAGTAGCTCTGTTTACCCCGTCTGGTTGTCTGGTGGTCTAAAGGTATCAAGTTTTTGGATGAGTCGCAAATTCTGCTCCCTAGTATTTGGTAAAGAAGGTGAGAATCAAAGTCAGGATCAGTGTGGTGTAGATACAGGGATTTCTAAACGAGCACGCGTTCCTTCAAAAATATCCCAAAGTCATTTGATTCGTTCTTTTTCTTTGCTAATCCAACTATGTCTTCTTCAAGCCAAGCAATTTTTCGGAGAGATAAAAATGTTAAAAATCTTCATAGATCTGACCAGATCAAAACCACAAGCAAGCTGACTGTGTACAATACCTACTGTCCTGAGTTATGTCTTTGTAAGCAAAGTAAAGATAACCCCAACTTATCTTAGTGAGTTCCTTGGGAAGTAAAGTTTTCTCCTTGAAGTGATGCCCTGGCTTTTAGAGAACAGGCCAGGTGCCCACAATCATGTCCGCTAGAAAACAATCCTGCAGCACTAGCGGACTTTGCCCCTTGAGTTCTACAACAGGGAAAGTAAACCACGGTTTTCGTCACAAATGTACTGTCACCACTGAAAGGTGAGAGGAGGTCCCCCTGACTGGGTCCAACTGCGTTGTTACGAGAAACTCTGTGATCTCAGCCGCAGCGTGTGACTGTTCTGAAACTTCTCTTCAAATATCAGATTGCTGCTTTACAGCACAGGGAACTCTGGTCAATGTTACATGACCACCTACACGGAAGAGAATCTGAAGAAGATACAAGCATATGCATAACTGGATCCCTTTGCTGTACACCCGAAACCAGCACCACACTGCTAATCAACTACACTCCCATATAAACTAAGAAGTTCAAAAAATAAAACAAAGCGAAGCGCAATAAAAAACAATAGACAGGAGATAAGCCATCTGAAAACCCGTCCGCCGCCAGTAATTTTCACCTTGCGGATGCAACCCCCACTCACTCCACAGACACTTAGGAGCAGAGGCTACGGCTCAGACCCCGGGTGGACGGAATCCCGTCTGGCCTGGCGTGTGTCTTGATTATCGTGCTAACGCAGCGACGTCAGTTAACTCCTTCCAAAGCCCTACAGGACAAGCAAAGCAGCCAACCTGACGGAAGCCGTGAGCCATCACCCGGCGACGCCTCCCCTGCTAGCCCGCGAGGAACCCTCGGCCACGCAGGACTTGGGCCCTGTCCCTCACACGCCTGGCCCACAACGCTCATTCCTGAGAATCACTTAGGGGAAGGCAGGGAACAGCGCAGTCAGCGTCTGGAGATTTCCTGCATCCCCTGCAGAGAGCAGGGGAACGGTGCCGTGCGCCCCTAGGACTCACCGCACGCACACTTGTTTCGCTGAGTCCACCTCCACTCACTTGTGAATTATTGAGGAGGGAAACCTCAGACGCTGCACTGTAGCCTGGCCGCTTCCAGCTTTTTTGACTGTAGCCAGTAATAAATACTTTTTTTTTTTTTGGCCACTCCACTCCGTGGGGGTGAGGGTGAGGGGTGAGGGGTGGGGGTGAGGGGTGAGGGTGGGGGTGAGGGTGAGGGTGAGGGGTGAGGGGTGGGGGTGAGGGGTGAGGGTGGGGGTGAGGGTGAGGGTGAGGGGTGAGGGGTGGGGGTGAGGGGTGAGGGGTGAGGGGTGAGGGTGGGGGTGAGGGTGAGGGGTGAGGGTGAGGGGTGAGGGGTGGGGGTGAGGGTGAGGGGTGAGGGGTGAGGGTGGGGGTGAGGGTGAGGGGTGAGGGTGAGGGGTGAGGGGTGGGGGTGGGGGTGAGGGTGAGGGGTGAGGGGTGAGGGTGGGGGTGAGGGTGAGGGGTGAGGGTGAGGGGTGAGGGGTGGGGGTGAGGGTGAGGGGTGAGGGGTGAGGGTGAGGGGTGGGGGTGAGGGGTGGGGGTGAGGAGTGAAGGGTGAGGGGTGAGGGTGAGGGTGAGGGTGAGGGGTGGGGGTGAGGGGTGGGGGTGAGGGGTGAGGGGTGGGGGTGAGGGGTGAGGGGTGGGGGTGAGGGTGAGGGGTGAGGGGTGGGGGTGAGGGTGAGGGGTGAGGGGTGGGGGTGAGGGTGAGCGGTGAGGGGTGAGGGTGAGGGGTGAGGGGTGAGGAGTGAAGGGTGAGGGTGAGGGGTGAGGGGTGACGGTGAGGGGTGAGGGGTGAGGGTGAGGGGTGAGGGGTGGGGGTGAGGGGTGAGGGGTGGGGGTGAGGGTGAGGGGTGAGGGTGGGGGTGAGGGTGAGGGGTGAGGGTGAGGGGTGAGGGTGGGGGTGAGGGTGAGGGGTGAGGGTGAGGGGTGAGGGGTGGGGGTGAGGGTGAGGGGTGAGGGTGAGGGTGAGCGGTGAGGGGTGGGGGTGAGGGTGAGCGGTGAGGGGTGAAGGGTGAGGGGTGAGGGTGAGGGGTGAGGGGTGGGGGTGAGGGTGAGGGGTGAGGGGTGGGGGTGAGGGTGAGGGGTGAGGGGTGGGGGTGAGGGTGAGTGGTGAGGGGTGGGGGTGAGGGTGAGCGGTGAGGGGTGGGGGTGAGGGTGAGCGGTGAGGGGTGAAGGGTGAGGGGTGAGGGTGAGGGGTGACGGTGAGGGGTGAGGGGTGAGGGTGAGGGGTGAGGGGTGGGGGTGAGGGGTGAGGGGTGGGGGTGAGGGTGAGGGGTGAGGGTGGGGGTGAGGGTGAGGGGTGAGGGTGAGGGGTGAGGGGTGAGGGTGAGGGGTGAGGGGTGGGGGTGAGGGGTGGGGGTGAGGGTGAGGGGTGAGGGGTGGGGGTGAGGGTGAGGGGTGAGGGGTGGGGGTGAGGGTGAGGGGTGAGGGGTGGGGGTGAGGGTGAGCGGTGAGGGGTGGGGGTGAGGGTGAGCGGTGAGGGGTGAAGGGGTGAGGGGTGAGGGGTGGGGGTGAGGGGTGAGGGGTGGGGGGTGAGGGGTGGGGGTGAGGAGTGAAGGGTGAGGGGGTGAGGGTGAGGGTGAGGGTGAGGGGTGGGGGTGAGGGGTGGGGGTGAGGGGTGAGGGGTGGGGGTGAGGGTGAAGGGGTGAGGGGTGAGGGTGAGGGTGAGGGTGAGGGGTGGGGGTGAGGGGTGGGGGTGAGGGGTGAGGGGTGGGGGTGAGGGGTGAGGGGTGGGGGTGGGGTGAGGGGTGCGGGGTGGGGGTGAGGGTGAGGGGTGGAGGGGGTGGGGGTGAGGGTGAGGGGTGAGGGGTGAGGGTGAGGGGTGAGGGGTGAGGGTGAAGGGGTGAGGGTGAGGGGGTGAGGGGTGACGGTGAGGGGTGAGGGGGTGAGGGGTGAGGGGTGAGGGGTGGGGGTGAGGGGTGAGGGGTGGGGGTGAGGGTGAGGGGTGAGGGTGGGGGTGAGGGTGAGGGTGAGGGGTGAGGGTGAGGGGTGAGGGTGGGGGTGAGGGTGAGGGGTGAGGGTGAGGGGTGAGGGGTGGGGGTGAGGGTGAGGGGTGAGGGGTGAGGGTGAGCGGTGGTGAGGGGTGGGGGTGAGGGTGAGGGTGAGGGGTGAAGGGGTGAGGGGTGAGGGTGAGGGGTGAGGGGTGGGGGTGAGGGGTGAGGGGTGAGGGGTGGGGGTGAGGGTGAGGGGTGAGGGGTGGGGGTGAGGGTGAGGGTGAGGGGTGAGGGGTGGGGGTGAGGGGTGAGGGTGGGGGTGAGGGTGAGGGTGAGGGGTGAGGGGTGGGGGTGAGGGGTGAGGGGTGAGGGGTGAGGGTGGGGGTGAGGGTGAGGGGTGAGGGTGAGGGGTGAGGGGTGGGGGTGAGGGTGAGGGTGAGGGGTGAGGGTGGGGGTGAGGGTGAGGGTGAGGGGTGGGGGTGAGGGGTGGGGGTGAGGGGGGAGGGTGAGGGTGGGGGTGAGGGTGAGGGGTGAGGGGTGAGGAAATCCAGCACGTGGGGTGAGGGTGAGGGGTGAGGGTGAGGGGTGAGGGGTGGGGGTGAGGGTGAGGGGTGAGGGGTGAGGGGTGAGGGGTGGGGGTGAGGGGTGGGGGTGAGGAGTGAAGGGTGAGGGGTGAGGGTGAGGGTGAGGGTGAGGGGTGGGGGTGAGGGGTGGGGGTGAGGGGTGAGGGGTGGGGGTGAGGGGTGAGGGGTGGGGGTGAGGGTGAGGGGTGAGGGGTGGGGGTGAGGGTGAGGGGTGAGGGGTGGGGGTGAGGGGTGAGCGGTGAGGGGTGAGGGTGAGGGGTGAGGGGGTGAGGAGTGAAGGGTGGAGGGTGAGGGGTGAGGGGTGACGGTGAGGGGTGAGGGGTGAGGGTGAGGGGTGAGGGGTGGGGGTGAGGGGTGAGGGGTGGGGGTGAGGGTGAGGGGTGAGGGTGGGGGTGAGGGTGAGGGGTGAGGGTGAGGGGTGAGGGGTGGGGGTGAGGGTGAGGGGTGAGGGTGAGGGGTGAGGGGTGGGGGTGAGGGTGAGGGGTGAGGGTGAGGGTGAGCGGTGAGGGGTGGGGGTGAGGGTGAGCGGTGAGGGGTGAAGGGTGAGGGGTGAGGGTGAGGGGTGAGGGGTGGGGGTGAGGGTGAGGGGTGAGGGGTGGGGGTGAGGGTGAGGGGTGAGGGGTGGGGGT